>NW_026291738.1:2509115-2822754 GCF_023091745.1 Budorcas taxicolor
ACCTCTCGGGATTCCTCTCCCGTCCATGCCGGGGCCTCAGTCCTTGTGTGGAGTCGGGGCCGGAAGCTGAGGATTCCTCTCCAGTGTTGCCATGGATCTTGGGGTGCTTCTGAGTCTCCCCAGGGGAGTCAGGCCTCGTCTCGAGTGGGCGCATGCACGTGTGCTTTCCTCCCGAGCTGCAGCAGTAGTGTCACGCTTCCTGTCACGTGGATCAAGGGATCTGTGGCTTTCCCTCGAGGCTGTCCCTAGAGGCTTTCCCACGAGGCTTTCCCACAGGGCTGTGCCACGTGCCACCTTGGTGTGAGTCGATCCTCGGCGTGAAAGACGAGCCGGTGAAGGGAAAAGAGGTTCCTCTGGAATGGACTGAGACATCTGGGGGACTCTTGGAATGGTGGCACGACCCTGGAGTTCCTCTCGCCGTTCCTGTTGAGAGGGCCTCCTCTTGAGATGCGACGGGAACGCCGGGAACTCTTTCCCGACGAAGCAGGGAAAGGATCCCTCATCTCGAGCTACGAGGCGGAAATGGGGCTCCTCTGGATGTGGGCGGGACCCTCGTGATTCCTCTCGAGTGGAGACGGCTAGGTCGGGGAACTTCTTGATTTGCACCAAGGGTGTGAAGGACCCTTTCGAAATTCCAGAGGTGAGGTGTGATCAGCCTCGAGACGCCTCAGCGGAAATGGGCCTCATCTCGCCTGGAGGGGAGAACCTCCTGGATTTTCTCGAGTTGCGGCAGGTCTTCTCGAGTTACGACGGGGACCTCAGGGACCCGCTCTGGTGGCCTCAGGAAAGGCCAGTCCCCATGCGAGTTGCTAGGGGACCTCTCGGGATTCCTCTCCCGTCCATGCCGGGGCCTCAGTCCTTGTGTGGAGTCGGGGCCGGAACCTGAGGATTCCTCTCCAGTGTTGCCATGGATCTTGGGGTGCTTCTGAGTCTCCCCAGGGGAGTCAGGCCTCGTCTCGAGTGGGGGCATGCACGTGCGCTTTCCTCCCGAGCTGCAGCAGTAGTGTCACGCTTCCTGTCACGTGGATCAAGGGATCTGTGGCTTTCCCTCGAGGCTGTCCCTCGAGGCTTTCCCACGAGGCTTTCCCACAGGGCTGTGCCACGTGCCACCTTGGTGTGAGTCGATCCTCGGCGTGAAAGACGAGCCGGTGAAGGGAAAAGAGGTTCCTCTGGAATGGACTGAGACATCTGGGGGACTCTTGGAATGGTGGCACGACCCTGGAGTTCCTCTCGCCGTTCCTGTTGAGAGGGCCTCCTCTTGAGATGCGACGGGAACGCCGGGAACTCTTTCCCGACGAAGCAGGGAAAGGATCCCTCATCTCGAGCTACGAGGCGGAAACGGGGCTCCTCTGGATGTGGGCGGGACCCTCGTGATTCCTCTCGAGTGGAGACGGGTATGTCGGGGAACTTCTTGATTTGCACCAAGGGTGTGAAGGACCCTTTCGAAGTACCAGAGGTGAGGTGTGATCAGCCTCGAGACGCCTCAGCGGAAATGGGCCTCATCTCGCCTGGAGCGGAGAACCTCCTGGATTTTCTCGAGTTGCGGCAGGTCTTCTCGAGTTACGACGGGGACCTCAGGGACCCGCTCTGGTGGCCTCAGGAAAGGCCAGTCCCCATGCGAGTTGCTAGGGGACCTCTCGGGATTCCTCTCCCGTCCATGCCGGGGCCTCAGTCCTTGTGTGGAGTCGGGGCCGGAACCTGAGGATTCCTCTCCAGTGTTGCCATGGATCTTGGGGTGCTTCTGAGTCTCCCCAGGGGAGTCAGGCCTCGTCTCGAGTGGGGGCATGCACGTGCGCTTTCCCCCCCAGCTTCAGCAGTAGTGTCACGCTTCCTGTCACGTGGATCAAGGGATCTGTGGCTTTCCCTCGAGGCTATCCCTCGAGGCTTTCCCACGAGGCTTTCCCACAGGGCTGTGCCACGTGCCACCTTGGTGTGAGTCGATCCTCGGCGTGAAAGACGAGCCGGTGAAGGGAAAAGAGGTTCCTCTGGAATGGACTGAGACATCTGGGGGACTCTTGGAATGGTGGCACGACCCTGGAGTTCCTCTAGCCGTTCCTGTTGAGAGGGCCTCCTCTTGAGATGCGACGGGAACGCCGGGAACTCTTTCCTGACGAAGCAGGGAAAGGATCCCTCATCTCGAGCTACGAGGCGGAAACGGGGCTCCTCTGGATGTGGGCGGGACCCAGGTGATTCCTCTCGAGTGGAGACGGCTAGGTCGGGGAACTTCTTGATTTGCACCAAGGGTGTGAAGGACCCTTTCGAAGTTCCAGAGGTGAGGTGTGATCAGCCTCGAGACGCCTCAGCGGAAATGGGCCTCATCTCGCCTGGAGGGGGGAACCTCCTGGATTTTCTCGAGTTGCGGCAGGTCTTCTCGATTTACGACGGGGACCTCAGGGACCCGCTCTGGTGGCCGCAGGAAAGGCCAGTCCCCATGCGAGTTGCTAGGGGACCTCTCGGGATTCCTCTCCCGTCCATGCCGGGGCCTCAGTCCTTGTGTGGAGTCGGGGCCGGAAACTGAGGATTCCTCTCCAGTGTTGCCATGGATCTTGGGGTGCTTCTGAGTCTCCCCAGGGGAGTCAGGCCTCGTCTCGAGTGGGGGCATGCACGTGCGCTTTCCTCCCGAGCTGCAGAAGTAGTGTCACGCTTCCTGTCACGTGGATCAAGGGATCTGTGGCTTTCCCTCGAGGCTGTCCCTCGAAGGTTTCGCACGAGGCTTTCCCACAGGGCTGTGCCACGTGCCACCTTGGTGTGAGTCGATCCTCGGCGTGAAAGACGAGCCGGTGAAGGGAAAAGAGGTTCCTCTGGAATGGACTGAGACATCTGGGGGACTCTTGGAATGGTGGCACGACCCTGGAGTTCCTCTCGCCGTTCCTGTTGAGAGGGCCTCCTCTTGAGATGCGACGGGAACGCCGGGAAATCTTTCCCGACGAAGCAGGGAAAGGATCCCTCATCTCGAGCTACGAGGCGGAAACGGGGCTCCTCTGGATGTGGGCGGGACCCACGTGATTCCTCTCGAGTGGAGACGGGTATGTCGGGGAACTTCTTGATTTGCACCAAGGGTGTGAAGGACCCTTTCGAAGTTCCAGAGGTGAGGTGTGATCAGCCTCGAGACGCCTCAGCGGAAATGGGCCTCATCTCGCCTGGAGGGGAGAACCTCCTGGATTTTCTCGAGTTGCGGCAGGTCTTCTCGAGTTACGACGGGGACCTCAGGGACCCGCTCTGGTGGCCTCAGGAAAGGCCAGTCCCCATGCGAGTTGCTAGGGGACCTCTCGGGATTCCTCTCCCGTCCATGCCGGGGCCTCAGTCCTTGTGTGGAGTCGGGGCCGGAACCTGAGGATTCCTCTCCAGTGTTGCCATGGATCTTGGGGTGCTTCTGAGTCTCCCCAGGGGAGTCAGGCCTCGTCTCGAGTGGGGGCATGCACGTGCGCTTTCCTCCCGAGCTGCAGCAGTAGTGTCACGCTTCCTGTCACGTGGATCAAGGGATCTGTGGCTTTCCCTCGAGGCTATCCCTCGAGGCTTTCCCACGAGGCTTTCCCACAGGGCTGTGCCACGTGCCACCTTGGTGTGAGTCGATCCTCGGCGTGAAAGACGAGCCGGTGAAGTGAAAAGAGGTTCCTCTGGAATGGACTGTGACATCTGGGGGACTCTTGAAATGGTGGCACGACCCTGGAGTTCCTCTCGCCGTTCCTGTTGAGAGGGCCTCCTCTTGAGATGCGACGGGAACGCCGGGAACTCTTTCCCGACGAAGCAGGGAAAGGATCCCTCATCTCGAGCTACGAGGCAAAAACGGGGCTCCTCTGGATGTGGGCGGGACCCACGTGATTCCTCTCGAGTGGAGACGGCTAGGTCGGGGAACTTCTTGATTTGCACCAAGGGTGTGAAGGACCCTTTCGAAGTTCCAGAGGGGAGGTGTGATCAGCCTCGAGACGCCTCATCGGAAATGGGCCTCATCTCGCCTGGAGGGGAGAACCTCCTGGATTTTCTCGAGTTGCGGCAGGTCTTCTCGAGTTACGACGGGGACCTCAGGGACCCGCTCTGGTGGCCTCAGGAAAGGGCAGTCCCCATGCGAGTTGCTAGGGGACCTCTCGGGATTCCTCTCCCGTCCATGCCGGGGCCTCAGTCCTTGTGTGGAGTCGGGGCCGGAACCTGAGGATTCCTCTCCAGTGTTGCCATGGATCTTGGGGTGCTTCTGAGTCTCCCCAGGGGAGTCAGGCCTCGTCTCGAGTGGGGGCATGCACGTGCGCTTTCCTCCCGAGCTGCAGCAGTAGTGTCACGCTTCCTGTCACGTGGATCAAGGGATCTGTGGCTTTCCCTCGAGGCTGTCCCTCGAGGCTTTCCCACGAGGCTTTCCCACAGGGCTGTGCCACGTGCCACCTTGGTGTGAGTCGATCCTCGGCGTGAAAGACGAGCCGGTGAAGGGAAAAGACGTTCCTCTGGAATGGACTGAGACATCTGGGGGACTCTTGGAATGGTGGCATGACCCTGGAGTTCCTCTCGCCGTTCCTGTTGAGAGGGCCTCCTCTTGAGATGCGACGGGAACGCCGGGAACTCTTTCCCGACGAAGCAGGGAAAGGATCCCTCATCTCGAGCTACGAGGCGGAAACGGGGCTCCTCTGGATGTGGGCGGGACCCACGTGATTCCTCTCGAGTGGAGACGGCTAGGTCGGGGAACTTCTTGATTTGCACCAAGGGTGTGAAGGACCCTTTCGAAGTTCCAGAGGGGAGGTGTGATCAGCCTCGAGACGCCTCAGCGGAAATGGGCCTCATCTCGCCTGGAGGGGAGAACCTCCTGGATTTTCTCGAGTTGCGGCAGGTCTTCTCGATTTACGACGGGGACCTCAGGGACCCGCTCTGGTGGCCTCAGGAAAGGCCAGTCCCCATGCGAGTTGCTAGGGGACCTCTCGGGATTCCTCTCCCGTCCATGCCGGGGCCTCAGTCCTTGTGTGGAGTCGGGGCCGGAACCTGAGGATTCCTCTCCAGTGTTGCCATGGATCTTGGGGTGCTTCTGAGTCTCCCCAGGGGAGTCAGGCCTCGTCTCGAGTGGGGGCATGCACGTGCGCTTTCCTCCCGAGCTGCAGCAGTAGTGTCACGCTTCCTGTCACGTGGATCAAGGGATCTGTGGCTTTCCCTCGAGGCTGTCCCTCGAGGCTTTCCCACGAAGCTTTCCCACAGGGCAGTGCCACGTGCCACCTTGGTGTGAGTCGATCCTCGGCGTGAAAGACGAGCCGGTGAAGGGAAAAGAGGTTCCTCTGGAATGGACTGAGACATCTGGGGGACTCTTGGAATGGTGGCACGACCCTGGAGTTCCTCTCGCCTTTCCTGTTGAGAGGGCCTCCTCTTGAGATGCGACGGGAACGCCGGGAACTCTTTCCCGACGAAGCAGGGAAAGGATCCCTCATCTCGAGCTACGAGGCGGAAACGGGGCTCCTCTGGATGTGGGCGGGACCCACGTGATTCCTCTCGAGTGGAGACGGCTAGGTCGGGGAACTTCTTGATTTGCACCAAGGGTGTGAAGGACCCTTTCGAAGTTCCAGAGGTGAGGTGTGATCAGCCTCGAGAGGCCTCAGCGTAAATGGGCCTCATCTCGCCTGGAGGGGAGAACCTCCTGGATTTTCTCGAGTTGCGGCAGGTCTTCTCGAGTTACGACGGGGACCACAGGGACCCGCTCTGGTGGCCTCAGGAAAGGACAGTCCCCATGCGAGTTGCTAGGGGACCTCTCGGGATTCCTCTCCCGTCCATGCCGGGGCCTCAGTCCTTGTGTGGAGTCGGGGCCGGAACCTGAGGATTCCTCTCCAGTGTTGCCATGGATCTTGGGGTGCTTCTGAGTCTCCCCAGGGGAGTCAGGCCTCGTCTCGAGTGGGGGCATGCACGTGCGCTTTCCTCCCGAGCTGCAGCAGTAGTGTCACGCTTCCTGTCAGGTGGATCAAGGGATCTGTGGCTTTCCCTCGAGGCTGTCCCTCGAGGCTTTCCCACGAGGCTTTCCCACAGGGCTGTGCCACGTGCCACCTTGGTGTGAGTCGATCCTCGGCGTGAAAGACGAGCCGGTGAAGGGAAAAGATATTCCTCTGGAATGGACTGAGACATCTGGGGGACTCTTGGAATGGTGGCACGACCCTGGAGTTCCTCTCGCCGTTCCTGTTGAGAGGGCCTCCTCTTGAGATGCGACGGGAAGGCCGGGAACTCTTTCCCGACGAAGCAGGGAAAGGATCCCTCATCTCGAGCTACGAGGCGGAAACGGGGCTCCTCTGGATGTGGGCGGGACCCACGTGATTCCTCTCGAGTGGAGACGGGTATGTCGGGGAACTTCTTGATTTGCACCAAGGGTGTGAAGGACCCTTTCGAAGTTCCAGAGGTGAGGTGTGATCAGCCTCGAGACGCCTCAGCGGAAAGGGGCCTCATCTCGCCTGGAGGGGGGAACCTCCTGGATTTTCTCGAGTTGCGGCAGGTCTTCTCGAGTTACGACGGGGACCTCAGGGACCCGCTCTGGTGGCCTCAGGAAAGGCCAGTCCCCATGCGAGTTGCTAGGGGACCTCTCGGGATTCCTCTCCCGTCCGTTCCGGGGCCTCAGTCCTTGTGTGGAGTCGGGGCCGGAACCTGAGGATTCCTCTCCAGTGTTGCCATGGATCTTGGGGTGCTTCTGAGTCTCCCCACGGGAGTCAGGCCTCATTCCGAGTGGGGGCATGCACGTGCGCTTTCCTCCCGAGCTGCAGCAGTGGTGTCACGCTTCCTGTCACGTGGATCAAGGCATCTGTGGCTTTCCCACGAGGCTTTCCCACAGGGCTGTGCCACGTGCCACCTTGGTGTGAGTCGTACCTCGGCGTGAAAGACGAGCCGGTGTAGGGAAAAGAGTTTCCTCTGGTATGGACTGAGACATCTGGGGGACTCTTGGAATGGTGGCACGACCCTGGAGTTCCTCTCGCCGTTCCTATTGAGAGGGCCTCCTCTTGAGATGCGACGGGAACGCCGGGAACTCTTTCCCGACGAAGCAGGGAAAGAATCCCTCATCTCGAGATACGAGGAGGAAACGGGGCTCCTCTGGATGTTGGCGGGACCCTCGTGTTTTCTCTCGAGGGGAGACGGGTATGTCGGGGAACTTCTTGATTTGCACCAAGGGTGTGAAGGACCCTTTCGAAGTTCCAGAGGGGAGGTGTGATCAGCCTTGAGACGCCTCAGCGGAAATGGGCCTCATCTCGCCTGGAGGGGAGAACCTCCTGTATTTTCTCGAGTTGCGGCAGGTCTTCTCGAGTTACGACGGGGACCTCAGGGACCCGCTCTGGTGGCCTCAGGAAAGGCCAGTCCCCATGCGAGTTGCTAGGGGACCTCTCGGGATTCCTCTCCCGTCCATGCCGGGGCCTCAGTCCTTGTGTGGATTCGGGGCCGGAACCTGAGGATTCCTCTCCAGTGTTGCCATGGATCTTGGGGTGCTTCTGAGTCTCCCCAGGGGAGTCAGGCCTCGTCTCGAATGGGGGCATGCACGTGCACTTTCCTCCCGAGCTGCAGCAGTAGTGTCACGCTTCCTGTCACGTGGATCAAGGGATCTGTGGCTTTCCCTCGAGGCTTTTGCTCGAGGCTTTCCCACGAGGCTTTCCCACAGGGCTGTGCCACGTGCCACCTTGGTGTGAGTGGTAACTGGGAGTGAAAGACGAGCCGGTGAAGGGAAAAGAGGTTCCTCTGGAATGGACTGAGACATCTGGGGGACTCTTGGAATGGTGGCACGACCCTGGAGTTCCTCTCGCCGTTCCTGTTGAGAGGGCCTCCTCTTGAGATGCGACGGGAACGCCGGGAACTCTTTCCCGACGAAGCAGGGAAAGGATCCCTCATCTCGAGCTACGAGGCGGAAACGGGGCTCCTCTGGATGTGGGCGGGACCCTCGTGGTTCCTCTCGAGTGGAGACGGGTATTTCGGGGAACTTCTTGATTTGCACCAAGGGTGTGAAGGACCCTTCCGAAGTTCCAGAGGGGAGGTGTGATCAGCCTCGAGAGGCCTCAGTGGAAATGGGCCTCATCTCGCCTGGAGGGGTGAACCTCCTGGATTTTCTCGAGTTGCCGCAGGTCTTCTCGAGTTACAACCGGAAGCTCAGGGACCCGCTCTGGTGGCCTCAGGAAAGGCCAGTCCCCATGCGAGTTGCTTGGGGACCTCTCGGGATTCCTCTCCCGTCCATGCCGGGGCCTCAGTCCTTGTGTGGAGTAGGGGCCGGAACCTGAGGATTCCTCTCCAGTGTTGCCATGGACCTTGGGGTGCTTCTGAGTCTCCCCAGGGGAGTCAGGCCTCGTCTCGAGTGGGGGCATGCACGTGCGCTTTCCTCCCGAGCTGCAGCTGTAGTGTCACGCTTCCTGTCACGTGGATCAAGGGATCTGTGGCTTTCCCTCGAGGCTGTCCCTCGAGGCTTTCCCACGAGGCTTTCCCACAGGGCTGTGCCACGTGCCACCTTGGTGTGAGTCGATCCTCGGCGTGAAAGACGAGCCGGTGTAGGGAAAAGAGGTTTCTCTGGAATGGAGTGACACATCGGGGGGACTCTTGCAATGGTGGCACGACCCTGGAGTTCCTCTCGCTGTTCCTGTTGAGAGGCCCTCCTCTTGAGATGCGACGGGAACGCCGGGAACTCTTTCCCGACGAAGCAGGGAATGGATCCCTCATCTCGAGCTGCGAGGCGGAAACGGGGCTCCTCTGGATGTGGGCGGGACCCTCGTGTTTCCCCTCGAGTGGAGACGGGTATGTCGGGAAACTTCTTGATTTGCACCAAGGGTGTGAAGGACCCTTTCGTAGTTTCAGAGATGAGGTGTGATCAGCCTCGAGACGCCTCAGCGGAAAGGGGCCTCATCTCGCCTGGAGGGGAGAACCTCCTGGATTTTCTCGAGTTGCGGCAGGTCTTCTCGAGTTACGACGGGGACCTCAGGGACCTGCTCTGGTGGCCTCAGGAAAGGCCAGTCCCCATGCGAGTTGCTAGGGGACCTCTCGGGATTCCTCTCCCGTCCATGCCGGGGCCTCAGTCCTTGTGTGGAGTCGGGGCCGGAACCTGAGGATTCCTCTCCAGTGTTGCCATGGATCTTGGGGTGCTTCTGAGTCTCCCCACGGGAGTCAGGCCTCATTCCGAGTGGGGGCATGCACGTGCGCTTTCCTCCCGAGCTGCAGCAGTAGTGTCACGCTTCCTGTCACGTGGATCAAGGCATCTGTGGCTTTCCCACGAGGCTTTCCCACAGGGCTGTGCCACGTGCCACCTTGGTGTGAGTCGTACCTCGGCGTGAAAGACGAGCCGGTGAAGGGAAATGAGGTTCCTCTGGTATGGACTGAGACATCTGGGGGACTCTTGGAATGGTGGCACGACCCTGGAGTTCCTCTCGCCGTTCCTGTTGAGAGGGCCTCCTCTTGAGATGCGACGGGAACGCCGGGAACTCTTTCCCGACGAAGCAGGGAAAGGATCCCTCATCTCGAGCTACGAGGCGGAAACGGGGCTCCTCTGGATGTGGGCGGGACCCTCGTGTTTCCTCTCGAGTGGAGACGGGTATTTCGGGGAACTTCTTGATTTGCACCAAGGGTGTGAAGGACCCTTCCGAAGTTCCAGAGGGGAGGTGTGATCAGCCTCGAGAGGCCTCAGTGGAAATGGGCCTCATCTCGCCTGGAGGGGTGAACCTCCTGGATTTTCTCGAGTTGCCGCAGGTCTTCTCGAGTTACAACCGGAACCTCAGGGACCCGCTCTGGTGGCCTCAGGAAAGGCCAGTCCCCATGCGAGTTGCTTGGGGACCTCTCGGGATTCCTCTCCCGTCCATGCCGGGGCCTCAGTCCTTGTGTGGAGTAGGGGCCGGAACCTGAGGATTCCTCTCCAGTGTTGCCATGGACCTTGGGGTGCTTCTGAGTCTCCCCAGGGGAGTCAGGCCTCGTCTCGAGTGGGGGCATGCACGTGCGCTTTCCTCCCGAGCTGCAGCTGTAGTGTCACGCTTCCTGTCACGTGGATCAAGGGATCTGTGGCTTTCCCTCGAGGCTGTCCCTCCAGGCTTTCCCACGAGGCTTTCCCACAGGGCTGTGCCACGTGCCACCTTGGTGTGAGTCGATCCTCGGCGTGAAAGACGAGCCGGTGTAGGGAAAAGAGGTTCCTCTGGAATGGAGTGACACATCGGGGGGACTCTTGCAATGGTGGCACGACCCTGGAGTTCCTCTCGCTGTTCCTGTTGAGAGGCCCTCCTCTTGAGATGCGACGGGAACGCCGGGAACTCTTTCCCGACGAAGCAGGGAAAGAATCCCTCATCTCGAGCTACCAGGCGGAAACGGGACTGATCTGGATGGGGGCGGGACCCTCGTGTTTCCTCTCGAGTGGAGACGGGTATGTCGGCGAACTTCTTGATTTGCACCAAGGGTGTGAAGGACCCTTTCGAAGTTCCAAAGGGGAGGTGTTATCAGCCTCAAGACGCCTCAGCGGAAAGGGGCCTCATCTCGCCTGGAGGGGGGAACCTCCTGGATTTTCTCGAGTTGCGGCAGGTCTTCTCGAGTTACGACGGGGACCTCAGGGACCCGCTCTGGTGGCCTCAGGAAAGGCCAGTCCCCATGCGAGTTGCTAGGGGACCTCTCCGGATTCCTCTCCCGTCCGTTCCGGGGCCTCAGTCCTTTGTGGAGTCGGGGCCGGAACCTGAGGATTCCTCTCCAGTGTTGCCATGGATCTTGGGGTGCTTCTGAGTCTCCCCAGGGGAGTCAGGCCTCATCCCGAGTGGGGGCATGCACGTGCGCTTTCCTCCCGAGCTGCAGCAGTAGTGTCACGCTTCCTGTCACGTGGATCAAGGCATCTGTGGCTTTCCCACGAGGCTTTCCCACAGGGCTGTGCCACGTGCCACCTTGGTGTGAGTCGTACCTCGGCGTGAAAGACGAGCCGGTGTAGGGAAAAGAGTTTCCTCTGGTATGGACTGAGACATCTGGGGGACTCTTGGAATGGTGGCACGACCCTGGAGTTCCTCTCGCCGTTCCTATTGAGAGGGCCTCCTCTTGAATGCGACGGGAACGCCGGGAACTCTTTCCCGACGAAGCAGGGAAAGGATCCCTCATCTCGAGCTACGAGGCGGAAACGGGGCTCCACTGGATGTGGTCGGGACCCTCGTGTTTCCTCTCGAGTGGAGACGTGTATGTCAGGGAACTTCTTGATTTGCACCAAGGGTCCGAAGGACCCTTTCGAAGTTCCAGAGGTGAGGTGTGATCAGCCTCGAGACGCCTCAGCGGAAAGGGGCCTCATCTCGCCTGGAGGGGAGAACCTCCTGTATTTCTCGAGTTGCGGCAGGTCTTCTCGAGTTACGACGGGGACCTCAGGGACCCGCTCTGGTGGCCTCAGGAAAGGCCAGTCCCCATGCGAGTTGCTAGGGGACCTCTCGGGATTCCTCTCCCGTCCATGCCGGGGCCTCAGTCGTTGTGTTGAGTCGGGGCCGGAACCTGAGGATTCCTCTCCAGTGTTGCCATGGATCTTGGGGTGCTTCTGAGTCTCCCCAGGGGAGTCAGGCCTCGTCTCGAGTGGGGGCATGCACGTGCGCTTCCCTCCCGTGCTGCAGCAGTAGTGTCACGCTTCCTGTCAGGTGGATCAAGGGATCTGTGGCTTTCCCTCGAGGCTGTCCCTCGAGGCTTTCCCACGAGGCTTTCCCACAGGGCCGTGCCACGTGCCACGTTGGTGTGAGTCGATCCTCTGCTTGAAAGACGAGCGGGTGAAGGGAAAAGAGGTTCTCTGGAATGGACTGAGACATCTGGCGGTCTCTTGGAATGGTGGCACGACCCTGGAGCTCCTCTCGCCGTTCCTGTTGAGAGGGCCTCCTCTTGAGATGCGACGGGAACGCCGGGAACTCTTTCCCGACGAAGCAGGGAAAGGATCCCTCATCTCGAGCTACGAGGCGGAAACGGGGCTCCTCTGGATGTGGGCGGGACCCTCGTGATTCCTCTCGAGTGGAGACGGGTATGTCGGGGAACTTCTTGATTTGCACCAAGGGTGTGAAGGACCCTTTCGAAGTTCCAGAAGTGAGGTGTGATTAGCCTCGAGACGCCTCAGCGGAAATGGGCCTCATCTCGCCTGGAGGGCAGAACCTCCTGGATTTTCTCGAGGTGCGGCAGGTCTTCTCGAGTTACGACGGGGACCTCAGGGACCCGCTCTGGTGGCCTCAGGAAAGGCCAGTCCCCATGACAGTTGCTTGGGGACCTCTCGGGATTCCTGTCCCGTCCATGCCGGGGACTCAGTCCTTGTGTGGATTCTGGGCCGGAACCTGAGGATTCCTCTCCAGTGTTGCGATGTATCTTGGGATGCTTCTGAGTCTCCCCAGGGGAGTCAGGCCTCGTCTCGAGTGGGGGCATGCACGTGCGCTTTCCTCCCGAGCTGCAGCAGTAGTGTCACGCTTCCTGTCACGTGGATCAAGGGATCTGTTGCTTTCCCTCGAGGCTGTCCCTCGAGGTTTTCCCACGATGCTTTCCCACAGGGCTGTGCCACATGCCACCCTGTTGTGAGTCGATCCTCGGCGTGAAAGACGAGCCGGTGAAGGGAAAAGAGGTTCCTCTGGAATGGACTGAGACATCTGGGGGACTCTTGGAATGGTGGCACGACCATGGAGTTCCTCTCGCCGCTCCTGTTCAGAGGGCCTCCTCTTGAGATGCGACGGGAATGCCGGGAACTCTTTCCCGACGAAACAGGGAAAGAATCCCTCATCTCGAGATACGAGGCGGAAACGGGGCTCCTCTGGATGTGGGCGGGACCCTGGTGTTTTCTCTCGAGGGGAGACGGGTATGTCGGGGAACTTCTTGATTTGCACCAAGGGTGTGAAGGACCCTTTCGAAGTTCCAGAGGGGAGGTGTGATCAGCCTCGTGACGCCTCAGCGGAAATGGGCCTCATCTCGCCTGGAGGGGAGAACCTCCTGTATTTTCTCGAGTTGCGGCAGGTCTTCTCGAGTTACGACGGGGACCTCAGGGACCCGCTCTGGTGGCCTCAGGAAAGGCCAGTCCCCATGCGAGTTGCTAGGGGACCTCTCGGGATTCCTCTCCCGTCCATGCCGGGGCCTCAGTCCTTGTGCGGAGTCAGGGCCGGAACCTGAGGATTCCTCTCCAGTGTTGCCATGGATCTTGGGGTGCTTCTGAGTCTCCCCAGGGGAGTCAGGCCTCGTCTCGAGTGGGGGCATGCACGTGCGCTTTCCTCCCGAGCTGCAGCAGTAGTGTCACGCTTCCTGTCATGTGGATCAAGGGATCTGTGGCTTTCCCTCGAGGCTTTTGCTCGAGGATTTCCCACGAGGCTTTCCCACAGGGCTGTGCCACGTGCCACCTTGGTGTGAGTCGTACCTCGTCGTGAAAGACGAGCCGGTGAAGGGAAAAGAGGTTCCTCTGGTATGGACTGAGACATCTGGGGGACTCTTGGAATGGTGGCACGACCCTGGAGTTCCTCTCGCCGTTCCTGTTGAGAGGGCCTCCTCTTGAGATGCGACGGGAACGCCGGGAACTCTTTCCCGACGAAGCAGGGAAAGGATCCCTCATCTCGAGCTACGAGGCGGAAACGGGGCTCCTCTGGATGTGGGCGGGACCCTCGTGTTTCCTCTCGAGTGGAGACGGGTATGTCGGGGAACTTTTTGAGTTGCACTCAGGGAGTGAAGGAACCTTTCGAAGTTCCAGAGGTGAGGTGTGATTAGCCCCGAGAAGCCTCTGCAGAAATGGGCCTCATCTCAGCTGCAGGGGAGAACGTCCTGGATATTCTCGAGTTGCGGTAGGTTTTCTCGAGTTACGACGGGGACCTCAGGGACCCGCTCTGATGGCCTCAGCAAGGGCCAGGCACCATGCGAGTTGCTAGGGGCCATCTCGGGATTCCTCTCCTGTCGATGCCGGGGCCTAAGACCTTGTGTGGAGTCGGGGCCGGAACCTGAGGATTCCTCTCCAGTGTTGACATGGATCTTGGGGTGCCTCTGAGTCTCCCCAGGGGAGTCAGGCCTCGATTCGAGTGGGGGCATGCACGTGCGCTTCCCTCCCGAAGTGCAGCAGTAGGGTCAGGCTTCCTGTCACGTGGATCAAGGGATCTGTGGCTTTCCCTCGAGGCTTTCCCTCGAGGCTTTCCCACAGGGCTGTGCCAAGTGCCACCTTGGAGTGAGTCGATCCTCGGCGTGAAAGACGAGCCGGTGAAGGGAAAAGAGGTTCCTCTGGAATGGACTGAGACATCTGGGGGACTCTTGGAATGGTGGCACGGCCCCGGAGTTCCTCTCGCCGTTCCTGTTCAGAGGGCCTCCTCTTGAGATGCGACGGGAACGCCGGGAATTCTTTCCCGACGAAGCAGGGAAAGGATCCCTCACCTCGAGCTACGAGGTGGAAACGGGGCGCCTCTGGATGTGGGCGGGACCCTCGTGTTTCCTCTCGAGTGGAGACGGGTATGTCGGGGAACTTCTTGAGTTGCACCAAGGGTGTGAAGGACCCTTTCGAAGTTCCAGAGGTGAGGTGTGATTAGCCCCGAGAAGCCTCATCGGAAATGGGCCTCGTCTCGCCTGGAGGGGAGAACCTCCTGGATTTTCTCCAGTTGCGGCAGGTCTTCTCGAATTATGACGGGGACCTCAGGGACCCGCTCTAGTGGCCTCAGGAAGGGCCAGTCCCCATGCGAGTTGCTAGGGGCCATCTCGGGATTCCTCTCCTGTCGATGCCGGGGCCTAAGACCTTGTGTGGAGTCGGGGCCGGAACCTGAGCATTCCTCTCCAGTGTTGACATGGATCTTGGGGTGCCTCTGAGTCTCCCCAGGGGAGTCAGGCCTCGTCTCGAGTGGGGGCATGCACGTGCGCTTTCCTCCCGAGCTGCAGCAGTAGGGTCACGCTTCCTGTCACGTGGATCAAGGGATCTGTGGCTTTCCCTCGAGGCTTTCCCTCGAGGCTTTCCCACGAGGCTTTCCCACAGGGCCATGCCAAGTGCCACCTTGGAGTGAGTCGATCCTCGGCGTGAAAGACGAGCCGGTGAAGGGAAAAGAGGTTCCTCTGGAATGGACTGAGACATCTGGGGGACTCTTGGAATGGTGGCACGACCCCGGAGTTCCTCTCGTCGTTCCTGTTCAGAGGGCCTCCTCTTGAGATGCGATGGGAACGCCGGGAATTCTTTCCCGACGAAGCAGGGAAAGGATCCCTCACCTCGAGCTACGAGGTGGAAATGGGGCGCCTCTGGATGTGGGCGGGACCCTCGTGTTTCCTCTCGAGTGGAGACGGGTATGTCGGGGAACTTCTTGAGTTGCACCCAGGGTGTGAAGGACCCTTTCGAAGTTCCAGAGGTGAGGTGTGATTAGCCCCGAGAAGCCTGTGCGGAAATGGGCCTCCTCTCGCCTGGAGGGGAGAACCTCCTGGATTTTCTCGAGTTGCGGCAGGTCTTCTCGAGATATGACGGGGACCTCAGGGACCCGCTCTGGTGGCCTCAGGAAGGGCCAGTCCCCATGCGAGTTGCTAGGGGCCATCTCGGGATTCCTCTCCCGTCAATGCCGGGGCCTAAGACCTTGTGTGGAGTCGGGGCCGGAACCTGAGCATTCCTCTCCAGTGTTGACATGGATCTTGGGGTGCCTCTGAGTCTCCCCAGTTGAGTCAGGCCTGGTCTCGTGTGGGGGCCTGCACGTGCGCTTTCCTCCCGAGCTGCAGCTGTAGGGTCACGATTCCTGTCACGTGGATCAAGGGATCTGTGGCTTTCCCTCGAGGCTTTCCCTCGAGGCTTTCCCACGAGGCTTTTCCACAGGGCTGTGCCAAGTGCCACCTTGGTGTGAGTCGATCCTCGGCGTGAAAGACGAGCCGTTGAAGGGAAAAGAGTTTCCTCTCGAATGGACTGAGACATCTGGGGGACTCTTGGAATGGTGTCAGGACCCTGGAGTTCCTCTCGCCGTTCCTGTTGAGAGGGCCTCCCCTTGAGATGCGACGGGAACGCCGGGAATTCTTTCCCGACGAAGCAGGGAAAGGATCCCACTCCTCGAGCTACTAGGCGGAAACGGGGCTCCTCTGGATGTGGGCGGTACCCTAGTGTTTCCTCTCGAGTGGAGACGGGTATGTCGGGGAACTTCTTGAGTTGCACCAAGGGTGTGAAGGACCCTTTCGACGTTCCAGAGATGAGGTGTGATTAGACCCGAGAAGCCTCATCGGAAATGGGCCTCATCTCGCCTGGAGGGGAGAACCTCCTGGATATTCTCGAGTTGCGGCAGGTTTTCTCGAGTTACGACGGGGTCCTCAGGGACCCGCTCTGGTGGCCTCAGGAAGGGCCAGTCCCCATGCGTGTTGCTAGGGGCCATCTCGTGATTCCTCTCCCGTCCATGCCAGGGCCAAATACCTTGTGTGGAGTCGGGGCCGGAACCTGAGCATTCCTCTCCAGTGTTGACATGGATCTTGGGGTGCCTCTGAGTCTCCTCAGGGGAGTCAGGCCTCGTCTCGAGTGGGGGCATGCACGTGCGCTTCCCTCCCGAGCTGCAGCAGTAGGGTCACGCTTCCTGTCACGTGGATCAAGGGATCTGTGGCTTTCAATCGAGGCTTTCCCTCGAGGCTTTCCCACGAGGCTTTCCCCCAGGGCTGTGCCAAGTGCCACCTTGGAGTGAGTCGATCCTCGGCGTGAAAGACGAGCCGTTGAAGGGAAAAGAGGTTCCTCTGGAATGGACAGAGACATCAGGGGGACTCTTGGAATGGTGTCAGGACCCTGGAGTTCCTCTCGCCGTTCCTGTTGAGAGGGCCTCCTCTTGAGATGCGACGGGAATGCCGGGAATTCTTTCCCGACGAAGCAGGGAAAGGATCCCTCACCTCGAGCTACGAGGTGGAAACGGGGCGCCTCTGGATGTGGGCGGGACCCTCGTGTTTCCTCTCGAGTGGAGACGGGTATGTCGGGGAACTTCTTGAGTTGCACCAAGGGTGTGAAGGACCCTTTCGAAGTTCCAGAGGTGAGGTGTGATTAGCCCCGAGAAGCCTCATCGGAAATGGGCCTCGTCTCGCCTGGAGGGGAGAACCTCCTGGATTTTCTCGAGTTGCGGCAGGTCTTCTCGAATTATGACGGGGACCTCAGGGACCCGCTCTAGTGGCCTCAGGAAGGGCCAGTCCCCATGCGAGTTGCTAGGGGCCATCTCGGGATTCCTCTCCTGTCGATGCCGGGGCCTAAGACCTTGTGTGGAGTCGGGGCCGGAACCTGAGCATTCCTCTCCAGTGTTGACATGGATCTTGGGGTGCCTCTGAGTCTCCCCAGGGGAGTCAGGCCTCGTCTCGAGTGGGGGCATGCACGTGCCCTTTCCTCCCGAGCTGCAGCAGTAGGGTCACGCTTCCTGTCACGTGGATCAAGGGATCTGTGGCTTTCCCTCGAGGCTTTCCCTCGAGGCTTTCCCACGAGGCTTTCCCACAGGGCCATGCCAAGTGCCACCTTGGAGTGAGTCGATCCTCGGCGTGAAAGACGAGCCGGTGAAGGGAAAAGAGGTTCCTCTGGAATGGACTGAGACATCTGGGGGACTCTTGGAATGGTGGCACGACCCCGGAGTTCCTCTCGTCGTTCCTGTTCAGAGGGCCTCCTCTTGAGATGCGATGGGAACGCCGGGAATTCTTTCCCGACGAAGCAGGGAAAGGATCCCTCACCTCGAGCTACGAGGTGGAAATGGGGCGCCTCTGGATGTGGGCGGGACCCTCGTGTTTCCTCTCGAGTGGAGACGGGTATGTCGGGGAACTTCTTGAGTTGCACCCAGGGTGTGAAGGACCCTTTCGAAGTTCCAGAGGTGAGGTGTGATTAGCCCCGAGAAGCCTGTGCGGAAATGGGCCTCCTCTCGCCTGGAGGGGAGAACCTCCTGGATTTTCTCGAGTTGCGGCAGGTCTTCTTGAGATATGACGGGGACCTCAGGGACCCGCTCTGGTGGCCTCAGGAAGGGCCAGTCCCCATGCGAGTTGCTAGGGGCCATCTCGGGATTCCTCTCCCGTCAATGCCGGGGCCTAAGACCTTGTGTGGAGTCGGGGCCGGAACCTGAGGATTCCTCTCCAGTGTTGACATGGATCTTGGGGTGCCTCTGAGTCTCCCCAGTTGAGTCAGGCCTGGTCTCGTGTGGGGGCCTGCACGTGCGCTTTCCTCCCGAGCTGCAGCTGTAGGGTCACGATTCCTGTCACGTGGATCAAGGGATCTGTGGCTTTCCCTCGAGGCTTTCCCTCGAGGCTTTCCCACGAGGCTTTTCCACAGGGCTGTGCCAAGTGCCACCTTGGTGTGAGTCGATCCTCGGCGTGAAAGACGAGCCGTTGAAGGGAAAAGAGTTTCCTCTCGAATGGACTGAGACATCTGGGGGACTCTTGGAATGGTGTCAGGACCCTGGAGTTCCTCTCGCCGTTCCTGTTGAGAGGGCCTCCCCTTGAGATGCGACGGGAACGCCGGGAATTCTTTCCCGACGAAGCAGGGAAAGGATCCCACTCCTCGAGCTACTAGGCGGAAACGGGGCTCCTCTGGATGTGGGCGGTACCCTAGTGTTTCCTCTCGAGTGGAGACGGGTATGTCGGGGAACTTCTTGAGTTGCACCAAGGGTGTGAAGGACCCTTTCGACGTTCCAGAGATGAGGTGTGATTAGACCCGAGAAGCCTCATCGGAAATGGGCCTCATCTCGCCTGGAGGGGAGAACCTCCTGGATATTCTCGAGTTGCGGCAGGTTTTCTCGAGTTACGACGGGGTCCTCAGGGACCCGCTCTGGTGGCCTCAGGAAGGGCCAGTCCCCATGCGTGTTGCTAGGGGCCATCTCGTGATTCCTCTCCCGTCCATGCCAGGGCCAAATACCTTGTGTGGAGTCGGGGCCGGAACCTGAGCATTCCTCTCCAGTGTTGACATGGATCTTGGGGTGCCTCTGAGTCTCCTCAGGGGAGTCAGGCCTCGTCTCGAGTGGGGGCATGCACGTGCGCTTCCCTCCCGAGCTGCAGCAGTAGGGTCACGCTTCCTGTCACGTGGATCAAGGGATCTGTGGCTTTCAATCGAGGCTTTCCCTCGAGGCTTTCCCACGAGGCTTTCCCCCAGGGCTGTGCCAAGTGCCACCTTGGAGTGAGTCGATCCTCGGCGTGAAAGACGAGCCGTTGAAGGGAAAAGAGGTTCCTCTGGAATGGACAGAGACATCAGGGGGACTCTTGGAATGGTGGCTCGACCCTGGAGTTCCTCTCGCCGTTCCTGTTGAGAGGGCCTCCTCTTGAGATGCGACGGGAATGCCGGGAATTCTTTCCCGACGAAGCAGGGAAAGGATCCCTCACCTCGAGCTACGAGGCGGAAACGGGGCTCCTCTGGATGTGGGCGGGACCCTCGTGTTTCCTCTCGAGTGGAGAAGGGTATGTCGGGGAACTTCTTGAGTTGCACCAAGGGTGTGAAGGACCCTTTCGAAGTTCCAGAGGTGAGGTGTGATTAGCCCCGAGAAGCCTCTGCGGAAATGGGCCTCATCTCGCCTGGAGGGGAGAACCTCCTGGATTTTCTCGAGTTGCGGCAGGTGCTCTCGAGTTACGACGGGGACCTCAGGGACCCGCTCTGGTGGCCTCAGGAAGGGCCAGTCCCCATGCGAGTTGCTAGGGGCCATCTCGTGATTCCTCTCCCGTCGATGCGGGGGCCTGAGACATTATGTGGAGTCGGGGAAGGGACCTGAGGATTCCTCTCCAGTGTTGACATGGATTTTGGGGTGCCTCAGAGTCTCCTCAGGGGAGTCAGGCCTCGTCTCGAGTGGGGGCATGCATGTGCGCTACCCTCCCGAGGTGCAGCAGTAGGGTCAGGCTTCCTGTCACGTGGATCAAGGGATCTGTTGCTTTTCCTCCAGGCTTTCCCTCGAGGCTTTCCCACGAGGCTTTCCCACAGGGCTGTGCCAAGTGCCACCTTGGTGTGAGTCGATCCTCGGCGTGAAAGACGAGCCGTTGAAGGGAAAAGAGGTTCCTCTGGAATGGACAGAGACATCAGGGGGACTCTTGGAATGGTGGCTCGACCCTGGAGTTAATCTCGCCGTTCCTGTTGAGAGGGCCTCCTTTTGAGATGCGACGGGAACGCCGGGAATTCTTTCCCGACGAAGCAGAGAAAGGATCCGTCACCTCGAGCTACGAGGCGGAAACGTGGCTCCTCTGGATGTGGGCGGGACCCTCGTGTTTCCTCTCGAGTGGAAAAGCGTATGTCGGGGAACTTCTTGAGTTGCACAAAGTGTGTGAAGGACCCTTTCGACGTTGCAGAGGTGAGTTGTGATTAGCCCTGGAAGCCTCTGCGGAAATGTGCCTCATCTCGCCTGCAGGGGAGAACCTCCTGGATATTCTCGAGTTGGGGCAGGTCTTCTCGAGTTACGACGGGGACCTCAGGGACCCGCTCTGGTGGCCTCAGGAAGGGCCAGTCCCCATGCGAGTTGCTAGGGGCCATCTCGGGATTCCTCTCCCGTCGATGAAGGGGCCTGAGACCTTGTGTACAGTCGTGGCCAGAACCTGAGGATTCCTTTCCACTGTTGACATGGATCTTGGGGTGCCTCTGAGTCTCCCCAGGGGAGTCAGGCCTCGTCTCGAGTTGGGGCATGCACGTGCGCTTCCCTCCCGAGCTGCTGCAGTAGGGTCACGCTTCCTGTCACGTGGATCAAGGGATCTGTGATTTCCCTCGAGGCTTTCCCTCGAGGCTTTCCCACAGGGCTGTGCCAAGTGCCACCTTTGTGTGAGTCGATACTCGGCGTGAAAGACGAGCCATTGAAGGGAAAAGAGGTTCCTCTGGAATGGACTGAGACATCTGGGGGACTCTTGGAATGGTGGCACGACCCTGGAGTTCCTCTCGCCGTTCCTGTAGAGAGGGCCTCCACTTGAGATGCGCCGGGAACGCCGGGAATTCTTTCCCGACGGAGAAGGGAAAGGATCCGTCACCTCGAGCTACGAGGCGGAAACGGGGCTCCTCTGGATGTGGGCGGGACCCTCGTGTTTCCTCTCGAGTGGAGAAGGGTATGTCGGGGAACTTCTTGAGTTGCACCAAGGGTGTGAAGGACCCTTTCTAAGTTCCAGAGGTGAGGTGTGATTAGCCCCGAGAAGCCTCTGCGGAAATGGGCCTCATCTCGCCTGCAGGGGAGAACCTCCTGGATATTCCCGAGTTGCAGCAGGTCTTCTCGAGTTACGACGGGGACCTCAGGGACCCAGTCTGGTGGCCTCAGGAACGGCCAGTCCCCATGCGAGTTGCTAGGAGCCATCTCGGGATTCCTCTCCCGTCGATGCCGGGGCCTGAGACCTTGAGAGGAGTCGGGGCCGGAACCTGAGGATTCCTCTCCAGTGTTGACTTGGATTTTGGGGTGCCTCTGAGTCTCCCCAGGGGAGTCAGGCCTCGTCTCGATTGGGGGCATGCACGTGCGCTTTCCTCCCGAGCTGCATCAGTAGGGTCACGCTTCCTGTCACGTGGATGAAGGGATCTGTGGCTTTGCCTCGAGGCTTTCCATCGAGGCTTTCCGACGAGGCTTTCCCACAGGGCTGTGCCAAGTGCCACCTTGGTGTGAGTCGATCCTCGGCGTGAAAGACGAGCCGGTGAAGGGAAAAGAGGTTCCTCTGGAATGGACTGAGACATCTGGGGGACTCTTGGAATGGTGGCACGACCCTGGAGTTCCTCTCGCCGTTCCTGATGATAGGGCCTCCTCTTGAGTTGCGACGGGAACGCTGGGAATTCTTTCCCGACGAAGCAGGGAAAGGATCCCTCACCTCGAGCTACGAGGCAGAAACGGGGCTCCTCTGGATGTGGGCGGGACCCTCGTGTTTCCTCTCGAGTGGAGACGGGTATGTCGGGGAACTTCTTGAGTTGCACCAAGGGTGTGAAGGACCCTTTCGACGTTCCAGACGTGAGGTGTGATTAGCACCGAGAAGCCTCATCAGAAATTGGCCTCTTCTCGCATGGATGGGAGAACCTCCTGGATTTTCTCGAGTTGCGGCATGTCTTCTCGAATTACCACGGGGACCTCACGACCCACTCTGGTGGCCTCAGGAAGGGCCAGTCCCCATGCGAGTTGCTGGGGGCCATCTCGGGATTCCTCTCCCGTCGATGCCGGGGCCTAAGACCTTGTGTGGAGTCGGAGCCGGAACCTGAGCATTCCTTTCCAGTGTTGACATCGATTTTGGGGTGCCTCTTAGTCTCCCCAGGGGAGTCAGGCCTCGTCTCGAGTTGGGGCATGCACGTGCGCTTCCATCCCGAGCTGCAGCAGTAGGGTCAGGATTCCTGTCACGTGAATCAAGGGATCTGTGGCCTTCCCTCGAGGCTTTCCCTCGAGGCTTTCCCACGAGGCTTTCCCACAGGGCTGTGCCAAGTGCCACCTTGGTGTGAGTCGATCCTCGGCGTGAAAGACGAGCCGGTGAAGGGAAAAGAGGTTCCTCCGGAATGGACAGAGACATCTGGGGGACTCTTGGAATGGTGGCTCGACCCTGGAGTTCCTCTCGCCGTTCCTGTTGAGAGGACCTCCTCTTGAGATGCGACGGGAATGCCGGGAATTTTTTCCCGACGCAGCAGGGAAAGAATCCCTCACCTCGAGCTACTAGGCGGGAACGGGGCTCCTCTGGATGTGGGCGGGACCCTCGTGTTTCCTCTCGAGTGGAGATGGGTATGTCGCGGAACTTCTTGAGTTGCACCCACGGTGTGAAGGACCCTTTCAAAGTTCCAGAGGTGAGGTGTGATTAGCCCCGAGAAGCCTCTGCGGAAATGGGCCTCATCTCGGCTGCAGGGGAGAACGTCCTGGATATTCTCGAGTTGCGGCAGGTTTTCTCGAGTTACGACGGGGACCTCAGGGACCCGCTCTGGTGGCCACAGGAAGGGCCAGGCACCATGCGAGTTGCTAGGGGCCTTCTCGGGATTCCTCTCCTGTCGATGCCTGGGCCTAAGACTTTGTGTGGAGTCGGGGCCGGAACCTGAGGATTCCTCTCCAGTGTTGACATGGATCTCGGGGTGCCTCTGAGTCTCCCCATGGGAGTCAGGCCTCCTCTCGAGTTGGGGCATGCACGTGTGCTTCCCTCCCGAACTGCAGCAGTAGGGTCAGGCTTCCTGTCACGTGGATCAAGGGATCTGTGGCTTTCCCTCAAGAATTTCCCTCGAGGCTTTCCCACGAGGCTTTCCCACAGGGCCATGCCAAGTGCCACCTTGGTGTGAGTCGATCCTCGGCGTGAAAGACGAGCCGTTGAAGGGAAAAGAGGTTCCTCTGGAATGGACTGAGACATCTGGGGGACTCTTCGAATGGTGGCACGACCCCGGAGTTCCTCTCGCCGTTCCTGTTGAGAGGGCCTCCTCTTGAGATGCGACGTGAACGCCGGGAATTCTTTCCCGACGAAGCAGGGAAAGGATCCCTCACCTCGAGCTACGAGGCGGAAACGGGGCTCCTCTGGATGTGGGCGGGTCCCTCGTGTTTCCTCTCGAGTGGAGACGGGTATGTCGGGGAACTTCTTAAGTTGCACCAAGGGTGTGAAGGACCCTTTCGACGTTCCAGAGGTGAGGTGTGATTAGCCCCGAGAAGCCTCTGCGGAAATGGGCCTCATCTCGCCTGGAGGGGAGAACCTCCTGGATATTCTCGAGTTGCGGCAGGTCTTCTCGAGTTACGACGGGGACCTCAGGGACCCGCTCTGGTGGCCTCAGGAAGGGCCAGTCCCCAGGCGAGTTGCTAGGGGCCATCTCGGGATTCCTCTCCCGTCGATGCCAGGGCCGAACACCTTGTGTGGAGTCGGGGCCGGAACCTGAGCATTCCTCTCCAGTGTTGACATGGATCTTGGGGTGCCTCTGAGTCTCCCCAGGGGAGTCAGGCCTCGTCTCGAGTGGGGGCATGCACGTGCGCTTCCCTCCCTAGCTGCAGCAGTAGGGTCACGCTTCCTGTCACGTGGATCAAGGGATCTGTGGCTTTCCCTCGAGGCTTTCCCTCGAGGCTTTCCCACGAGGCTTTCCCACAGGGCTGTTCCAAGTGCCACCTTGGTGTGAGTCGATCCTCGGCGTGAAAGACGAGCCGGTGAAGGGAAAAGAGGTTCCTCTGGAATGGACTGAGACATCTGGGGGACTCTTGGAATGGTGGCACGACCCTGGAGTTCCTCTCGCCGTTCCTGTTGAGAGGGCCTCCTCTTGAGATGCGACGGGAACGCCGGGAATTCTTTCCCGACGAAACAGGGAAAGGATCCCTCACCTCGAGCTACGAGGCGGAAACGGGGCTCCTCTGGATGTGGGCGGGACCCTCGTGTTTCCTGTCGAGTGGAGACGGGTACGTCAGGGAACTTCTTGAGTTGCACCAAGGGTGTGAAGGACCCTTTCTAAGTTCCAGAGGTGAGGTGTGATTAGCCCCGAGAAGCCTCTGCCGAAATGCGCCTTATCTGGCCTGCAGAGGAGAACCTCCTGGATATTCTCGAGTGGGGCAGGTCTTCTCGAGTTACGACGGGGACCTCAGGGACCCGCTCTGGTGGCCTCAGGAAGGGCCAGCCCCATGCGAGTTGCTAGGGGCCATCTCGGGATTCCTCTCCCGTCGATGCCAGGGCCTAAGACCTTGTGTGGAGTCGGGGCCGGAACCTGAGCATTCCTCTCCAGTGTTGACATGGATTTTGGGGTGCCTCTGGGTCTCCCCAGGAGAGACAGGCCTCGTCTCGAGTGGGGGCATGCACGTGCGCTTCCCTCCCGAGCTGCAGCAGTAGGGTCACGCTTCCTGTCACGTGGATCAAGGGATCTGTGGCTTTCCCTCGAGGCTTTCCCTCGAGGCTTTCCCAGGAGGCTTTCCCACAGGGCTGTGCCAAGTGCCACCTTGGTGTGAGTCGATCCTCGGCGTGAAAGACGAGCCGGTGAAGGGAAAAGAGGTTCCTCTGGAATGGACTGAGACATCTGGGGGACTCTTGGAATGGTGGCACGACCCTGGAGTTCCTCTCACTGTTACTGTTTAGACGGCCTCCTCTTGAGATGCGACGGGAACGCCGGGAATTCTTTCCCGACGAAGCAGGGAAAGGATCCCTCATCTCGAGCTACGAGGCGGAAACGGGGCTCCTCTGGATGTGGGCGGGACCCTCGTGTTTCCTCTCGAGTGGAGACGGGTATGCCGGGGAACTTTTTGAGTTGCACTCAGGGAGTGAAGGAACCTTTCGAAGTTCCAGAGGTGAGGTGTGATTAGCCCCGAGAAGCCTCTGCAGAAATGGGCCTCATCTCAGCTGCAGGGGAGAACGTCCTGGATATTCTCGAGTTGCGGTAGGTATTCTCGAGTTACGACGGGGACCTCAGGGACCCGCTCTGATGGCCTCAGCAAGGGCCAGGCACCATGCGAGTTGCTAGGGGCCATCTCGGGATTCCTCTCCTGTCGATGCCGGGGCCTAAGACCTTGTGTGGAGTCGGGGCCGGAACCTGAGCATTCCTCTCCAGTGTTGACATGGATCTTGGGGTGCCTCTGAGTCTCCCCAGGGGAGTCAGGCCTCGTTTCGAGTGGGGGCATGCACGTGCGCTTCCCTCCCGAAGTGCAGCAGTAGGGTCAGGCTTCCTGTCACGTGGATCAAGGGATCTGTGGCTTTCCCTCGAGGCTTTCCCTCGAGGCTTTCCCACAGGGCTGTGCCAAGTGCCACCTTGGAGTGAGTCGATCCTCGGCGTGAAAGACGAGCCGGTGAAGGGAAAAGAGGTTCCTCTGGAATGGACTGAGACATCTGGGGGACTCTTGGAATGGTGGCACGGCCCCGGAGTTCCTCTCGCCGTTCCTGTTCAGAGGGCCTCCTCTTGAGATGCGACGGGAACGCCGGGAATTCTATCCCGACGAAGCAGGGAAAGGATCCCTCACCTCGAGCTACGAGGTGGAAACGGGGCGCCTCTGGATGTGGGCGGGACCCTCGTGTTTCCTCTCGAGTGGAGACGGGTATGTCGGGGAACTTCTTGAGTTGCACCAAGGGTGTGAAGGACCCTTTCGAAGTTCCAGAGGTGAGGTGTGATTAGCCCCGAGAAGCCTCATCGGAAATGGGCCTCGTCTCGCCTGGAGGGGAGAACCTCCTGGATTTTCTCGAGTTGCGGCAGGTCTTCTCGAATTATGACGGGGACCTCAGGGACCCGCTCTAGTGGCCTCAGGAAGGGCCAGTCCCCATGCGAGTTGCTAGGGGCCATCTCGGGATTCCTCTCCTGTCGATGCCGGGGCCTAAGACCTTGTGTGGAGTCGGGGCCGGAACCTGAGCATTCCTCTCCAGTGTTGACATGGATCTTGGGGTGCCTCTGAGTCTCCCCAGGGGAGTCAGGCCTCGTCTCGAGTGGGGGCATGCACGTGCGCTTCCCTCCCGAGCTGCAGCAGTAGGGTCACGCTTCCTGTCACGTGGATCAAGGGATCTGTGGCTTTCCCTCGAGGCTTTCCCTCGAGGCTTTCCCACGAGGCTTTCCCACAGGGCCATGCCAAGTGCCACCTTGGAGTGAGTCGATCCTCGGCGTGAAAGACGAGCCGGTGAAGGGAAAAGAGGTTCCTCTGGAATGGACTGAGACATCTGGGGGACTCTTGGAATGGTGGCACGACCCCGGAGTTCCTCTCGTCGTTCCTGTTCAGAGGGCCTCCTCTTGAGATGCGATGGGAACGCCGGGAATTCTTTCCCGACGAAGCAGGGAAAGGATCCCTCACCTCGAGCTACGAGGTGGAAACGGGGCGCCTCTGGATGTGGGCGGGACCCTCGTGTTTCCTCTCGAGTGGAGACGGGTATGTCGGGGAACTTCTTGAGTTGCACCAAGGGTGTGAAGGACCCTTTCGAAGTTCCAGAGGTGAGGTGTGATTAGCCCCGAGAAGCCTCTGCGGAAATGGGCCTCATCTCGCCTGGAGGGGAGAACCTCCTGGATTTTCTCGAGTTGCGGCAGGTGCTCTCGAGTTACGACGGGGACCTCAGGGACCCGCTCTGGTGGCCTCAGGAAGGGCCAGTCCCCATGCGAGTTGCTAGGGGCCATCTCGTGATTCCTCTCCCGTCGATGCGGGGGCCTGAGACATTATGTGGAGTCGGGGAAGGGACCTGAGGATTCCTCTCCAGTGTTGACATGGATTTTGGGGTGCCTCAGAGTCTCCTCAGGGGAGTCAGGCCTCGTCTCGAGTGGGGGCATGCATGTGCGCTACCCTCCCGAGGTGCAGCAGTAGGGTCAGGCTTCCTGTCACGTGGATCAAGGGATCTGTTGCTTTTCCTCCAGGCTTTCCCTCGAGGCTTTCCCACGAGGCTTTCCCACAGGGCTGTGCCAAGTGCCACCTTGGTGTGAGTCGATCCTCGGCGTGAAAGACGAGCCGTTGAAGGGAAAAGAGGTTCCTCTGGAATGGACAGAGACATCAGGGGGACTCTTGGAATGGTGGCTCGACCCTGGAGTTAATCTCGCCGTTCCTGTTGAGAGGGCCTCCTTTTGAGATGCGACGGGAACGCCGGGAATTCTTTCTCGACGAAGCAGAGAAAGGATCCGTCACCTCGAGCTACGAGGCGGAAACGTGGCTCCTCTGGATGTGGGCGGGACCCTCGTGTTTCCTCTCGAGTGGAAAAGCGTATGTCGGGGAACTTCTTGAGTTGCACAAAGTGTGTGAAGGACCCTTTCGACGTTGCAGAGGTGAGGTGTGATTAGCCCTGGAAGCCTCTGCGGAAATGTGCCTCATCTCGCCTGCAGGGGAGAACCTCCTGGATATTCTCGAGTTGGGGCAGGTCTTCTCGAGTTACGACGGGGACCTCAGGGACCCGCTCTGGTGGCCTCAGGAAGGGCCAGTCCCCATGCGAGTTGCTAGGGGCCATCTCGGGATTCCTCTCCCGTCGATGAAGGGGCCTGAGACCTTGTGTACAGTCGTGGCCAGAACCTGAGGATTCCTTTCCACTGTTGACATGGATTTTGGGGTGCCTCTGAGTCTCCCCAGGGGAGTCAGGCCTCGTCTCGAGTTGGGGCATGCACGTGCGCTTCCCTCCCGAGCTGCTGCAGTAGGGTCACGCTTCCTGTCACGTGGATCAAGGGATCTGTGATTTCCCTCGAGGCTTTCCCTCGAGGCTTTCCCACAGGGCTGTGCCAAGTGCCACCTTTGTGTGAGTCGATACTCGGCGTGAAAGACGAGCCATTGAAGGGAAAAGAGGTTCCTCTGGAATGGACTGAGACATCTGGGGGACTCTTGGAATGGTGGCACGACCCTGGAGTTCCTCTCGCCGTTCCTGTAGAGAGGGCCTCCACTTGAGATGCGCCGGGAACGCCGGGAATTCTTTCCCGACGGAGAAGGGAAAGGATCCGTCACCTCGAGCTACGAGGCGGAAACGGGGCTCCTCTGGATGTGGGCGGGACCCTCGTGTTTCCTCTCGAGTGGAGAAGGGTATGTCGGGGAACTTCTTGAGTTGCACCAAGGGTGTGAAGGACCCTTTCTAAGTTCCAGAGGTGAGGTGTGATTAGCCCCGAGAAGCCTCTGCGGAAATGGGCCTCATCTCGCCTGCAGGGGAGAACCTCCTGGATATTCCCGAGTTGCAGCAGGTCTTCTCGAGTTACGACGGGGACCTCAGGGACCCAGTCTGGTGGCCTCAGGAACGGCCAGTCCCCATGCGAGTTGCTAGGAGCCATCTCGGGATTCCTCTCCCGTCGATGCCGGGGCCTGAGACCTTGAGAGGAGTCGGGGCCGGAACCTGAGGATTCCTCTCCAGTGTTGACTTGGATTTTGGGGTGCCTCTGAGTCTCCCCAGGGGAGTCAGGCCTCGTCTCGATTGGGGGCATGCACGTGCGCTTTCCTCCCGAGCTGCATCAGTAGGGTCACGCTTCCTGTCACGTGGATGAAGGGATCTGTGGCTTTGCCTCGAGGCTTTCCATCGAGGCTTTCCGACGAGGCTTTCCCACAGGGCTGTGCCAAGTGCCACCTTGGTGTGAGTCGATCCTCGGCGTGAAAGACGAGCCGGTGAAGGGAAAAGAGGTTCCTCTGGAATGGACTGAGACATCTGGGGGACTCTTGGAATGGTGGCACGACCCTGGAGTTCCTCTCGCCGTTCCTGATGATAGGGCCTCCTCTTGAGTTGCGACGGGAACGCTGGGAATTCTTTCCCGACGAAGCAGGGAAAGGATCCCTCACCTCGAGCTACGAGGCAGAAACGGGGCTCCTCTGGATGTGGGCGGGACCCTCGTGTTTCCTCTCGAGTGGAGACGGGTATGTCGGGGAACTTCTTGAGTTGCACCAAGGGTGTGAAGGACCCTTTCGACGTTCCAGACGTGAGGTGTGATTAGCACCGAGAAGCCTCATCAGAAATTGGCCTCTTCTCGCATGGATGGGAGAACCTCCTGGATTTTCTCGAGTTGCGGCATGTCTTCTCGAATTACCACGGGGACCTCACGACCCACTCTGGTGGCCTCAGGAAGGGCCAGTCCCCATGCGAGTTGCTGGGGGCCATCTCGGGATTCCTCTCCCGTCGATGCCGGGGCCTAAGACCTTGTGTGGAGTCGGAGCCGGAACCTGAGCATTCCTTTCCAGTGTTGACATCGATTTTGGGGTGCCTCTTAGTCTCCCCAGGGGAGTCAGGCCTCGTCTCGAGTTGGGGCATGCACGTGCGCTTCCATCCCGAGCTGCAGCAGTAGGGTCAGGATTCCTGTCACGTGAATCAAGGGATCTGTGGCCTTCCCTCGAGGCTTTCCCTCGAGGCTTTCCCACGAGGCTTTCCCACAGGGCTGTGCCAAGTGCCACCTTGGTGTGAGTCGATCCTCGGCGTGAAAGACGAGCCGGTGAAGGGAAAAGAGGTTCCTCCGGAATGGACAGAGACATCTGGGGGACTCTTGGAATGGTGGCTCGACCCTGGAGTTCCTCTCGCCGTTCCTGTTGAGAGGACCTCCTCTTGAGATGCGACGGGAATGCCGGGAATTTTTTCCCGACGCAGCAGGGAAAGAATCCCTCACCTCGAGCTACTAGGCGGGAACGGGGCTCCTCTGGATGTGGGCGGGACCCTCGTGTTTCCTCTCGAGTGGAGATGGGTATGTCGCGGAACTTCTTGAGTTGCACCCACGGTGTGAAGGACCCTTTCAAAGTTCCAGAGGTGAGGTGTGATTAGCCCCGAGAAGCCTCTGCGGAAATGGGCCTCATCTCGGCTGCAGGGGAGAACGTCCTGGATATTCTCGAGTTGCGGCAGGTTTTCTCGAGTTACGACGGGGACCTCAGGGACCCGCTCTGGTGGCCACAGGAAGGGCCAGGCACCATGCGAGTTGCTAGGGGCCTTCTCGGGATTCCTCTCCTGTCGATGCCTGGGCCTAAGACTTTGTGTGGAGTCGGGGCCGGAACCTGAGGATTCCTCTCCAGTGTTGACATGGATCTCGGGGTGCCTCTGAGTCTCCCCATGGGAGTCAGGCCTCCTCTCGAGTTGGGGCATGCACGTGTGCTTCCCTCCCGAACTGCAGCAGTAGGGTCAGGCTTCCTGTCACGTGGATCAAGGGATCTGTGGCTTTCCCTCAAGAATTTCCCTCGAGGCTTTCCCACGAGGCTTTCCCACAGGGCCATGCCAAGTGCCACCTTGGTGTGAGTCGATCCTCGGCGTGAAAGACGAGCCGTTGAAGGGAAAAGAGGTTCCTCTGGAATGGACTGAGACATCTGGGGGACTCTTCGAATGGTGGCACGACCCCGGAGTTCCTCTCGCCGTTCCTGTTGAGAGGGCCTCCTCTTGAGATGCGACGTGAACGCCGGGAATTCTTTCCCGACGAAGCAGGGAAAGGATCCCTCACCTCGAGCTACGAGGCGGAAACGGGGCTCCTCTGGATGTGGGCGGGTCCCTCGTGTTTCCTCTCGAGTGGAGACGGGTATGTCGGGGAACTTCTTAAGTTGCACCAAGGGTGTGAAGGACCCTTTCGACGTTCCAGAGGTGAGGTGTGATTAGCCCCGAGAAGCCTCTGCGGAAATGGGCCTCATCTCGCCTGGAGGGGAGAACCTCCTGGATATTCTCGAGTTGCGGCAGGTCTTCTCGAGTTACGACGGGGACCTCAGGGACCCGCTCTGGTGGCCTCAGGAAGGGCCAGTCCCCAGGCGAGTTGCTAGGGGCCATCTCGGGATTCCTCTCCCGTCGATGCCAGGGCCGAACACCTTGTGTGGAGTCGGGGCCGGAACCTGAGCATTCCTCTCCAGTGTTGACATGGATCTTGGGGTGCCTCTGAGTCTCCCCAGGGGAGTCAGGCCTCGTCTCGAGTGGGGGCATGCACGTGCGCTTCCCTCCCTAGCTGCAGCAGTAGGGTCACGCTTCCTGTCACGTGGATCAAGGGATCTGTGGCTTTCCCTCGAGGCTTTCCCTCGAGGCTTTCCCACGAGGCTTTCCCACAGGGCTGTTCCAAGTGCCACCTTGGTGTGAGTCGATCCTCGGCGTGAAAGACGAGCCGGTGAAGGGAAAAGAGGTTCCTCTGGAATGGACTGAGACATCTGGGGGACTCTTGGAATGGTGGCACGACCCTGGAGTTCCTCTCGCCGTTCCTGTTGAGAGGGCCTCCTCTTGAGATGCGACGGGAACGCCGGGAATTCTTTCCCGACGAAACAGGGAAAGGATCCCTCACCTCGAGCTACGAGGCGGAAACGGGGCTCCTCTGGATGTGGGCGGGACCCTCGTGTTTCCTGTCGAGTGGAGACGGGTACGTCAGGGAACTTCTTGAGTTGCACCAAGGGTGTGAAGGACCCTTTCTAAGTTCCAGAGGTGAGGTGTGATTAGCCCCGAGAAGCCTCTGCCGAAATGCGCCTTATCTGGCCTGCAGAGGAGAACCTCCTGGATATTCTCGAGTGGGGCAGGTCTTCTCGAGTTACGACGGGGACCTCAGGGACCCGCTCTGGTGGCCTCAGGAAGGGCCAGCCCCATGCGAGTTGCTAGGGGCCATCTCGGGATTCCTCTCCCGTCGATGCCAGGGCCTAAGACCTTGTGTGGAGTCGGGGCCGGAACCTGAGCATTCCTCTCCAGTGTTGACATGGATTTTGGGGTGCCTCTGGGTCTCCCCAGGAGAGACAGGCCTCGTCTCGAGTGGGGGCATGCACGTGCGCTTCCCTCCCGAGCTGCAGCAGTAGGGTCACGCTTCCTGTCACGTGGATCAAGGGATCTGTGGCTTTCCCTCGAGGCTTTCCCTCGAGGCTTTCCCAGGAGGCTTTCCCACAGGGCTGTGCCAAGTGCCACCTTGGTGTGAGTCGATCCTCGGCGTGAAAGACGAGCCGGTGAAGGGAAAAGAGGTTCCTCTGGAATGGACTGAGACATCTGGGGGACTCTTGGAATGGTGGCACGACCCTGGAGTTCCTCTCACTGTTACTGTTTAGACGGCCTCCTCTTGAGATGCGACGGGAACGCCGGGAATTCTTTCCCGACGAAGCAGGGAAGGATCCCTCACCTCGAGCTACGAGGCGGAAACGGGGCTCCTCTGGATGTGGGCGGGACCCTCGTGTTTCCTCTCGAGTGGAGACGGGTATGTCGGGGAACTTCTTGAGTTGCTCCAAGGTTGTGAAGGACCCTTTCGACGTTCCATAGTTCTGGTGTGATTAGCCCCGAGAAGCCTCTGCCGAAATGGGCCTTATCTGGCCTGCAGGGGAGAACCTCCTGGATATTCTCGAGTTGCGGCAGGTCTTCTCGAGTTTCGACGGGGACCTCAGGAACCCGCTCTGGTGGCCTCAGGAAGGGCCAGTCCCGATGCGAGTTGCTAGGGGCCACCTCGGGATTCCTCTCCCGTCGATGCCGGGGCCTAAGACCTTGTGTGGAGTCGGGGCCGGTACCTGAGGATACCTCTCCAGTGTTGACATGGATTTTGGGGTGCCTCTGAGTCTCCCCAGGGGATTCAGGCCTCGTCTCGAGTGGGGGCATGCACGTGCGCTTCCCTCCCTAGCTGCAGCAGTAGGGTCACGCTTCCTGTCACGTGGATCAAGGGATCTGAGGCTTTCCCTCGAGGCTTTCCCTCGAGGCTTCCCCACGAGGCTTTCCCACAGGGCTGTTCCAAGTGCCACCTTGGTGTGAGTCGATCCTCGGCGTGAAAGACGAGCCGTTGAAGGGAAAAGAGGTTCCTCTGGAATGGACTGAGACATCTGGGGGACTCTTGGAATGGTGGCACGACCCTGGAGTTCCTCTCGCCGTTCCTGTTGAGAGGGCCTCCTCTTGAAATGCGACGGGAACGCCGGGAATTCTTTCCCGACGAAGCAGGGAAAGGATCCCTCACCTCGAGCTACGAGGCGGAAACGGGGCTCCTCTGGATGTGGGCGAGACCCTCGTGTTTCCTCTCGAGTGGAGACGGGTATGTCGGGGAACTTCTTGAGTTGCACCAAGGGTGTGAAGGACCCTTTCGACGTTCCAGAGGTGAGGTGTGATTAGCCCCGAGAAGCCTCTGCCGAAATGGGCCTTATCTGGCCTGCAGGGGAGAAGCTCCTGGATATTCTCGAGTTGCGGCAGGTCTTCTCGAGTTACGACGGGGGTCTCAGGGACCCGCTCTGGTGGCCTCAGGAAGGGCCAGCCCCATGCGAGTTGCTAGGGGCCATCTCGGGATTCCTCTCGCGTCGATGCCGGGGCCTAAGACCTTGTGTGGAGTCGGGGCCGGAACCTCAGGATTCCTCTCCAGTGTTCACTTGGATTTTGGGGTGCCTCTGAGTCTCCCCAGGGGATTCAGGCCTCGTCTCGAGTGGGGGCATGCACGTGCGCTTCCCTCCCGACCTGCAGCCGTAGGGTCACGCTTCCTGTCACGTGGATCAAGGGATCTGTGGCTTTCCCTCCAGGCTTTCCCTCGAGGCTTTCCCACGAGGCTTTCCCACAGGGCTGTGCTAAGTGCCACCTTGGGTGAGTCGATCCTCGGCGTGAAAGACGAGCCAGTGAAGGGAAAAGAGGTTCCTCTGGAATGGACAGAGACATCTTGGGGACTCTTGGAATGGTGGCACGACCCTGGAGTTCCTCTCGCCGTTCCTGTTTAGAGGGCCTCCTTTTGAGATGCGACAGGAACGCCCAGAATTCTTTCCCGACGAAGCAGGGAAAGGATCCCTCACCTCGAGCTACGAGGCAGAAACGGGGCTCCTCTGGATGTGGGCGGGACCCTCGTGTTTCCTCTCGAGTGGAGACGGGTATGTCGGGGAACTTCTTGAGTTGCACCAAGGGTGTGAAGGACCCTTTCGACGTTCCAGACGTGAGGTGTGATTAGCCCCGAGAAGCCTCTGCGGAAATGGGCCTCATCTCGCCTGCAGGAGAGAACCTCCTGGATATTCTCGAGTTGCGGCAGAACTTCTAGAGTTAAGACGGGGATATCAGGGACCCGCTCTGGTAGCCTCAGGAAGGGCCAGTCCCCATGCGTGTTGCTAGGGCCCATCTCGGGATTCCTCTCCCGTCGATGTCGGGGCCTAAGACATTTTGTGGAGTAGGGGCCAGAACCTGAGCATTCCTCTCCAATGTTGACATGGATCTTGGGGTGCCTCTGAGTCTCCCCAGGGGAGACAGTCCTCGTCTCGAGTGGGGGCATGCACGTGCACTTCCCTCCCGAGCTGAAGCAGTAGGGTACGATTCCTGTCACGTGGATGAAGGGATCTGTGGCTTTCCCTCGAGGCTTTCCCTCGAGGATTTCCCACAGGGCTGTGCCATGTGCCACCTTGGTGTGAGTCGATCCTCGGCGTGAAAGACGAGCCGGTGAAGGGAAAAGCGGATCCTCTGGAATGGACAGCGACATCTGGGGACTCTTGGAATGGTGGCACGACCCTGGAGTTCCTCTCGCCGTTCCTGTTGAGAGGGCCTCCTCTTGAGATGCGACGGGAACGCCGGGAATTCTTTCCCGACGAAGCAGGGAAAGGATCCCTCACCTCGAGCTACGAGGTGGAAACGGGGCTCCTCTGGATGTGGCCGGGACCCTCGTGTTTCCTGTCGAGTGGAGACGGGTATGTCGGGGAACTTCTTGAGTTGCACCAAGGGTGTGAAGGACCCTTTCGACGTTCCAGAGGTGAGGTGTGATTAGCCCTGAGAAGCCATTGCGGAAATGGGCGTCATCTCGCCTGCAGGGGAGAACCTCCTGGATTTTCTCGAGTTGCGGCACGTCTTCTCGAGTTACGACGGGGACCTCAGAGACCCGCTCTGGTGGCCTCAGGAAGGGCCAGTCCCCATGCGAGTTGCTAGGGGCCATCTCGGGATTCCTCTCCCGTCGATGCCGGGGCCTAAGACCTTGTGTGGAGTCGGGGCCGGAACCTGAGCATTCCTCACCAGTGTTGACATGGATCTTGGGGTGCCTCTGAGTCTCCCCAGGGGAGTCAGGCCTCGTCTCGAGTGGGGGCATGCACGTGCGCTTCCCTCCCGTGCTGCAGCAGTAGGGTCACGCTTCCTGTCACGTGGATCAAGGGATCTGTGGCTTTCCCTCGAGGGTTTCCCTCGAGGCTTTCCCACGAGGCTTTTCCACAGGGCTGTGCCAAGTGCCACCTTGGTGTGAGTCGATCCTCGGCGTGAAAGACGAGCCGGTGAAGGGAAAAGAGGTTCCTCTGGAATGGACTGAGACATCTGGGGGACTCTTGGAATGGTGGCACGACCCTGGAGTTCCTCTCGCCGTTCCTGTTGAGAAGGCCTCTTCTTGAGATGCGACGGGAACGCCGGGCATTCTTTCCCGACGAAGCAGGGAAAGGATCCCTCACCTCGAGCTACGAGGCGGAAACGGGGCTCCTCTGGATGTGGGCGGGACCCTCGTGTTTCCTGTCGAGTGGAGACGGTTATGTCGGGGAAATTCTTGAGTTGCACCAAGGGTGTGAAGGACCCTTTCGACGTTCCAGAGGTGAGGTGTGATTAGCCCCGAGAAGCCTCTGCGGAAATGGGCCTCATCTCGCCTGCAGGGGAGAACCTCCTGGATATTCTCGAGTTGCGGCAGGTCTTCTCGAGTTACGACGGGGACCTCAGGGACCCGCTCTGGTGGCCTCAGGAAGGGCCAGACCCATGCGAGTTGCTAGGGGCCATCTCGGGATTCCTCTCCCGTCGATGCCAGGGCCTAAGACCTTGTGTGGAGTCGGGGCCGGAACCTGAGCATTCCTCTCCAGTGTTGACATGGATTTTGGGGTGCCTCTGGGTCTCCCCAGGGGAGACAGGCCTCGTCTCGAGTGGGGGCATGCACGTGCGCTTCCCTCCCGAGCTGCAGCAGTAGGGTCACGCTTCCTGTCACGTGGATCCAGGGATCTGTGCTTTCCCTCTAGACTTTCCCTCGAGGCTTTCCGACGAGGCTTCCCACAGGGCTCTGCCAAGTGCCACCTTGGTGTGAGTCGATCCTCGGCGTGAAAGACGAGCTGGTGAAGGGAAAAGAGGTTCCTCTGGAATGGACTGGGACATCAGGGGGACTCTTGGAACGGTGGCAAGACACTGGAATTCCTCTCGCCGTTCCTGTTGAGAGGGCCTCCTCTTGAGATGCGATGGGAACGCCGGGAATTCCTTCCCGACGAAGCCGGGAAAGGATCCCTCACCTCGAGCTACGAGGCGGAAACGGGGCTCCTCTGGATGTGGGCGGGACCCTCGTGTTTCCTCTCGAGTGGAGACGGGTATGTCGGGGAACTTCTTGAGTTGCACCAAGGTTGTGAAGGACCCTTTCGACGTTCCAGAGTTCAGGTGTGATTAGCCCCGAGAAGCCTCTGCCGAAATGGGCCTTATCTGGCTTGCAGGGGAGAACCCCCTGGATATTCTCGAGTTGCTGCAGGTCTTCTCGAGTTACGACGGGAAACTCAGGGACCCACTCTGGTGGCCTCAGGAAGGGCCAGTCCCCATGCGAGTTTCTAGGGGCCATCTCGGGATTCCTCTCCCGTCGATGCCGGGGCCTAAGACCTTGTGTGGTGTCGGGGCCGGTACCTGAGGATTCCTCTCCAGTGTTGACATGGATTTTGGGGTGCCTCTGAGTCTCCCCAGGGGAGTCAGGCCTCGTCTCGAGTGGGGGCATGCACGTGCGCTTCCCTCCCGAGCTGCAGCAGTAGGGTCACGCTTCCTGTCACGTGGATCAAGGGATCTGTGGCTTTCCCTCGAGGCTTTCCCTCGAGGCTTTCCCAGGAGGCTTTCCCACAGGGCTGTGCCAAGTGCCACCTTGGTGTGAGTCGATCCTCGGCGTGAAAGACGAGCCGGTGAAGGGAAAAGAGGTTCCTCTGGAATGGACTGAGACATCTGGGGGACTCTTGGAATGGTGGCACGACCCTGGAGTTCCTCTCACCGTTCCTGTTGAGAGGGCCTCCTCTTGAGATGCGACGGGAACGCCCGGAATTCTTTCCCGACGAAGCAGGGAAGGATCCCTCACCTCGAGCTACGAGGCGGAAACGGGGCTCCTCTGGATGTGGGCGGGACCCTCGTGTTTCCTCTCGAGTGGAGACGGGTATGTCGGGGAACTTCTTGAGTTGCTCCAAGGTTGTGAAGGACCCTTTCGATGTTCCAGAGTTCAGGTGTGATTAGCCCCGAGAAGCCTCTGCCGAAATGGGCCTTATCTGGCCTGCAGGGGAGAACCTCCTGGATATTCTCGAGTTGCGGCAGGTCTTCTCGAGTTTCGACGGGGACCTCAGGAACCCGCTCTGGTGGCCTCAGGAAGGGCCAGTCCCGATGCGAGTTGCTAGGGGACACCTCGGGATTCCTCTCCCGTCGATGCCGGGGCCTAAGACCTTGTGTGGAGTCGGGGCCGGTACCTGAGGATACCTCTCCAGTGTTGACATGGATTTTGGGGTGCCTCTGAGTCTCCCCAGGGGAGTCAGGCCTCGTCTCGAGTTGGGGCATGCACGTGCGCTTCCCTCCCGAGCTGCTGCAGTAGGGTCACGCTTCCTGTCACGTGGATCAAGGGATCTGTGATTTCCCTCGAGGCTTTCCCTCGAGGCTTTCCCACAGGGCTGTGCCAAGTGCCACCTTTGTGTGAGTCGATACTCGGCGTGAAAGACGAGCCATTGAAGGGAAAAGAGGTTCCTCTGGAATGGACTGAGACATCTGGGGGACTCTTGGAATGGTGGCACGACCCTGGAGTTCCTCTCGCCGTTCCTGTAGAGAGGGCCTCCACTTGAGATGCGCCGGGAACGCCGGGAATTCTTTCCCGACGGAGAAGGGAAAGGATCCGTCACCTCGAGCTACGAGGCGGAAACGGGGCTCCTCTGGATGTGGGCGGGACCCTCGTGTTTCCTCTCGAGTGGAGAAGGGTATGTCGGGGAACTTCTTGAGTTGCACCAAGGGTGTGAAGGACCCTTTCTAAGTTCCAGAGGTGAGGTGTGATTAGCCCCGAGAAGCCTCTGCGGAAATGGGCCTCATCTCGCCTGCAGGGGAGAACCTCCTGGATATTCCCGAGTTGCAGCAGGTCTTCTCGAGTTACGACGGGGACCTCAGGGACCCAGTCTGGTGGCCTCAGGAACGGCCAGTCCCCATGCGAGTTGCTAGGAGCCATCTCGGGATTCCTCTCCCGTCGATGCCGGGGCCTGAGACCTTGAGAGGAGTCGGGGCCGGAACCTGAGGATTCCTCTCCAGTGTTGACTTGGATTTTGGGGTGCCTCTGAGTCTCCCCAGGGGAGTCAGGCCTCGTCTCGATTGGGGGCATGCACGTGCGCTTTCCTCCCGAGCTGCATCAGTAGGGTCACGCTTCCTGTCACGTGGATGAAGGGATCTGTGGCTTTGCCTCGAGGCTTTCCATCGAGGCTTTCCGACGAGGCTTTCCCACAGGGCTGTGCCAAGTGCCACCTTGGTGTGAGTCGATCCTCGGCGTGAAAGACGAGCCGGTGAAGGGAAAAGAGGTTCCTCTGGAATGGACTGAGACATCTGGGGGACTCTTGGAATGGTGGCACGACCCTGGAGTTCCTCTCGCCGTTCCTGATGATAGGGCCTCCTCTTGAGTTGCGACGGGAACGCTGGGAATTCTTTCCCGACGAAGCAGGGAAAGGATCCCTCACCTCGAGCTACGAGGCAGAAACGGGGCTCCTCTGGATGTGGGCGGGACCCTCGTGTTTCCTCTCGAGTGGAGACGGGTATGTCGGGGAACTTCTTGAGTTGCACCAAGGGTGTGAAGGACCCTTTCGACGTTCCAGACGTGAGGTGTGATTAGCACCGAGAAGCCTCATCAGAAATTGGCCTCTTCTCGCATGGATGGGAGAACCTCCTGGATTTTCTCGAGTTGCGGCATGTCTTCTCGAATTACCACGGGGACCTCACGACCCACTCTGGTGGCCTCAGGAAGGGCCAGTCCCCATGCGAGTTGCTGGGGGCCATCTCGGGATTCCTCTCCCGTCGATGCCGGGGCCTAAGACCTTGTGTGGAGTCGGAGCCGGAACCTGAGCATTCCTTTCCAGTGTTGACATCGATTTTGGGGTGCCTCTTAGTCTCCCCAGGGGAGTCAGGCCTCGTCTCGAGTTGGGGCATGCACGTGCGCTTCCATCCCGAGCTGCAGCAGTAGGGTCAGGATTCCTGTCACGTGAATCAAGGGATCTGTGGCCTTCCCTCGAGGCTTTCCCTCGAGGCTTTCCCACGAGGCTTTCCCACAGGGCTGTGCCAAGTGCCACCTTGGTGTGAGTCGATCCTCGGCGTGAAAGACGAGCCGGTGAAGGGAAAAGAGGTTCCTCCGGAATGGACAGAGACATCTGGGGGACTCTTGGAATGGTGGCTCGACCCTGGAGTTCCTCTCGCCGTTCCTGTTGAGAGGACCTCCTCTTGAGATGCGACGGGAATGCCGGGAATTTTTTCCCGACGCAGCAGGGAAAGAATCCCTCACCTCGAGCTACTAGGCGGGAACGGGGCTCCTCTGGATGTGGGCGGGACCCTCGTGTTTCCTCTTGAGTGGAGATGGGTATGTCGCGGAACTTCTTGAGTTGCACCCACGGTGTGAAGGACCCTTTCAAAGTTCCAGAGGTGAGGTGTGATTAGCCCCGAGAAGCCTCTGCGGAAATGGGCCTCATCTCGGCTGCAGGGGAGAACGTCCTGGATATTCTCGAGTTGCGGCAGGTTTTCTCGAGTTACGACGGGGACCTCAGGGACCCGCTCTGGTGGCCACAGGAAGGGCCAGGCACCATGCGAGTTGCTAGGGGCCTTCTCGGGATTCCTCTCCTGTCGATGCCTGGGCCTAAGACTTTGTGTGGAGTCGGGGCCGGAACCTGAGGATTCCTCTCCAGTGTTGACATGGATCTCGGGGTGCCTCTGAGTCTCCCCATGGGAGTCAGGCCTCCTCTCGAGTTGGGGCATGCACGTGTGCTTCCCTCCCGAACTGCAGCAGTAGGGTCAGGCTTCCTGTCACGTGGATCAAGGGATCTGTGGCTTTCCCTCAAGAATTTCCCTCGAGGCTTTCCCACGAGGCTTTCCCACAGGGCCATGCCAAGTGCCACCTTGGTGTGAGTCGATCCTCGGCGTGAAAGACGAGCCGTTGAAGGGAAAAGAGGTTCCTCTGGAATGGACTGAGACATCTGGGGGACTCTTCGAATGGTGGCACGACCCCGGAGTTCCTCTCGCCGTTCCTGTTGAGAGGGCCTCCTCTTGAGATGCGACGTGAACGCCGGGAATTCTTTCCCGACGAAGCAGGGAAAGGATCCCTCACCTCGAGCTACGAGGCGGAAACGGGGCTCCTCTGGATGTGGGCGGGTCCCTCGTGTTTCCTCTCGAGTGGAGACGGGTATGTCGGGGAACTTCTTAAGTTGCACCAAGGGTGTGAAGGACCCTTTCGACGTTCCAGAGGTGAGGTGTGATTAGCCCCGAGAAGCCTCTGCGGAAATGGGCCTCATCTCGCCTGGAGGGGAGAACCTCCTGGATATTCTCGAGTTGCGGCAGGTCTTCTCGAGTTACGACGGGGACCTCAGGGACCCGCTCTGGTGGCCTCAGGAAGGGCCAGTCCCCAGGCGAGTTGCTAGGGGCCATCTCGGGATTCCTCTCCCGTCGATGCCAGGGCCGAACACCTTGTGTGGAGTCGGGGCCGGAACCTGAGCATTCCTCTCCAGTGTTGACATGGATCTTGGGGTGCCTCTGAGTCTCCCCAGGGGAGTCAGGCCTCGTCTCGAGTGGGGGCATGCACGTGCGCTTCCCTCCCTAGCTGCAGCAGTAGGGTCACGCTTCCTGTCACGTGGATCAAGGGATCTGTGGCTTTCCCTCGAGGCTTTCCCTCGAGGCTTTCCCACGAGGCTTTCCCACAGGGCTGTTCCAAGTGCCACCTTGGTGGGAGTCGATCCTCGGCGTGAAAGACGAGCCGGTGAAGGGAAAAGAGGTTCCTCTGGAATGGACTGAGACATCTGGGGGACTCTTGGAATGGTGGCACGACCCTGGAGTTCCTCTCGCCGTTCCTGTTGAGAGGGCCTCCTCTTGAGATGCGACGGGAACGCCGGGAATTCTTTCCCGACGAAACAGGGAAAGGATCCCTCACCTCGAGCTACGAGGCGGAAACGGGGCTCCTCTGGATGTGGGCGGGACCCTCGTGTTTCCTGTCGAGTGGAGACGGGTACGTCAGGGAACTTCTTGAGTTGCACCAAGGGTGTGAAGGACCCTTTCTAAGTTCCAGAGGTGAGGTGTGATTAGCCCCGAGAAGCCTCTGCCGAAATGCGCCTTATCTGGCCTGCAGAGGAGAACCTCCTGGATATTCTCGAGTGGGGCAGGTCTTCTCGAGTTACGACGGGGACCTCAGGGACCCGCTCTGGTGGCCTCAGGAAGGGCCAGCCCCATGCGAGTTGCTAGGGGCCATCTCGGGATTCCTCTCCCGTCGATGCCAGGGCCTAAGACCTTGTGTGGAGTCGGGGCCGGAACCTGAGCATTCCTCTCCAGTGTTGACATGGATTTTGGGGTGCCTCTGGGTCTCCCCAGGAGAGACAGGCCTCGTCTCGAGTGGGGGCATGCACGTGCGCTTCCCTCCCGAGCTGCAGCAGTAGGGTCACGCTTCCTGTCACGTGGATCAAGGGATCTGTGGCTTTCCCTCGAGGCTTTCCCTCGAGGCTTTCCCAGGAGGCTTTCCCACAGGGCTGTGCCAAGTGCCACCTTGGTGTGAGTCGATCCTCGGCGTGAAAGACGAGCCGGTGAAGGGAAAAGAGGTTCCTCTGGAATGGACTGAGACATCTGGGGGACTCTTGGAATGGTGGCACGACCCTGGAGTTCCTCTCACTGTTACTGTTTAGACGGCCTCCTCTTGAGATGCGACGGGAACGCCGGGAATTCTTTCCCGACGAAGCAGGGAAGGATCCCTCACCTCGAGCTACGAGGCGGAAACGGGGCTCCTCTGGATGTGGGCGGGACCCTCGTGTTTCCTCTCGAGTGGAGACGGGTATGTCGGGGAACTTCTTGAGTTGCTCCAAGGTTGTGAAGGACCCTTTCGACGTTCCATAGTTCTGGTGTGATTAGCCCCGAGAAGCCTCTGCCGAAATGGGCCTTATCTGGCCTGCAGGGGAGAACCTCCTGGATATTCTCGAGTTGCGGCAGGTCTTCTCGAGTTTCGACGGGGACCTCAGGAACCCGCTCTGGTGGCCTCAGGAAGGGCCAGTCCCGATGCGAGTTGCTAGGGGCCACCTCGGGATTCCTCTCCCGTCGATGCCGGGGCCTAAGACCTTGTGTGGAGTCGGGGCCGGTACCTGAGGATACCTCTCCAGTGTTGACATGGATTTTGGGGTGCCTCTGAGTCTCCCCAGGGGATTCAGGCCTCGTCTCGAGTGGGGGCATGCACGTGCGCTTCCCTCCCTAGCTGCAGCAGTAGGGTCACGCTTCCTGTCACGTGGATCAAGGGATCTGAGGCTTTCCCTCGAGGCTTTCCCTCGAGGCTTCCCCACGAGGCTTTCCCACAGGGCTGTTCCAAGTGCCACCTTGGTGTGAGTCGATCCTCGGCGTGAAAGACGAGCCGTTGAAGGGAAAAGAGGTTCCTCTGGAATGGACTGAGACATCTGGGGGACTCTTGGAATGGTGGCACGACCCTGGAGTTCCTCTCGCCGTTCCTGTTGAGAGGGCCTCCTCTTGAAATGCGACGGGAACGCCGGGAATTCTTTCCCGACGAAGCAGGGATAGGATCCCTCACCTCGAGCTGCGAGGCGGAAACGGGGCTCCTCTGGATGTGGGCGGGACCCTCGTGTTTCCTCTCGAGTGGAGACGGGTATGTCGGGGAACTTCTTGAGTTGCACCAAGGGTGTGAAGGACCCTTTCGACGTTCCAGAGGTGAGGTGTGATTAGCCCCGAGAAGCCTCTGCCGAAATGGGCCTTATCTGGCCTGCAGGGGAGAAGCTCCTGGATATTCTCGAGTTGCGGCAGGTCTTCTCGAGTTACGACGGGGGTCTCAGGGACCCGCTCTGGTGGCCTCAGGAAGGGCCAGCCCCATGCGAGTTGCTAGGGGCCATCTCGGGATTCCTCTCCCGTCGATGCCGGGGCCTAAGACCTTGTGTGGAGTCGGGGCCGGAACCTGACGATTCCTCTCCAGTGTTCACTTGGATTTTGGGGTGCCTCTGAGTCTCCCCAGGGGATTCAGGCCTCGTCTCGAGTGGGGGCATGCACGTGCGCTTCCCTCCCGACCTGCAGCCGTAGGGTCACGCTTCCTGTCACGTGGATCAAGGGATCTGTGGCTTTCCCTCGAGGCTTTCCCTCGAGGCTTTCCCACGAGGCTTTCCCACAGGGCTGTGCTAAGTGCCACCTTGGGTGAGTCGATCCTCGGCGTGAAAGACGAGCCAGTGAAGGGAAAAGAGGTTCCTCTGGAATGGACAGAGACATCTTGGGGACTCTTGGAATGGTGGCACGACCCTGGAGTTCCTCTCGCCGTTCCTGTTTAGAGGGCCTCCTTTTGAGATGCGACAGGAACGCCCAGAATTCTTTCCCGACGAAGCAGGGAAAGGATCCCTCACCTCGAGCTACGAGGCAGAAACGGGGCTCCTCTGGATGTGGGCGGGACCCTCGTGTTTCCTCTCGAGTGGAGACGGGTATGTCGGGGAACTTCTTGAGTTGCACCAAGGGTGTGAAGGACCCTTTCGACGTTCCAAACGTGAGGTGTGATTAGCCCCGAGAAGCCTCTGCGGAAATGGGCCTCATCTCGCCTGCAGGAGAGAACCTCCTGGATATTCTCGAGTTGCGGCAGAACTTCTAGAGTTAAGACGGGGATATCAGGGACCCGCTCTGGTAGCCTCAGGAAGGGCCAGTCCCCATGCGTGTTGCTAGGGCCCATCTCGGGATTCCTCTCCCGTCGATGCCGGGGCCTAAGACATTTTGTGGAGTAGGGGCCAGAACCTGAGCATTCCTCTCCAATGTTGACATGGATCTTGGGGTGCCTCTGAGTCTCCCCAGGGGAGACAGTCCTCGTCTCGAGTGGGGGCATGCACGTGCGCTTCCCTCCCGAGCTGAAGCAGTAGGGTACGATTCCTGTCACGTGGATGAAGGGATCTGTGGCTTTCCCTCGAGGCTTTCCCTCGAGGATTTCCCACAGGGCTGTGCCATGTGCCACCTTGGTGTGAGTCGATCCTCGGCGTGAAAGACGAGCCGGTGAAGGGAAAAGCGGATCCTCTGGAATGGACAGCGACATCTGGGGACTCTTGGAATGGTGGCACGACCCTGGAGTTCCTCTCGCCGTTCCTGTTGAGAGGGCCTCCTCTTGAGATGCGACGGGAACGCCGGGAATTCTTTCCCGACGAAGCAGGGAAAGGATCCCTCACCTCGAGCTACGAGGTGGAAACGGGGCTCCTCTGGATGTGGCCGGGACCCTCGTGTTTCCTGTCGAGTGGAGACGGGTATGTCGGGGAACTTCTTGAGTTGCACCAAGGGTGTGAAGGACCCTTTCGACGTTCCAGAGGTGAGGTGTGATTAGCCCTGAGAAGCCATTGCGGAAATGGGCGTCATCTCGCCTGCAGGGGAGAACCTCCTGGATTTTCTCGAGTTGCGGCACGTCTTCTCGAGTTACGACGGGGACCTCAGAGACCCGCTCTGGTGGCCTCAGGAAGGGCCAGTCCCCATGCGAGTTGCTAGGGGCCATCTCGGGATTCCTCTCCCGTCGATGCCGGGGCCTAAGACCTTGTGTGGAGTCGGGGCCGGAACCTGAGCATTCCTCACCAGTGTTGACATGGATCTTGGGGTGCCTCTGAGTCTCCCCAGGGGAGTCAGGCCTCGTCTCGAGTGGGGGCATGCACGTGCGCTTCCCTCCCGTGCTGCAGCAGTAGGGTCACGCTTCCTGTCACGTGGATCAAGGGATCTGTGGCTTTCCCTCGAGGGTTTCCCTCGAGGCTTTCCCACGAGGCTTTTCCACAGGGCTGTGCCAAGTGCCACCTTGGTGTGAGTCGATCCTCGGCGTGAAAGACGAGCCGGTGAAGGGAAAAGAGGTTCCTCTGGAATGGACTGAGACATCTGGGGGACTCTTGGAATGGTGGCACGACCCTGGAGTTCCTCTCGCCGTTCCTGTTGAGAAGGCCTCTTCTTGAGATGCGACGGGAACGCCGGGCATTCTTTCCCGACGAAGCAGGGAAAGGATCCCTCACCTCGAGCTACGAGGCGGAAACGGGGCTCCTCTGGATGTGGGCGGGACCCTCGTGTTTCCTGTCGAGTGGAGACGGTTATGTCGGGGAAATTCTTGAGTTGCACCAAGGGTGTGAAGGACCCTTTCGACGTTCCAGAGGTGAGGTGTGATTAGCCCCGAGAAGCCTCTGCGGAAATGGGCCTCATCTCGCCTGCAGGGGAGAACCTCCTGGATATTCTCGAGTTGCGGCAGGTCTTCTCGAGTTACGACGGGGACCTCAGGGACCCGCTCTGGTGGCCTCAGGAAGGGCCAGCCCCATGCGAGTTGCTAGGGGCCATCTCGGGATTCCTCTCCCGTCGATGCCAGGGCCTAAGACCTTGTGTGGAGTCGGGGCCGGAACCTGAGCATTCCTCTCCAGTGTTGACATGGATTTTGGGGTGCCTCTGGGTCTCCCCAGGGGAGACAGGCCTCGTCTCGAGTGGGGGCATGCACGTGCGCTTCCCTCCCGAGCTGCAGCAGTAGGGTCACGCTTCCTGTCACGTGGATCCAGGGATCTGTGCTTTCCCTCTAGACTTTCCCTCGAGGCTTTCCGACGAGGCTTCCCACAGGGCTCTGCCAAGTGCCACCTTGGTGTGAGTCGATCCTCGGCGTGAAAGACGAGCTGGTGAAGGGAAAAGAGGTTCCTCTGGAATGGACTGGGACATCAGGGGGACTCTTGGAACGGTGGCAAGACCCTGGAATTCCTCTCGCCGTTCCTGTTGAGAAGGCCTCCTCTTGAGATGCGATGGGAACGCCGGGAATTCCTTCCCGACGAAGCCGGGAAAGGATCCCTCACCTCGAGCTACGAGGCGGAAACGGGGCTCCTCTGGATGTGGGCGGGACCCTCGTGTTTCCTCTCGAGTGGAGACGGGTATGTCGGGGAACTTCTTGAGTTGCACCAAGGTTGTGAAGGACCCTTTCGACGTTCCAGAGTTCAGGTGTGATTAGCCCCGAGAAGCCTCTGCCGAAATGGGCCTTATCTGGCTTGCAGGGGAGAACCCCCTGGATATTCTCGAGTTGCTGCAGGTCTTCTCGAGTTACGACGGGAAACTCAGGGACCCACTCTGGTGGCCTCAGGAAGGGCCAGTCCCCATGCGAGTTTCTAGGGGCCATCTCGGGATTCCTCTCCCGTCGATGCCGGGGCCTAAGACCTTGTGTGGTGTCGGGGCCGGTACCTGAGGATTCCTCTCCAGTGTTGACATGGATTTTGGGGTGCCTCTGAGTCTCCCCAGGGGAGTCAGGCCTCGTCTCGAGTGGGGGCATGCACGTGCGCTTCCCTCCCGAGCTGCAGCAGTAGGGTCACGCTTCCTGTCACGTGGATCAAGGGATCTGTGGCTTTCCCTCGAGGCTTTCCCTCGAGGCTTTCCCAGGAGGCTTTCCCACAGGGCTGTGCCAAGTGCCACCTTGGTGTGAGTCGATCCTCGGCGTGAAAGACGAGCCGGTGAAGGGAAAAGAGGTTCCTCTGGAATGGACTGAGACATCTGGGGGACTCTTGGAATGGTGGCACGACCCTGGAGTTCCTCTCACCGTTCCTGTTGAGAGGGCCTCCTCTTGAGATGCGACGGGAACGCCGGGAATTCTTTCCCGACGAAGCAGGGAAGGATCCCTCACCTCGAGCTACGAGGCGGAAACGGGGCTCCTCTGGATGTGGGCGGGACCCTCGTGTTTCCTCTCGAGTGGAGACGGGTATGTCGGGGAACTTCTTGAGTTGCTCCAAGGTTGTGAAGGACCCTTTCGATGTTCCAGAGTTCAGGTGTGATTAGCCCCGAGAAGCCTCTGCCGAAATGGGCCTTATCTGGCCTGCAGGGGAGAACCTCCTGGATATTCTCGAGTTGCGGCAGGTCTTCTCGAGTTTCGACGGGGACCTCAGGAACCCGCTCTGGTGGCCTCAGGAAGGGCCAGTCCCGATGCGAGTTGCTAGGGGCCACCTCGGGATTCCTCTCCCGTCGATGCCGGGGCCTAAGACCTTGTGTGGAGTCGGGGCCGGTACCTGAGGATACCTCTCCAGTGTTGACATGGATTTTGGGGTGCCTCTGAGTCTCCCCAGGGGAGTCAGGCCTCGTCTCGAGTGGGGGCATGCACGTGCGCTTCCCTCCCTAGCTGCAGCAGTAGGGTCACGCTTCCTGTCACGTGGATCAAGGGATCTGAGGCTTTCCCTCGAGGCTTTCCCTCGAGGCTTTCCCACGAGGCTTTCCCACAGGGCTGTTCCAAGTGCCACCTTGGTGTGAGTCGATCCTCGGCGTGAAAGACGAGCCGGTGAAGGGAAAAGAGGTTCCTCCGGAATGGACAGAGACATCTGGGGGACTCTTGGAATGGTGGCTCGACCCTGGAGTTCCTCTCGCCGTTCCTGTTGAGACGACCTCCTCTTGAGATGCGACGGGAATGCCGGGAAATTTTTCCCGACGCAGCAGGGAAAGAATCCCTCACCTCGAGCTACTAGGCGGGAACGGGGCTCCTCTGGATGTGGGCGGGACCCTCGTGTTTCCTCTCGAGTGGAGATGGGTATGTCGCGGAACTTCTTGAGTTGCACCCACGGTGTCAAGGACCCTTTCAAAGTTCCAGAGGTGAGGTGTGATTAGCCCCGAGAAGCCTCTGCGGAAATGGGCCTCATCTCGGCTGCAGGGGAGAACGTCCTGGATATTCTCGAGTTGCGGCAGGTTTTCTCGAGTTACGACGGGGACCTCAGGGACCCGCTCTGGTGGCCACAGGAAGGGCCAGGCACCATGCGAGTTGCTAGGGGCCTTCTCGGGATTCCTCTCCTGTCGATGCCTGGGCCTAAGACTTTCTGTGGAGTCGGGGCCGGAACCTGAGGATTCCTCTCCAGTGTTGACATGGATCTCGGGGTGCCTCTGAGTCTCCCCATGGGAGTCAGGCCTCCTCTCGAGTTGGGGCATGCACGTGTGCTTCCCTCCCGAACTGCAGCAGTAGGGTCAGGCTTCCTGTCACGTGGATCAAGGGATCTGTGGCTTTCCCTCAAGAATTTCCCTCGAGGCTTTCCCACGAGGCTTTCCCACAGGGCCATGCCAAGTGCCACCTTGGTGTGAGTCGATCCTCGGCGTGAAAGACGAGCCGTTGAAGGGAAAAGAGGTTCCTCTGGAATGGACTGAGACATCTGGGGGACTCTTCGAATGGTGGTACGACCCCGGAGTTCCTCTCGCCGTTCCTGTTGAGAGGGCCTCCTCTTGAGATGCGACGGGAACGCCGGGAATTCTTTCCCGACGAAGCAGGGAAAGGATCCCTCACCTCGAGCTACGAGGCGGAAACGTGGCTCCTCTGGATGTGGGCGGGTCCCTCGTGTTTCCTCTCGAGTGGAGACGGGTATGTCGGGGAACTTCTTAAGTTGCACCAAGGGTGTGAAGGACCCTTTCGACGTTCCAGAGGTGAGGTGTGATTAGCCCCGAGAAGCCTCTGCGGAAATGGGCCTCATCTCGCCTGCAGGGGAGAACCTCCTGGATATTCTCGAGTTGCGGCAGGTCTTCTCGAGTTACGACGGGGACCTCAGGGACCCGCTCTTGTGGCCTCAGGAAGGGCCAGCCCCATGCGAGTTGCTAGGGGCCATCTCGGGATTCCTCTCCCGTCGATGCCAGGGCCTAAGACCTTGTGTGGAGTCGGGGCCGGAACCTGAGCATTCCTCTCCAGTGTTGACATGGATTTTGGGGTGCCTCTGGGTCTCCCCAGGGGAGACAGGCCTCGTCTCGAGTGGGGGCATGCACGTGCGCTTCCCTCCCGAGCTGCAGCAGTAGGGTCACGCTTCCTGTCACGTGGATCAAGGGATCTGTGCTTTCCCTCTAGACTTTCCCTCGAGGCTTTCCGACGAGGCTTCCCACAGGGCTCTTCCAAGTGCCACCTTGGTGTGAGTCGATCCTCGGCGTGAAAGACGAGCTGGTGAAGGGAAAAGAGGTTCCTCTGGAATGGACTGGGACATCAGGGGGACTCTTGGAACGGTGGCAGGACCCTGGAATTCCTCTCGCCGTTCCTGTTGAGAGGGCCTCCTCTTGAGATGCGATGGGAACGCTGGGAATTCCTTCCCGACGAAGCCGGGAAAGGATCCCTCACCTCGAGCTACGAGGCGGAAACGGGGCTCCTCTGGATGTGGGCGGGACCCTCGTGTTTCCTCTCGAGTGGAGACGGGTATGTCGGGGAACTTCTTGAGTTGCACCAAGGTTGTGAAGGACCCTTTCGACGTTCCAGAGTTCAGGTGTGATTAGCCCCGAGAAGCCTCTGCCGAAATGGGCCTTATCTGGCTTGCAGGGGAGAACCCCCTGGATATTCTCGAGTTGCTGCAGGTCTTCTCGAGTTACGACGGGGAACTCAGGGACCCGCTCTGGTGGCCTCAGGAAGGGCCAGTCCCCATGCGAGTTTCTAGGGGCCATCTCGGGATTCCTCTCCCGTCGATGCCGGGGCCTAAGACCTTGTGTGGTGTCGGGGCCGGTACCTGAGGATTCCTCTCCAGTGTTGACATGGATTTTGGGGTGCCTCTGAGTCTCCCCAGGGGAGTCAGGCCTCGTCTCGAGTGGGGGCATGCACGTGCGCTTCCCTCCCGAGCTGCAGCAGTAGGGTCACGCTTCCTGTCACGTGGATCAAGGGATCTGTGGCTTTCCCTCGAGGCTTTCCCTCGAGGCTTTCCCAGGAGGCTTTCCCACAGGGCTGTGCCAAGTGCCACCTTGGTGTGAGTCGATCCTCGGCGTGAAAGACGAGCCGGTGAAGGGAAAAGAGGTTCCTCTGGAATGGACTGAGACATCTGGGGGACTCTTGGAATGGTGGCACGACCCTGGAGTTCCTCTCACCGTTACTGTTTAGAGGGCCTCCTCTTGAGATGCGACGGGAACGCCGGGAATTCTTTCCCGACGAAACAGGGAAGGATCCCTCACCTCGAGCTACGAGGCGGAAACGGGGCTCCTCTGGATGTGGGCGGGACCCTCGTGTTTCCTCTCTAGTGGAGACGGGTATGTCGGGGAACTCCTTGAGTTGCACCAAGGGTGTGAAGGACCCTTTCGACGTTCCAGAGGTGAGGTGTGATTAGCCCCGAGAAGCCTCTGCCGAAATGCGCCTTATCTGGCCTGCAGGGGAGAACCTCCTGGATATTCTCGAGTTGCGGCAGGTCTTCTCGAGTTACGACGGGGGTCTCAGGGACCCGCTCTGGTGGCCTCAGGAAGGGCCAGCCCCATGCGAGTTGCTAGGGGCCATCTCGGGATTCCTCTCGCGTCGATGCCGGGGCCTAAGACCTTGTGTGGAGTCGGGGCCGGAACCTGAGGATTCCTCTCCAGTGTTCACTTGGATTTTGGGGTGCCTCTGAGTCTCCCCAGGGGATTCAGGCCTCGTCTCGAGTGGGGGCATGCACGTGCGCTTCCCTCCCGACCTGCAGCCGTAGGGTCACGCTTCCTGTCACGTGGATCAAGGGATCTGTGGCTTTCCCTCGAGGCTTTCCCTCGAGGCTTTCCCACGAGGCTTTCCCACAGGGCTGTGCTAAGTGCCACCTTGGGTGAGTCGATCCTCGGCGTGAAAGACGAGCCAGTGAAGGGAAAAGAGGTTCCTCTGGAATGGACAGAGACATCTTGGGGACTCTTGGAATGGTGGCACGACCCTGGAGTTCCTCTCGCCGTTCCTGTTTAGAGGGCCTCCTTTTGAGATGCGACAGGAACGCCCGGAATTCTTTCCCGACGAAGCAGGGAAAGGATCCCTCACCTCGAGCTACGAGGCGGAAACGGGGCTCCTCTGGATGTGGGCGGGACCCTCGTGTTTCCTCTCGAGTGGAGACGGGTATGTCGGGGAACTTCTTGAGTTGCACCAAGGGTGTGAAGGACCCTTTCGACGTTCCAGACGTGAGGTGTGATTAGCCCCGAGAAGCCTCTGCGGAAATGGGCCTCATCTCGCCTGCAGGAGAGAACCTCCTGGATATTCTCGAGTTGCGGCAGGTCTTCTAGAGTTACGACGGGGATATCAGGGACCCGCTCTGGTAGCCTCAGGAAGGGCCAGTCCCCATGCGTGTTGCTAGGGCCCATCTCGGGATTCCTCTCCCGTCGATGCCGGGGCCTAAGACATTTTGTGGAGTAGGGGCCAGAACCTGAGCATTCCTCTCCAATGTTGACATGGATCTTGGGGTGCCTCTGAGTCTCCCCAGGGGAGACAGGCCTCGTCTCGAGAGGGGGCATGCACGTGCGCTTCCCTCCCGAGCTGAAGCAGTAGGGTACGATTCCTGTCACGTGGATGAAGGGATCTGTGGCTTTCCCTCGAGGCTTTCCCTCGAGGATTTCCCACAGGGCTGTGCCATGTGCCACCTTGGTGTGAGTCGATCCTCGGCGTGAAAGACGAGCCGGTGAAGGGAAAAGCGGATCCTCTGGAATGGACAGCGACATCTGGGGGCTCTTGGAATGGTGGCACGACCCTGGAGTTCCTCTCGCCGTTCCTGTTGAGAGGGCCTCCTCTTGAGATGCGACGGGAACGCCAGGAATTCTTTCCCGACGAAGCAGGGAAAGGATCCCTCACCTCGAGCTACGAGGTGGAAACGGGGCTCCTCTGGATGTGGCCGGGACCCTCGTGTTTCCTGTCGAGTGGAGACGGGTATGTCGGGGAACTTCTTGAGTTGCACCAAGGGTGTGAAGGACCCTTTCGACGTTCCAGAGGTGAGGTGTGATTAGCCCTGAGAAGCCATTGCGGAAATGGGCGTCATCTCGCCTGCAGGGGAGAACCTCCTGGATTTTCTCGAGTTGCGGCACGTCTTCTCGAGTTACGACGGGGACCTCAGAGACCCGCTCTGGTGGCCTCAGGAAGGGCCAGTCCCCATGCGAGTTGCTAGGGGCCATCTCGGGATTCCTCTCCGGTCGATGCCGGGGCCTAAGACCTTGTGTGGAGTCGGGGCCGGAACCTGACCATTCCTCACCAGTGTTGACATGGATCTTGGGGTGCCTCTGAGTCTCCCCAGGGGAGTCAGGCCTCGTCTCGAGTGGGGGCATGCACGTGCGCTTCCCTCCCGTGCTGCAGCAGTAGGGTCACGCTTCCTGTCACGTGGATCAAGGGATCTGTGGCTTTCCCTCGAGGCTTTCCCTCGAGGCTTTCCCACGAGGCTTTCCCACAGGGCTGTGCTAAGTGCCACCTTGGGTGAGTCGATCCTCGGCGTGAAAGACGAGCCAGTGAAGGGAAAAGAGGTTCCTCTGGAATGGACAGAGACATCTTGGGGACTCTTGGAATGGTGGCACGACCCTGGAGTTCCTCTCGCCGTTCCTGTTTAGAGGGCCTCCTTTTGAGATGCGACAGGAACGCCCGGAATTCTTTCCCGACGAAGCAGGGAAAGGATCCCTCACCTCGAGCTACGAGGCGGAAACGGGGCTCCTCTGGATGTGGGCGGGACCCTCGTGTTTCCTCTCGAGTGGAGACGGGTATGTCGGGGAACTTCTTGAGTTGCACCAAGGGTGTGAAGGACCCTTTCGACGTTCCAGACGTGAGGTGTGATTAGCCCCGAGAAGCCTCTGCGGAAATGGGCCTCATCTCGCCTGCAGGAGAGAACCTCCTGGATATTCTCGAGTTGCGGCAGGTCTTCTAGAGTTACGACGGGGATATCAGGGACCCGCTCTGGTAGCCTCAGGAAGGGCCAGTCCCCATGCGTGTTGCTAGGGCCCATCTCGGGATTCCTCTCCCGTCGATGCCGGGGCCTAAGACATTTTTTGGAGTAGGGGCCAGAACCTGAGCATTCCTCTCCAATGTTGACATGGATCTTGGGGTGCCTCTGAGTCTCCCCAGGGGAGACAGGCCTCGTCTCGAGTGGGGGCATGCACGTGCGCTTCCCTCCCGAGCTGAAGCAGTAGGGTACGATTCCTGTAACGTGGATGAAGGGATCTGTGGCTTTCCCTCGAGGCTTTCCCTCGAGGATTTCCCACAGGGCTGTGCCATGTGCCACCTTGGTGTGAGTCGATCCTCGGCGTGAAAGACGAGCCGGTGAAGGGAAAAGCGGATCCTCTGGAATGGACAGCGACATCTGGGGGCTCTTGGAATGGTGGCACGACCCTGGAGTTCCTCTCGCCGTTCCTGTTGAGAGGGCCTCCTCTTGAGATGCGACGGGAATGCCAGGAATTCTTTCCCGACGAAGCAGGGAAAGGATCACTCACCTCGAGCTACGAGGTGGAAACGGGGCTCCTCTGGATGTGGCCGGGACCCTCGTGTTTCCTGTCGAGTGGAGACGGGTATGTCGGGGAACTTCTTGAGTTGCACCAAGGGTGTGAAGGACCCTTTCGACGTTCCAGAGGTGAGGTGTGATTAGCCCTGAGAAGCCATTGCGGAAATGGGCGTCATCTCGCCTGCAGGGGAGAACCTCCTGGATTTTCTCGAGTTGCGGCACGTCTTCTCGAGTTACGACGGGGACCTCAGAGACCCGCTCTGGTGGCCTCAGGAAGGGCCAGTCCCCATGCGAGTTGCTAGGGGCCATCTCGGGATTCCTCTCCCGTCGATGCCGGGGCCTAAGACCTTGTGTGGAGTCGGGGCCGGAACCTGAGCATTCCTCACCAGTGTTGACATGGATGTTGGGGTGCCTCTGAGTCTCCCCAGGGGAGTCAGGCCTCGTCTCGAGTGGGGGCATGCACGTGCGCTTCCCTCCCGTGCTGCAGCAGTAGGGTCACGCTTCCTGTCACGTGGATCAAGGGATCTGTGGCTTTCCCTCGAGGGTTTCCCTCGAGGCTTTCCCACGAGGCTTTTCCACAGGGCTGTGCCAAGTGCCACCTTGGTGTGAGTCGATCCTCGGCGTGAAAGACGAGCCGGTGAAGGGAAAAGAGGTTCCTCTGGAATGGACTGAGACATCTGGGGGACTCTTGGAATGGTGGCACGACCCTGGAGTTCCTCTCGCCGTTCCTGTTGAGAAGGCCTCTTCTTGAGATGCGACGGGAACGCCGGGCATTCTTTCCCGACGAAGCAGGGAAAGGATCCCTCACCTCGAGCTACGAGGCGGAAACGGGGCTCCTCTGGATGTGGGCGGGACCCTCGTGTTTCCTGTCGAGTGGAGACGGTTATGTCGGGGAAATTCTTGAGTTGCACCAAGGGTGTGAAGGACCCTTTCGACGTTCCAGAGGTGAGGTGTGATTAGCCCCGAGAAGCCTATGTCGAAATGGGCCTCCTCTCGCCTGGAGGGGAGAACCTCCTGGATATTCTCGAGTTGCGGCATGTCTTCTCGAGTTACGACGGGGACCACAGGGACCCGCTCTGGTGGCCTCAGGTAGGGCCAGTACCCATGCGAGGTGCTAGGGGCCATCTCGGGATTCCTCTCCGGTCGATGCCGGGGCCTAAGACCTTGTGTGGAGTCGGGGCCGAAACCTGAGGATTCCTCTCCAGTGTTGAAATGGATCGTGGGGTGACTCTGAGTCTCCCCAGGGGAGTCAGGCCTCGTCTCGAGTGGGGGCATGCATGTGCGCTTCCCTCCGGAGCTGCAGCAGTAGGGTCACGCTTCCTGTCACGTGGATCAAGGGATCTGTGGCTTTCCCTCGTGGCTTTCCCTCGAGGCTTTCCCTCGAGGCTTTCCCACGAGGCTTTCCCAGAGGGCTGTGCCAAGTGCCACCTTGGTGTGAGTCGATCCTCGGCGTGAAAGACGAGCCGGTGAAGGGAAAAGAGGTTCCTCTGGAATGGACTGAGACATCTGGGGGTCTCTTGGAATGGTGGCACGACCCTGGAGTTCCTCTCGCCGTTCCTGTTGAGAGGGCCTCCTCTTGAAATGCGACGGGAACGCCGGGAATTCTTTCCCGACGAAGCCGGGAAAGGATCCCTCACCTCGAGCTACGAGGCGGAAACGGGGCTCCTCTGGATGTGGGCGGGACCCTCGTGTTTCCTCTCCAGTGGAGACGGGTATGTCGGGGAACTTCTTGAGTTGCACCAAGGTTGTGAAGGACCCTTTCGACGTTCCAGAGTTCAGGTGTGATTAGCCCCGAGAAGCCTGTGCCGAAATGGGCCTTATCTGGCTTGCAGGGGAGAACCCCCTGGATATTCTCGAGTTGCGGCAGGTCTTCTCGAGTTACGACGGGGAACTCAGGGACCCGCTCTGGTGGCCTCAGGAAGGGCCAGTCCCCATGCGAGTTTCTAGGGGCCATCTCGGGATTCCTCTCCCGTCGATGCCGGGGCCTAAGACCTTGTGTGGTGTCGGGGCCGGTACCTGAGGATTCCTCTCCAGTGTTGACATGGATTTGGGGGTGCCTCTGAGTCTCCCCAGGGGAGTCAGGCCTCGTCTCGAGTGGGGGCATGCACGTGCGCTTCCCTCCCGAGCTCCAGCAGTAGGGTCACGCTTCCTGTCACGTGGATCAAGGGATCTGTGGCTTTCCCTCGAGGCTTTCCCTCGAGGCTTTCCCAGGAGGCTTTCCCACAGGGCTGTGCCAAGTGCCACCTTGGTGTGAGTCGATCCTCGGCGTGAAAGACGAGCCGGTGAAGGGAAAAGAGGTTCCTCTGGAATGGACTGAGACATCTGGGGGACTCTTGGAATGGTGGCACGACCCTGGAGTTCCTCTCACCGTTACTGTTTAGAGGGCCTCCTCTTGAGATGCGACGGGAACGCCGGGAATTCTTTCCCGACGAAGCAGGGAAGGATCCCTCACCTCGAGCTACGAGGCGGAAACGGGGCTCCTCTGGATGTGGGCGGGACCCTCGTGTTTCCTCTCGAGTGGAGACGGGTATGTCGGGGAACTTCTTGAGTTGCACCAAGGGTGTGAAGGACCCTTTCGACGTTCCAGAAGTGAGGTGTGATTAGCCCCGAGAAGCCTCTGCCGAAATGCGCCTTATCTGGCCTGCAGGGGAGAACCTCCTGGATATTCTCGAGTTGCGGCAGGTCTTCTCGAGTTACGACGGGGGTCTCAGGGACCCGCTCTGGTGGCCTCAGGAAGGGCCAGCCCCATGCGAGTTGCTAGGGGCCATCTCGGGATTCCTCTCGCGTCGATGCCGGGGCCTAAGACCTTGTGTGGAGTCGGGGCCGGAACCTGAGCATTCCTCACCAGTGTTGACATGGATCTTGGGGTGCCTCTGAGTCTCCCCAGGGGAGTCAGGCCTCGTCTCGAGTGGGGGCATGCATGTGCGCTTCCCTCCGGAGCTGCAGCAGTAGGGTCACGCTTCCTGTCACGTGGATCAAGGGATCTGTGGCTTTCCCTCGTGGCTTTCCCTCGAGGCTTTCCCTCGAGGCTTTCCCACGAGGCTTTCCCAGAGGGCTGTGCCAAGTGCCACCTTGGTGTGAGTCGATCCTCGGCGTGAAAGACGAGCTGGTGAAGGGAAAAGAGGTTCCTCTGGAATGGACTGAGACATCTGGGGGTCTCTTGGAATGGTGGCACGACCCTGGAGTTCCTCTCGCCATTCCTGTTGAGAGGGCCTCCTCTTGAGATGCGACGGGAACGCCGGGAATTCTTTCCCGACGAAGCAGGGAAAGGATCCCTCACCTCGAGCTACGAGGCAGAAACGGGGCTCCTCTGGATGTGGGAGGGACCCTCGTGTTGCCTCTCGAGTGGAGACGGTTATGTCCGGGAACTTCTTGAGTTGCACCAAGGGTGGGAAGGACCCTTTCGACGTTCCAGAGGTGAGGTGTGATTAGTCCCGAGAAGCCCCTGCGGAAATGGGCCTCCTCTCGCCTGGAGGGGAGAACCTCCTGGATTTTCTCGAGTTGCGGCAGGTCTTCTCGAGTCACGACGGGGAAATCAGGGACCCGCTCTGGTGGCCTCAGGAAGGGCCAGTCCCCATGCGAGTTGCTAGGGGCCATCTCGGGATTCCTCTCTCATCGATGCCCGTGCCTCAGACCTTGTGTGTAGTCGGGGCCGGAACCTGAGGATTCCTCTTCAGTGTCGACATGGATCTTGGGGTGCCTCTGAGTCTCCCCAGGCGAGTCAGGCCTCGTCTCGAGTCGGGGCATGCACGTGGGCTTCCCTCCCGAGCTGCAGCAGTAGGGTCACGCTTACTGTCACGTGGATAAAGGGATCTGTGGCTTTCCCTCGAGGCTTTCCCTCGAGGCTTTCCCACGAGGCTTTCCCACAGGGCTGTGCCATGTGCCACCTTGGTGTGAGTCAATCCTAGGCGTGAAAGACGAGCCGGTGAAGGGAAAAGAGGTTCCTCTGGAATGGACTGAGACATCTGGGGCACTTTTGGAATGGTGGCTCGACCCTGGAGTTCCTCTCGCCGTTCCTGTTGAGAGGGCCTCCTCTTGAGTTGCGACGGGAACGCCGGGAATTCTTTCCCGACGAAGCAGGGAAAGGATCCCACACCTCGAGCTACGAGGCGGAAACTGGGCTCCTCTGGATGTGGGCGGGACCCTCGTGTTTCCTCTCGAGTGGAGACGGGTATGTCGGGGAACTTCTTGAGTTGCACCAAGGGTGTGAAGGACCCTTTCGACATTCCAGAGTTGAGGTGTGATTAGCCCCGAGAAGCCTCTGTGGAAATGGGCCTCATCTCGCCTGCAGGGGAGAACCTCCTGGATTTTCTCGAGTTGCGGCAGGTCTTCTCGAGTTACGACCTGGACCTCAGGGACCCGCTCTGGTGGCCTCAGAAAGGGCCAGTCCTCATGCGAGTTGCTAGGGGCCATCTCGGGATTCCTCTCCCGTCGATGCTGGGGCCTAAGACCTTGTGTGGAGTCGGGGCCGGAACCTCAGCATTCCTCTCCAGTGTTCACATGGATCTTGCGGTGCCTCTGAGTCTCCCCAGGGGAGTCAGGCCTCGTCTCGAGTGGGGGCATGCACGTGCGCTTCCCTCCCGAGCTGCAGCAATAGGGTCACGCTTTCTGTCACGTGGATCAATGGATCTGTGGCTTACCCTCAAGGCTTTCCCTCGAGGCTTTCCCACGAGGCTTTCCCACAGGGCTGTGCCAAGTGCCACCTTGGTGTGAGTCGATCCTCGGCGTGAAAGACGAGCCTGTGATGGGAAAAGAGGTTCCTCTGGAATGGACTGAGACATCTGGGGGACTCTTGGAATGGTGGCACGACCCTGGAGTTCTTCTCGCCGTTCCTGTTGAGAGGGCCTCCTCTTGAGATGCGACGGGAACGCCGGGAACTCTTTCCCGACGAAGCAGGGAAAGGATCCCTCACCTCAAGCTTCGAGGCGGAAACGGGGCTCCTCTGGATGTGGGCGGGACCCTCGTGTTTCCTCTCGAGTGGAGACGGGTATGTCGGGGAACTTCTTCAGTTGCACCAAGGGTGTGAAAGACCCTTTCGAAGTTCCAGACGTGAGGTGTGATTAGCCCCGAGAAGCCTCTGCGGAAATGGGCCTCATCTCGCCTGCAGGGGAGAACCTCCTGGATTTTCTCGAATTGCGGCAGGTCTTCTCGAGTTACGACGGGGACCTCAGGGACCCGCTCTGGTGGCCTCAGGAAGGGCCCGTTGCCATGCGAGTTGCCAGGGGCCATCTCGGGATTCCTCTCCCGTCGATGCCGGGGCCTAAGACCTTGTGTGGAGTCGTGGCCGGAACCTGAGCATTCCTCTCCAGTGTTGACATGGATCTTGGGGTGCCTCTGAGTCTCCCCAGGGGAGTCAGGCTTCGTCTTGAGTGGGGGCATGCACGTGCGCTTTCCTCCCGAGCTGCAGCTGTAGGGTCAGGCTTCCTGTCACGTGGATCAAGGGATCTGTGGCTTTCCCTTGAGGCTTTCCCTCGAGGCTTTAAGACGAGGCTTTCCCCCAGGGCTGTGCCAAGTGCCACCTTGGTGTGAGTCGATCCTCGGCGTGAAAGACGAGCCTGTGATGGGAAAAGAGGTTCCTCTGGAATGGACTGAGACATCTGGGGGACTCTTGGAATGGTGGCACGACCCTGGAGTTCTTCTCGCCGTTCCTGTTGAGAGGGCCTCCTCTTGAGATGCGACGGGAACGCCGGGAACTCTTTCCCGACGAAGCAGGGAAAGGATCCCTCACCTCAAGCTTCGAGGCGGAAACGGGGCTCCTCTGGATGTGGGCGGGACCCTCGTGTTTCCTCTCGAGTGGAGACGGGTAAGTCGGGGAACTTCTTCAGTTGCACCAAGGGTGTGAAAGACCCTTTCGAAGTTCCAGACGTGAGGTGTGATTAGCCCCGAGAAGCCTCTGCGGAAATGGGCCTCCTCTCGCCTGCAGGGGAGAACCTCCTGGATTTTCTCGAGTTGCGGCAGGTCTTCTCGAGTTACGACGGGGACCTCAGGGACCCGCTCTGGTGGCCTCAGGAAGGGCCTGTCGCCATGCGAGTTGCCAGGGGCAATCTCGGGATTCCTCTCCCGTCGATGCCGGGGCCTAAGACCTTGTGTGGAGTCGGGGCCGGAACCTGAGGATTATTCTCCAGTGTTGACATGGATCTTGGGGTGCCTCTGAGTCTACCCAGGGGAGTCAGGCATCGTCTCGTGTGGGGGCATGCACGTGCGCTTTCCTCCCGAGCTGCAGCTGTAGGGTCAGGCTTCCTGTCACGTGGATCAAGGGATCTGTGGCTTTCCCTCGAGGCTTTCCCTCGAGGATTTCCCACGAGGCTTTCCCACAGGGCTGTGCCAAGTGCCACCTTGGTGTGAGTCGATCCTCGGCGTGAAAGACGAGCCGGTGAAGGGAAAAGAGGTTCCTCTGGAATGGACTGCGACATCAGGGGGACACTTGTAATGGTGGCACGACCCTGGAGTTCCTCTCGCCGTTCCTGTTGAGAGGGCCTCCTCTTGAGATGCGACCGGAACGCCGGGAATTCTTTCCCGCCGAAGCAGGGAAAGGATCCCTCACCTCGAGCTACGAGGAGGAAACGGGGCTGCTCCGGATGTGGGCGGGACCCTCGTGTTTCCTCTCGAGTGGAGACGGGTATGTCGGAGAACTTCTTGAGTTGCACCAGGTGTGGGAAGGACCCTTTCGACGTTCCAGAGGTGAGGTGTGATTAGCCCCGAGAAGCCTCTGCGGAAATGGGCCTCATCTCGCCTGCAGGGGAGAACCTCTTGGATATTCTCGAGTTGCGGCAGGTCTTCTCGAGTTACGACGGGGACCTCAGGGACCCGCTCTGGTGGCCTCAGGAAGGGCCAGTCCCCATGCGGGTTGCTAGGGGCCATCTCGGGATTCCTCTCCCATCGATGCCGGGGCCTAAGACCTTGTGTGGAGTCGGGGCCGGAACCTGAGCATTCCTCTCCAGTGTTGACATGGATCTTGGGGTGCCTCTGAGTCTCCCCAGGGGAGTCAGGCCTCGTTTCGAGTGGGGGCATGCACGTGCGCTTCCCTCCCGAGCAGCAGCAGTAGGGTCACGCTTCCTGTCACGTGGATCAAGGGATCTGTGGCTTTCCCTGGAGGCTTTCCTTCGAGGCTTTCCCACAGGGCTGTGCCAAGTGCCACCTTTGTGTGAGTCGATCCTCGGCGTGAAAGACGAGCCGGTGAAATGAAAAGAGGTTCCTCTGGAATGGACTGGGACATCTGGGGGACTCTTGGAACGGTGGCAGGACCCTGGAGTTCCTCTCGACGTTCTTGTTGACAGGGCCTCCTCCTGAGATGCAAAGGGAACGCCCGGAATTCTTTCCTGCCGAAGCAGGGAAAGGATCCCTCACCTCGAGCTACGAGGCAGAAACGGGGCTCCTCTGGATGTGGGCGGGACCCTCGTTTTTCCTCTCGAGTGGAGACGGGTATGTCGGGGAACTTCTTGAGTTGCACCAAGGGTGTGAAGGACCCTTTCGACGTTCCAGAGGTGAGGTGTGATTAGCCCCGACAAGCCTGTGCGGAAATGGGCCTCATCTCGCCTGCAGGGGAGAACCTCCTGGATATTCTCGAGTTGCGGCAGGTCTTCTCGAGTTACGACGGGGACCTCAGGGACCCGCTCTGGTGGCCTCAGGAAGGGCCAGTCCCCATGCGAATTGCTAGGGCCCATCTCGGGATTCCTCTCCCGTCGATGCCGGGGCCTAAGACCTTGTGTTGAGTCGAGGCCGGAACCTGAGCATTCCTCACCAGTGTTGACATGGATCTTGGGGTGCCTCTGAGTCTCCCCAGGGGAGTCAGGCCTCGTCTCGAGTGGGGGCATGCACGTGCGCTTCCCTCCCGTGCTGCAGCAGTAGGGTCACGCTTCCTGTCACGTGGATCAAGGGATCTGTGGCTTTCCCTCGAGGATTTCCCTCGAGGCTTTCCCACGAGGCTTTCCCACAGGGCTGTGCCATGTGCCACCTTGGTGTGAGTCGATCCTCGGCGTGAAAGACGAGCCGGTGAAGGGAAAAGAGGTTCCTCTGGAATGGACTGAGACATCTGTGGCACTTTTGGAATGGTGGCTCGACCCTGGAGTTCCTCTCGCCGTTCCTGTTGAGAGGGCCTCCTCTTGAGATGCGACGGGAACGCCGGGAATTCTTTCCCGCCGAAGCAGGGAAAGGATCCCTCACCTCGAGCTACGAGGAGGAAACGGGGCTCCTCCGGATGTGGGCGGGACCCTCGTGTTTCCTCTCGAGTGGAGACGGGTATGTCGGAGAACTTCTTGAGTTGCACCAGGTGTGGGAAGGACCCTTTCGAAGTTCCAGAGGTGAGGTGTGATTAGCCCCGAGACGCCTCTGCGGAAATGGGCCTCATCTCGCCTGCAGGGGAGAACCTCTTGGATATTCTCGAGTTGCGGCAGGTCTTCTCGAGTTACGACGGGGACCTCAGGGACCCGCTCTGGTGGCCTCAGGAAGGGCCTGTCGCCATGCGAATTGCCAGGGGCCATCTCGGGATTCCTCTCCCGTCGATGCCGGGGCCTAAGACCTTGTGTGGAGTCGGGGCCGGAACCTGAGGATTACTCTCCAGTGTTGACATGGATCTTGGGGTGCCTCTGAGTCTACCCAGGGGAGTCAGGCATCGTCTCGTGTGGGGGCATGCACGTGCGCTTTCCTCCCGAGCTGCAGCTGTAGGGTCAGGCTTCCTGTCACGTGGATCAAGGGATCTGTGGCTTTCCCTGGAGGCTTTCCTTCGAGGCTTTCCCACAGGGCTGTGCCAAGTGCCACCTTTGTGTGAGTCGATCCTCAGCGTGAAAGACGAGCCGGTGAAATGAAAAGAGGTTCCTCTGGAATGGACTGGGACATCTGGGGGACTCTTGGAACGGTGGCAGGACCCTGGAGTTCCTCTCGACGTTCTTGTTGACAGGGCCTCCTCCTGAGATGCAACGGGAACGCCCGGAATTCTTTCCTGCCGAAGCAGGGAAAGGATCCCTCACCTCGAGCTACGAGGCAGAAACGGGGCTCCTCTGGATGTGGGCGGGACCCTCGTTTTTCCTCTCGAGTGGAGACGGGTATGTCGGGGAACTTCTTGAGTTGCACCAAGGGTGTGAAGGACCCTTTCGACGTTCCAGAGGTGAGGTGTGATTAGCCCCGACAAGCCTCTGCGGAAATGGGCCTCATCTCGCCTGCAGGGGAGAACCTCCTGGATATTCTCGAGTTGCGGCAGGTCTTCTCGAGTTACGACGGGGACCTCAGGGACCCGCTCTGGTAGCCTCAGGAAGGGCCAGTCCCCATGCGAATTGCTAGGGCCCATCTCGGGATTCCTCTCCCGTCGATGCCGGGGCCTAAGACCTTGTGTTGAGTCGAGGCCGGAACCTGAGCATTCCTCACCAGTGTTGACATGGATCTTGGGGTGCCTCTGAGTCTCCCCAGGGGAGTCAGGCCTCGTCTCGAGTGGGGACATGCACGTGCGCTTCCCTCCAGTGCTGCAGCAGTAGGGTCACGCTTCCTGTAACGTGGATCAAGGGATCTGTGGCTTTCCCTCGTGGCTTTCCCTCGAGGCTTTCCCTCGAGGCTTTCCCACGAGGCTTTCCCAGAGGGCTGTGCCAAGTGCCACCTTGGTGTGAGTCGATCCTCGGCGTGAAAGACGAGCCGGTGAAGGGAAAAGAGGTTCCTCTGGAATGGACTGAGACATCTGGGGGTCTCTTGGAATGGTGGCACGACCCTGGAGTTCCTCTCGCCATTCCTGTTGAGAGGGCCTCCTCTTGAGATGCGACGGGAACGCCGGGAATTCTTTCCCGACGAAGCAGGGAAAGGATCCCTCACCTCGAGCTACGAGGCGGAAACGGGGCTCCTCTGGATGTGGGAGGGACCCTCGTGTTGCCTCTCGAGTGGAGACGGTTATGTCCGGGAACTTCTTGAGTTGCACCAAGGGTGGGAAGGACCCTTTCGACGTTCCAGAGGTGAGGTGTGATTAGTCCCGAGAAGCCCCTGCGGAAATGGGCCTCCTCTCGCCTGGAGGGGAGAACCTCCTGGATTTTCTCGAGTTGGGGCAGGTCTTCTCGAGTCACGACGGGGAAATCAGGGACCCGCTCTGGTGGCCTCAGGAAGGGCCAGTCTCCATGCGAGTTGCTAGGGGCCATCTCGGGATTCCTCTCTCATCGATGCCAGTGCCTAAGACCTTTTGTGTAGTCGGGGCCGGAACCTGAGGATTCCTCTCCAGTGTCGACATGGATCTTGGGGTGCCTCTGAGTCTCCCCAGGCGAGTCAGGCCTCGTCTCGAGTCGGGGCATGCACGTGGGCTTCCCTCCCGAGCTGCAGCAGTAGGGTCACGCTTACTGTCACGTGGATAAAGGGATCTGTGGCTTTCCCTCGAGGCTTTCCCTCGAGGCTTTCCCACGAGGCTTTCCCACAGGGCTGTGCCATGTGCCACCTTGGTGTGAGTCGATCCTCGGCGTGAAAGACGAGCCGGTGAAGGGAAAAGAGGTTCCTCTGGAATGGACTGAGACATCTGGGGCACTTTTGGAATGGTGGCTCGACCCTGGAGTTCCTCTCGCCGTTCCTGTTGAGAGGGCCTCCTCTTGAGTTGCGACGGGAACGCCGGGCATTCTTTCCCGACGAAGCAGGGAAAGGATCCCACACCTCGAGCTACGAGGCGGAAACTGGGCTCCTCTGGATGTGGGCGGGACCCTCGTGTTTCCTCTCGAGTGGAGACGGGTATGTCGGGGAACTTCTTGAGTTGCACCAAGGGTGTGAAGGACCCTTTCGACATTCCAGAGTTGAGGTGTGATTAGCCCCGAGAAGCCTCTGTGGAAATGGGCCTCATCTCGCCTGCAGGGGAGAACCTCCTGGATTTTCTCGAGTTGCGGCAGGTCTTCTCGAGTTACGACCTGGACCTCAGGGACCCGCTCTGGTAGCCTCAGAAAGGGCCAGTCCTCATGCGAGTTGCTAGGGGCCATCTCGGGATTCCTCTCCCGTCGATGCTGGGGCCTAAGACCTTGTGTGGAGTCGGGGCCGGAACCTCAGCATTCCTCTCCAGTGTTCACATGGATCTTGCGGTGCCTCTGAGTCTCCCCAGGGGAGTCAGGCCTCGTCTCGAGTGGGGGCATGCACGTGCACTTCCCTCCCGAGCTGCAGCAATAGGGTCACGCTTTCTGTCACGTGGATCAATGGATCTGTGGCTTACCCTCAAGGCTTTCCCTCGAGGCTTTCCCACGAGGCTTTCCCACAGGGCTGTGCCAAGTGCCACCTTGGTGTGATCGCTCCTCGGCGTGAAAGACGAGCCTGTGAAGGGAAAAGAGTTTCCTCTGGAATGGACTGAGACATCTGGGGGACTCTTGGAATGGTGAAACGACCCTGGAGTTCTTCTCGCCGTTCCTGTTGAGAGGGCCTCCTCTTGAGATGTGACGGGAACGCCGGGAATTCTTTCCCGATGAAGCAGGGAAAGGATCCCTCACCTCGAGCTACGAGGCGGAAACGGGGCTCCTCTGGATGTGGGCGGGACCCTCTTGTTTCCTCTCGAGTGCAGACGGGTATGTCGGGGAACTTCTTGAGTTGCACCAAGGGTGGGAAGGACCTTTTCGACGTTCCAGAGGTGAGGTGTGATTAGCCCCGAGAAGCCTCTGAGGAAATGGGCCTCATCTCGCCTGCAGGGGAGAACCTCCTGGATATTCTCGAGTTGCGGCAGGTCTTCTCGAGTTACGACGGGGACCTCAGGGACCCGCTCTGGTGGCCTCAGGAAGGGCCAGTCCCCATGCGAGTTGCTAGGGGCCATCTCGGGATTCCTCTCCCGTCGACGCCGGGGCCTAAGACCTTGTGTGGAGTCGGGTTCGGAACCTGAGGATTCCTCTCCAGTGTTGACATGGATCTTGGGGTGCCTCTGAGTCTCCCCAGGGGAGTCAGGCATCGTCTCGAGTGGGTGCATGCACGTGCGCTTTCCTCCCGAGCTGCAGCAGTAGGATCACGCTTCCTGTCACGTGGATCAAGGGATCTGTGGCTTTCCCTCGAGGCTTTCCCTCGAGGGTTTCCCTCGAGGCTTTCCCACGAGGCTTTCCCACAGGGCTGTGTCAAGTGCCACCTTGGTGTGAGTCGATCCTCAGCGTGAAAGACGAGCCGGTGAAGGGAAAAGAGGTTCCTCTGGAATGGACTGAGTTATCTGGGGGACTCTTGGAATGGTGGCACGACACTGGAGTTCCTCTCGCCGTTCCTGTTGAGAGGGCCTCCTCCTGAGATGCGACGGGAACGCCCGGAATTCTTTCCCGACGAAGCAGGGAAAGGATCTGTCACCTCGAGCTACGAGGCGGAAACGGGGCTCCTCTGGATGTGGGCGGGACCCTCGTGTTTCCTCTCGAGTTGAGACGGGTATGTCGGGGAACATCTTGAGTTGCACCAAGGGCGTGAAGACCCTTTCGACGTTCCAGAGTTGAGGTGTGATTAGCCCCGAGAAGCCTCTGCGGAAATGGGCCTCATCTCGCCTGCAGGGGAGAACCTCCTGGATATTCTCGAGTTGCGGCAGGTCTTCTCGAGTTACGACGGGGACCTCAGGGACCCGCTCTGGTGGCCTCAGGAAGGACCAGTCCCCATGCGAGTTGCTAGGGGCCATATCGGGATTCCTCTCCAGTCGATTCCGGGGCCTAAGACCTTGAGTGAAGTCGGGGCCGGAACCTGAGCATTCCTCTCCAGTGTTGACATGGATCTTGGGGTGCCTCTGAGTCTCCCCAGGGGAGTCAGGCTTCGTCTTGAGTGGGGGCATGCACGTGCGCTTCCCTCCCGAGCTGCAGCTGTAGGGTCAGGCTTCCTGTCACGTGGATCAAGGGATCTGTGGCTTTCCCTTGAGGCTTTCCCTCGAGGCTTTCCCACGAGGCTTTCCCACAGGGCTGTGCCAAGTGCCACCTTGGTGTGAGTCGATCCTCGGCGTGAAAGACGAGCCTGTGATGGGAAAAGAGGTTCCTCTGGAATGGACTGAGACATCTGGGGGACTCTTGGAATGGTGGCACGACCCTGGAGTTCTTCTCGCCGTTCCTGTTGAGAGGGCCTCCTCTTGAGATGCGACGGGAACGCCGGGAACTCTTTCCCGACGAAGCAGGGAAAGGATCCCTCACCTCAAGCTTCGAGGCGGAAACGGGGCTCCTCTGAATGTGGGCGGGACCCTCGTGTTTCCTCTCGAGTGGAGACGGGTATGTCAGGGAACTTCTTCAGTTGCACCAAGGGTGTGAAAGACCCTTTCGAAGTTCCAGACGTGAGGTGTGATTAGCCCCGAGAAGCCTCTGCGGAAATGGGCCTCCTCTCGCCTGCAGGGGAGAACCTCCTGGATTTTCTCGAGTTGCGGCAGGTCTTCTCGAGTTACGACGGGGACCTCAGGGACCCGCTCTGGTGGCCTCAGGAAGGGCCTGTCGCCATGCGAGTTGCCAGGGGCCATCTCGGGATTCCTCTCCCGTCGATGCCGGGGCCTAAGACCTTGTGTGGAGTCGGGGCCGGAACCTGAGGATTACTCTCCAGTGTTGACATGGATTTTGGGGTGCCTCTGAGTCTATCCAGGGGAGTCAGGCATCGTCTCGTGTGGGGGCATGCACGTGCGCTTTCCTCCCGAGCTGCAGCTGTAGGGTCAGGCTTCCTGTCACGTGGATGAAGGGATCTGTGGCTTTCCCTCGAGGCTTTCCCTCGAGGGTTTCCCACGAGGCTTTCCCACAGGGCTGTGCCAAGTGCCACCTTGGTGTGAGTCGATCCTCGGCGTGAAAGACGAGCCGGTGAAGGGAAAAGAGGTTCCTCTGGAATGGACTGCGACATCAGGGGGACACTTGTAATGGTGGCACGACCCTGGAGTTCCTCTCGCCGTTCCTGTTGAGAGGGCCTCCTCTTGAGATGCGACGGGAACGCCGGGAATTCTTTCCCGCCGAAGCAGGGAAAGGATCCCTCACCTCGAGCTCCGAGGAGGAAACGGGGCTCCTCCGGATGTGGGCGGGACCCTCGTGTTTCCTCTCGAGTGGAGACGGGTATGTCGGAGAACTTCTTGAGTTGCACCAGGTGTGGGAAGGACCCTTTCGACGTTCCAGAGGTGAGGTGTGATTAGCCCCGAGAAGCCTCTGCGGAAATGGGCCTCATCTCGCCTGCAGGGGAGAACCTCTTGGATATTCTCGAGTTGCGGCAGGTCTTCTCGAGTTACGACGGGGACCTCAGGGACCCGCTCTGGTGGCCTCAGGAAGGGCCTGTCGCCATGCGAATTGCCAGGGGCCATTTCGGGATTCCTCTCCCGTCGATGCCGGGGCCTAAGACCTTGTGTGGAGTCGGGGCCGGAACCTGAGGATTACTCTCCAGTGTTGACATGGATCTTGGGGTGCCTCTGAGTCTACCCAGGGGAGTCAGGCATCGTCTCGTGTGGGGGCATGCACGTACGCTTTCCTCCCGAGCTGCAGCTGTAGGGTCAGGCTTCCTGTCACGTGGATCAAGGGATCTGTGGCTTTCCCTCGAGGCTTTCCCTCGAGGATTTCCCACGAGGCTTTCCCACAGGGCTGTGCCAAGTGCCACCTTGGTGTGAGTCGATCCTCGGCGTGATAGACGAGCCGGTGAAGGGAAAAGAGGTTCCTCTGGAATGGACTGCGACATCAGGGGGACACTTGTAATGGTGGCACGACCCTGGAGTTCCTCTCGCCGTTCCTGTTGAGAGGGCCTCCTCTTGAGATGCGACGGGAACGCCGGGAATTCTTTCCCGCCGAAGCAGGGAAAGGATCCCTCACCTCGAGCTACGAGGAGGAAACGGGGCTCCTCCGGATGTGGGCGGGACCCTCGTGTTTCCTCTCGAGTGGAGACGGGTATGTCGGAGAACTTCTTGAGTTGCACCAGGTGTGGGAAGGACCCTTTCGACGTTCCAGAGGTGAGGTGTGATTAGCCCCGAGAAGCCTCTGCGGAAATGGGCCTCATCTCGCCTGCAGGCGAGAACCTCTTGCATATTCTCGAGTTGCGGCAGGTCTTCTCGAGTTACGACGGGGACCTCAGGGACCCGCTCTGGTGGCCTCAGGAAGGGCCAGTCCCCATGCGGGTTGCTAGGGGCCATCTCGGGATTCCTCTCCCATCGATGCCGGGGCCTAAGACCTTGTGTGGAGTCGGGGCCGGAACCTGAGCATTCCTCTCCAGTGTTGACATGGATCTTGGGGTGCCTCTGAGTCTCCCCAGGGGAGTCAGGCCTCGTTTCGAGTGGGGGCATGCACGTGCGCTTCCCTCCCGAGCAGCAGCAGTAGGGTCACGCTTCCTGTCACGTGGATCAAGGGATCTGTGGCTTTCCCTGGAGGCTTTCCTTCGAGGCTTTCCCACAGGGCTGTGCCAAGTGCCACCTTTGTGTGAGTCGATCCTCGGCGTGAAAGACGAGCCGGTGAAATGAAAAGAGGTTCCTCTGGAATGGACTGGGACATCTGGGGGACTCTTGGAACGGTGTCAGGACCCTGGAGTTCCTCTCGACGTTCTTGTTGACAGGGCCTCCTCCTGAGATGCAACGGGAACGCCCGGAATTCTTTCCTGCCGAAGCAGGGAAAGGATCCCTCACCTCGAGCTACGAGGCAGAAACGGGGCTCCTCTGGATGTGGGCGGGACCCTCGTTTTTCCTCTCGAGTGGAGACGGGTATGTCGGGGAACTTCTTGAGTTGCACCAAGGGTGTGAAGGACCCTTTCGACGTTCCAGAGGTGAGGTGTGATTAGCCCCGACAAGCCTCTGCGGAAATGGGCCTCATCTCGCCTGCAGGGGAGAACCTCCTGGATATTCTCGAGTTGCGGCAGGTCTTCTTGAGTTACGACGGGGACCTCAGGGACCCGCTCTGGTGGCCTCAGGAAGGGCCAGTCCCCATGCGAATTGCTAGGGCCCATCTCGGGATTCCTCTCCCGTCGATGCCGGGGCCTAAGACCTTGTGTTGAGTCTAGGCCGGAACCTGAGCATTCCTCACCAGTGTTGACATGGATCTTGGGGTGCCTCTGAGTCTCCCCAGGGGAGTCAGGCCTCGTCTCGAGTGGGGGCATGCACGTGCGCTTCCCTCCCGTGCTGCAGCAGTAGGGTCACGCTTCCTGTCACGTGGATCAAGGGATCTGTGGCTTTCCCTCGTGGCTTTCCCTCGAGGCTTTCCCTCGAGGCTTTCCCAGGAGGCTTTCCCAGAGGGCTGTGCCAAGTGCCACCTTGGTGTGAGTCGATCCTCGGCGTGAAAGACGAGCCGGTGAAGGGAAAAGAGGTTCCTCTGGAATGGACTGAGACATCTGGGGGTCTCTTGGAATGGTGGCACGACCCTGGAGTTCCTCTCGCCATTCCTGTTGAGAGGGCCTCCTCTTGAGATGCGACGGGAACGCCGGGAATTCTTTCCCGACGAAGCAGGGAAAGGATCCCTCACCTCGAGCTACGAGGCGGAAACGGGGCTCCTCTGGATGTGGGAGGGACCCTCGTGTTGCCTCTCGAGTGGAGACGGTTATGTCCGGGAACTTCTTGAGTTGCACCAAGGGTGGGAAGGACCCTTTCGACGTTCCAGAGGTGAGGTGTGATTAGTCCCGAGAAGCCCCTGCGGAAATGGGCCTCCTCTCGCCTGGAGGGGAGAACCTCCTGGATTTTCTCGAGTTGGGGCAGGTCTTCTCGAGTCACGACGGGGAAATCAGGGACCCGCTCTGGTGGCCTCAGGAAGGGCCAGTCCCCATGCGAGTTGCTAGGGGCCATCTCGGGATTCCTCTCTCATCGATGCCAGTGCCTAAGACCTTTTGTGTAGTCGGGGCCGGAACCTGAGGATTCCTCTCCAGTGTCGACATGGATCTTGGGGTGCCTCTGAGTCTCCCCAGGCGAGTCAGGCCTCGTCTCGAGTCGGGGCATGCACGTGGGCTTCCCTCCCGAGCTGCAGCAGTAGGGTCACGCTTACTGTCACGTGGATAAAGGGATCTGTGGCTTTCCCTCGAGGTTTCCCTCGAGGCTTTCCCACGAGGCTTTCCCACAGGGCTGTGCCATGTGCCACCTTGGTGTGAGTCGATCCTCGGCGTGAAAGACGAGCCGGTGAAGGGAAAAGAGGTTCCTCTGGAATGGACTGAGACATCTGGGGCACTTTTGGAATGGTGGCTCGACCCTGGAGTTCCTCTCGCCGTTCCTGTTGAGAGGGCCTCCTCTTGAGATGCGACGGGAACGCCGGGAATTCTTTCCCGCCGAAGCAGGGAAAGGATCCCTCACCTCGAGCTACGAGGAGGAAACGGGGCTCCTCCGGATGTGGGCGGGACCCTCGTGTTTCCTCTCGAGTGGAGACGGGTATGTCGGAGAACTTCTTGAGTTGCACCAGGTGTGGGAAGGACCCTTTCGACGTTCCAGAGGTGAGGTGTGATTAGCCCCGAGAAGCCTCTGCGGAAATGGGCCTCATCTCGCCTGCAGGGGAGAACCTCTTGGATATTCTCGAGTTGCGGCAGGTCTTCTCGAGTTACGACGGGGACCTCAGGGACCCGCTCTGGTGGCCTCAGGAAGGGCCTGTCGCCATGCGAGTTGCCAGGGGCCATCTCGGGATTCCTCTCCCGTCGATGCCGGGGCCTAAGACCTTGTGTGGAGTCGGGGCCGGAACCTGAGGATTACTCTCCAGTGTTGACATGGATCTTGGGGTGCCTCTGAGTCTACCCAGGGGAGTCAGGCATCGTCTCGTGTGGGGGCATGCACGTGCGCTTTCCTCCCGAGCTGCAGCTGTAGGGTCAGGCTTCCTGTCACGTGGATCAAGGGATCTGTGGCTTTCCCTCGAGGCTTTCCCTCGAGGATTTCCCACGAGGCTTTCCCACAGGGCTGTGCCAAGTGCCACCTTGGTGTGAGTCGATCCTCGGCGTGAAAGACGAGCCGGTGAAGGGAAAAGAGGTTCCTCTGGAATGGACTGCGACATCAGGGGGACACTTGTAATGGTGGCACGACCCTGGAGTTCCTCTCGCTGTTCCTGTTGAGAGGGCCTCCTCTTGAGATGCGACGGGAACGCCGGGAATTCTTTCCCGCCGAAGCAGGGAAAGGATCCCTCACCTCGAGCTACGAGGAGGAAACGGGGCTCCTCCGGATGTGGGCGGGACCCTCGTGTTTCCTCTCGAGTGGAGACGGGTATGTCGGAGAACTTCTTGAGTTGCACCAGGTGTGGGAAGGACCCTTTCGACGTTCCAGAGGTGAGGTGTGATTAGCCCCGAGAAGCCTCTGCGGAAACGGGCCTCATCTCGCCTGCAGGGGAGAACCTCTTGGATATTCTCGAGTTGCGGCAGGTCTTCTCGAGTTACGACGGGGACCTCAGGGACCCGCTCTGGTGGCCTCAGGAAGGGCCAGTCCCCATGTGGGTTGCTAGGGGCCATCTCGGGATTCCTCTCCCATCGATGCCGGGGCCTAAGACCTTGTGTGGAGTCGGGGCCGGAACCTGAGCATTCCTCTCCAGTGTTGACATGGATCTTGGGGTGCCTCTGAGTCTCCCCAGGGGAGTCAGGCCTCGTCTCGAGTGGGGGCATGCACGTGCGCTTCCCTCCCGTGCTGCAGCAGTAGCGTCACGCTTCCTGTCACGTGGATCAAGGGATCTGTGGCTTTCCCTGGAGGCTTTCCTTCGAGGCTTTCCCACAGGGCTGTGCCAAGTGCCACCTTTGTGTGAGTCGATCCTCGGCGTGAAAGACGAGCCGGTGAAATGAAAAGAGGTTCCTCTGGAATGGACTGGGACATCTGGGGGACTCTTGGAACGGTGGCAGGACCCTGGAGTTCCTCTCGACGTTCTTGTTGACAGGGCCTCCTCCTGAGATGCAACGGGAACGCCCGGAATTCTTTCCTGCCGAAGCAGGGAAAGGATCCCTCACCTCGAGCTACGAGGCAGAAACGGGGCTCCTCTGGATGTGGGCGGGACCCTCGTTTTTCCTCTCGAGTGGAGACGGGTATGTCGGGGAACTTCTTGAGTTGCACCAAGGGTGTGAAGGACCCTTTCGACGTTCCAGAGGTGAGGTGTGATTAGCCCCGACAAGCCTCTGCGGAAATGGGCCTCATCTCGCCTGCAGGGGAGAACCTCCTGGATATTCTCGAGTTGCGGCAGGTCTTCTCGAGTTACGACGGGGACCTCAGGGACCCGCTCTGGTAGCCTCAGGAAGGGCCAGTCCCCATGCGAATTGCTAGGGCCCATCTCGGGATTCCTCTCCCGTCGATGCCGGGGCCTAAGACCTTGTGTTGAGTCGAGGCCGGAACCTGAGCATTCCTCACCAGTGTTGACATGGATCTTGGGGTGCCTCTGAGTCTCCCCAGGGGAGTCAGGCCTCGTCTCGAGTGGGGGCATGCACGTGCGCTTCCCTCCAGTGCTGCAGCAGTAGGGTCACGCTTCCTGTCACGTGGATCAAGGGATCTGTGGCTTTCCCTCGTGGCTTTCCCTCGAGGCTTTCCCTCGAGGCTTTCCCACGAGGCTTTCCCAGAGGGCTGTGCCAAGTACCACCTTGGTGTGAGTCGATCCTCGGCGTGAAAGACGAGCCGGTGAAGGGAAAAGAGGTTCCTCTGGAATGGACTGAGACATCTGGGGGTCTCTTGGAATGGTGGCACGACCCTGGAGTTCCTCTCGCCATTCCTGTTGAGAGGGCCTCCTCTTGAGATGCGACGGGAACGCCGGGAATTCTTTCCCGACGAAGCAGGGAAAGGATCCCTCACCCCGAGCTACGAGGCGGAAACGGGGCTCCTCTGGATGTGGGAGGGACCCTCGTGTTGCCTCTCGAGTGGAGACGGTTATGTCCGGGAACTTCTTGAGTTGCACCAAGGGTGGGAAGGACCCTTTCGACGTTCCAGAGGTGAGGTGTGATTAGTCCCGAGAATCCCCTGCGGAAATGGGCCTCCTCTCGCCTGGAGGGGAGAACCTCCTGGATTTTCTCGAGTTGCGGCAGGTCTTCTCGAGTCACGACGGGGAAATCAGGGACCCGCTCTGGTGGCCTCAGGAAGGGCCAGTCCCCATGCGAGTTGCTAGGGGCCATCTCGGGATTCCTCTCTCATCGATGCCAGTGCCTAAGACCTTTTGTGTAGTCGGGGCCGGAACCTGAGGATTCCTCTCCAGTGTCGACATGGATCTTGGGGTGCCTCTGAGTCTCCCCAGGCGAGTCAGGCCTCGTCTCGAGTCGGGGCATGCACGTGGGCTTCCCTCCCGAGCTGCAGCAGTAGGGTCACGCTTACTGTCACGTGGATAAAGGGATCTGTGGCTTTCCCTCGAGGCTTTCCCTCGAGGCTTTCCCACGAGGCTTTCCCACAGGGCTGTGCCATGTGCCACCTTGGTGTGAGTCGATCCTCGGCGTGAAAGACGAGCCGGTGAAGGGAAAAGAGGTTCCTCTGGAATGGACTGAGACATCTGGGGCACTTTTGGAATGGTGGCTCGACCCTGGAGTTCCTCTCGCCGTTCCTGTTGAGAGGGCCTCCTCTTGAGTTGCGACGGGAACGCCGGGAATTCTTTCCCGACGAAGCAGGGAAAGGATCCCACACCTCGAGCTACGAGGCGGAAACTGGGCTCCTCTGGATGTGGGCGGGACCCTCGTGTTTCCTCTCGAGTGGAGACGGGTATGTCGGGGAACTTCTTGAGTTGCACCAAGGGTGTGAAGGACCCTTTCGACATTCCAGAGTTGAGGTGTGATTAGCCCCGAGAAGCCTCTGTGGAAATGGGCCTCATCTCGCCTGCAGGGGAGAACCTCCTGGATTTTCTCGAGTTGCGGCAGGTCTTCTCGAGTTACGACCTGGACCTCAGGGACCCGCTCTGGTGGCCTCAGAAAGGGCCAGTCCTCATGCGAGTTGCTAGGGGCCATCTCGGGATTCCTCTCCCGTCGATGCTGGGGCCTAAGACCTTGTGTGGAGTCGGGGCCGGAACCTCAGCATTCCTCTCCAGTGTTCACATGGATCTTGCGGTGCCTCTGAGTCTCCCCAGGGGAGTCAGGCCTCGTCTCGTGTGGGGGCATGCACGTGCGCTTCCCTCCCGAGCTGCAGCAATAGGGTCACGCTTTCTGTCACGTGGATCAATGGATCTGTGGCTTACCCTCAAGGCTTTCCCTCGAGGCTTTCCCACGAGGCTTTCCCACAGGGCTGTGCCAAGTGCCACCTTGGTGTGATCGCTCCTCGGCGTGAAAGACGAGCCTGTGAAGGGAAAAGAGTTTCCTCTGGAATGGACTGAGACATCTGGGGGACTCTTGGAATGGTGGCACGACCCTGGAGTTCTTCTCGCCGTTCCTGTTGAGAGGGCCTCCTCTTGAGATGTGACGGGAACGCCGGGAATTCTTTCCCGATGAAGCAGGGAAAGGATCCCTCACCTCGAGCTACGAGGCGGAAACGGGGCTCCTCTGGATGTGGGCGGGACCCTCGTGTTTCCTCTCGAGTGCAGACGGGTACGTCGGGGAACTTCTTGAGTTGCACCAAGGGTGGGAAGGACCGTTTCGACGTTCCAGAGGTGAGGTGTGATTAGCCCCGAGAAGCCTCTGAGGAAATGGGCCTCATCTCGCCTGCAGGGGAGAACCTCCTGGATATTCTCGAGTTGCGGCAGGTCTTCTCGAGTTACGACGGGGACCTCAGGGACCCGCTCTGGTGGCCTCAGGAAGGGCCAGTCCCCATGCGAGTTGCTAGGGGCCATCTCGGGATTCCTCTCCCGTCGACGCCGGGGCCTAAGACCTTGTGTGGAGTCGGGTTCGGAACCTGAGGATTCCTCTCCAGTGTTGACATGGATCTTGGGGTGCCTCTGAGTCTCCCCAGGGGAGTCAGGCATCGTCTCGAGTGGGTGCATGCACGTGCGCTTTCCTCCCGAGCTGCAGCAGTAGGGTCACGCTTCCTGTCACGTGGATCAAGGGATCTGTGGCTTTCCCTCGAGGCTGTCCCACGAGGCTTTCCCACGAGGCTTTCCCACAGGGCTGTGCCACGTGCCACCTTGGTGTGAGTCGATCCTCGGCGTGAAAGACGAGCCGGTGAAGGGAAAAGAGGTTCCTCTGGAATGGACTGAGACATCTGGGGGACTCTTGGAATGGTGGCACGACCCTGGAGTTCTTCTCCCCGTTCCTGTTGAGAGGGCCTCCTCTTGAGATGCGACGGGAACGCCGGGAACTCTTTCCCGACGAAGCAGGGAAAGGATCCCTCACCTCAAGCTTCGAGGCGGAAACGGGGCTCCTCTGGATGTGGGCGGGACCCTCGTGTTTCCTCTCGAGTGGAGACGGGTATGTCGGGGAACTTCTTCAGTTGCACCAAGGGTGTGAAAGACCCTTTCGAAGTTCCAGACGTGAGGTGTGATTAGCCCCGAGAAGCCTCTGCGGAAATGGGCCTCCTCTCGCCTGCAGGGGAGAACCTCCTGGATTTTCTCGAGTTGCGGCAGGTCTTCTCGAGTTACGACGGGGACCTCAGGGACCCGCTCTGGTGGCCTCAGGAAGGGCCTGTCGCCATGCGAGTTGCCAGGGGCCATCTCGGGATTCCTCTCCCGTCGATGCCGGGGCCTAAGACCTTGTGTGGAGTCGGGGCCGGAACCTGAGGATTACTCTCCAGTGTTGACATGGATCTTGGGGTGCCTCTGAGTCTATCCAGGGGAGTCAGGCATCGTCTCGTGTGGGGGCATGCACGTGCGCTTTCCTCCCGAGCTGCAGCTGTAGGGTCAGGCTTCCTGTCACGTGGATCAAGGGATCTGTGGCTTTCCCTCGAGGCTTTCCCTCAGGATTTCCCACGAGGCTTTCCCAGAGGGCTGTGCCAAGTGCCACCTTGGTGTGAGTCGATCCTCGGCGTGAAAGACGAGCCGGTGAAGGGAAAAGAGGTTCCTCTGGAATGGACTGCGACATCAGGGGGACACTTGTAATGGTGGCACGACCCTGGAGTTCCTCTCGCCGTTCCTGTTGAGAGGGCCTCCTCTTGAGATGCGACGGGAACGCCGGGAATTCTTTCCCGCCGAAGCAGGGAAAGGATCCCTCACCTCGAGCTACGAGGAGGAAACGGGGCTCCTCCGGATGTGGGCGGGACCCTCGTGTTTCCTCTCGAGTGGAGACGGGTATGTCGGGGAACTTCTTGAGTTGCACCAGGTGTGGGAAGGACCCTTTCGACGTTCCAGAGGTGAGGTGTGATTAGCCCCGAGAAGCCTCTGCGGAAATGGGCCTCATCTCGCCTGCAGGGGAGAACCTCTTGGATATTCTCGAGTTGCGGCAGGTCTTCTCGAGTTACGACGGGGACCTCAGGGACCCGCTCTGGTGGCCTCAGGAAGGGCCAGTCCCCATGCGGGTTGCTAGGGGCCATCTCGGGATTCCTCTCCCATCGATGCCGGAGCATAAGACCTTGTGTGGAGTCGGGGCCGGAACCTGAGGATTGCTCTCCAGTGTTCTCATGGATTTTGGGGCGCCTCTGAGTCTCCCCAGGGGATTCAGGCCTCGTCTCGAGTGGGGACATGCACGTGCGCTTCCCTCCCGAGCTGCAGCAGTAGGGTCACGCTTCCTGTCATGTGGATCAAGGGACCTGTGGCTTTCCCTCGAGGCTTTCCCTCGAGGCTTTCCGACGAGGCTTTCCCACAGGGCTGTGCCAAGTGCCACATTGGTGTGAGTCGATCCTCGGCGTGAAAGACGAGCCGGTGAAGGCAAAAGAGGTTCCTCTGGAATGGATTGAGACATCTGGGGGACTCTTGGAACGGAGACTGGACCCTGGAGTTCCTCTCGCCGTTCCTGTTGAGAGGGCCTCCTCTTGAGTTGCGACGGGAACGCCGGGAATTCTTTCCCGACGATGCAGGGAAAGGGTCCCTCACCTCGAGCTAAGAGGCGGAAACGGGGCTCCTCTGTATGTGGGCGGGACCCTCGTGTTTCCTCTCGAGTGGAGACGGTTATGTCCGGGAACTTCTTGCGTTGCACCAAGGGTGGGAAGGACCCTTTCGACGTTCCAGAGGTGAGGTGTGATTAGCCCCGAGAAGCCTCTGCGGAAATGGGCCTCATCTCACCTGCAGGGGAGAACCTCCTGGATATTCTCGAGTTGCGGCAGGTCTTCTCGCCTTACGACGGGGACCTCAGGGACCCGCTCTGGTGGCCTCAGGAAGGGCCAGTACCCATGCGCGTTGCTAGGGCCCATCTCAGGATTCCTCTCCCATCGATGCCGGGGCCTAAGACCTTGTGTGGAGTCGGGGCCGGAACCTGAGGATTCGTCTGCAGTGTTGACATGGATTTTGGGTTGCCTCTGAGTCTCCCCAGGGGAGTCAGGCCTCGTCTCGAGTTGGGGCATGCACGTGCGCTTCCCTCCCTAACTGCAGCATTAGGGTCACTCTTCCTGTCACGTGGATCAAGGGATCTGTGTCTTTCTCTCGAGGCTTTCCCTCAAGGCTTTCCCACGAGGCTTTCCCACAGGGCTGTGCCAAGTGCCACCTTGGTGTTAGTCGATCCTCGGCGTGAAAGAAGAGCCGGTGAAAGGAAAAGAGGTTCCTCTGGAATAGACTGAGGCATCTGGGGGACTCTTGGTACGGTGGCACGACCCTGGAGTTCCTCTCGCCGTTCCTGTTGAGAGGGCCTCCTCTTGAGTTGCGACGGGAACGCCGGGAATTCTTTCCCGACGAAGCAGAGAAAGGATCCCTCACCTCGAGCTACGAGGCGGAAACGGGGCTCCTCTGGATGTGGGCGGGACCCTCGTGTTTCCTCTCGAGTGGAGACGGGTATGTCCGGGAACTTCTTGAGTTGCACCAAGGGTGGGAAGGACCCTTTCGACGTTCCAGAGGTGAGGTGTGATTAGCCCCGAGAAGACTCTGCGGAAATGGGCCTCATCTCGCCTGCAGGGGAGAACCTCCAGCATATTCTCGAGTTGCGGCAGGTCTTCTCGAGTTACGACGGGGACTTCAGGGACCCGCTCTGGTGGCCTCAAGAAGGGCCAGTCCCCATGTGAGTTGCTAGGGCCCATCTCGGGATTCCTCTCCCGTCGAGGCCGGGGCCTAAGACCGTGTGTGGAGTACGGGCCAGAACCTGAGCATTCCTCTCCAGTGTTGACATGGATCTTGTGGTGCCTCTGAGTCTCCAAAGGGGAGTCAGGCCTCGTCTCGAGTGAGGGCATGCACGTGCGCTTCCCTCCCGAGCTGCAGCAGTAGGGTCACGCTCCCTGTCACGTGGATCAAAGGATCTGTGGCTTTCCCTCGAGGCTTTCCCTCGAGGATTTCCATCGAGGCTTTCCCACAGGTCTGTGCCCAGTGCCACCTTGGTGTGAGTCGATCCTTGGCCTGAAAGACCAGCCGGTGAAGGGAAAAGAGGTTCCTCTGGAATGGACTGAGACATCTGGGGGACTCTTGGAATGGTGGCACGACCCTGGAATTCCTCTCGCCATTCCTGTTGAGAGGGCCTCCTCTTGAGATGCGACGGGAACGCCCAGAATTCTTTCCCGACGAAGCAGGGAAAGGATCCCTCACCTCGAGATACGCGGCGGAAACGGGGCTCCTCTGGATGTGGGCGGGACCCTCGTGTTTCCTCTCGAGTGGAGACGGGTATGTCGGGGAACTTATTGAGTTGCACCAAGGGTGTGAAGGACCCTTTTGACGTTCCAGAGGGGAGGTGTGATTAGCCCCGAGAAGCCTCTGCAGAAATGGGCCTTATCTGGCCTGCAGGGGAGAACCTCCTGGATATTCTCGAGTTGCGGCAGGTCTTCTCGAGTTACGACGGGGACCTCAGGGACCCGCGCTGGTGGCCACAGGAAGGGCCAGTCCCCATGCGCGTTGCTAGGGGCCATCTCGGGATTCCTCTCCCCTCGATGCCAGGGCCTAAGACCTTGTGTGGAGTCGGGGCAGGAACCTGAGCATTCCTCTCCAGTGTTGACATGGATCTTGGGGTGCCTCTGAGTCTCCCCAGGGGAGTCAGGCCTCGTCTCGAGTGGGGGCATGCACGTGCGCTTCCCTCCCGAGCTGCAGCCGTAGGGTCACGCTTCCTGTCACGTGGATCAAGGGATCTGTGGCTTTCCCTCGAGGCTTTCCAACGAGGCTTTCCCACAGGTCTGTGCCAAGTGCCACCTTGGTGTGAGTCGATCCTCGGCCTGAAAGACGAGCCGGTGAAGGGAAAAGAGGTTCCTCTGGAATGGACAGAGACATCTGGGGGACTCTTGGAATGGTGGCACGACCCTGGAGTTCCTCTCGCCGTTCCTGTTGAGAAGGCCTCCTCTTGAGATGCGACGGGAACGCCCGGAATTCTTTCCCGACGAAGCAGGGAAAGGATCCCTCACCTCGAGCTACGAGGCGGAAACGGGGCTCCTCTGGATGTGGGCGGGACCCTCCTGATTCCTCTCGAGTGGAGAAGGGTATGTCGGGGAACTTCTTGAGTTGCACCTAGGGTGTGAAGGACCCTTTCGACGTTCCAGATGTGAGGTGTGATTAGACCCGCGAAGCCTCTGGGGAAATGGGCTTCATCTCACCTGCAGGGGAGAACCTCCTGGATGTTCTCGAGTTGCGGCAGGTCTTCTCGAGTTACGACCGGGCCCTCAGGAACACGCTCTGGTAGCCTCAGGAAGGGCCAGTCCCCATGCGAGTTGCTAGGGCCCATCTTGGGATTCCTCTCCCATCGATGCCGGGGCCTAAGACCTTGTGTGGAGTCGGGGCCGGAACCTGAGGATTGCTCTCCAGTGTTCACATGGATCTTGGGGTGCCTCTGAGTCTCCGCAGGGGATTCAGGCCTCGTCTCGAGTGGGGGCATGCACGTGCGCTTCCCTCCCGAGCTGCAGCAGTAGGGTCAGGCTTCCTGTCACGTGGATCAAGGGATCTGTGGCTTTCCCTCGAGGCTTTCCCACGAGGCTTTCCCACAGGGCTGTGCCAAGTGCCACCTTGGTGTGATCGCTCCTCGGCGTGAAAGACGAGCCTGTGAAGGGAAAAGAGTTTCCTCTGGAATGGACTGAGACATCTGGGGGACTCTTGGAATGGTGAAACGACCCTGGAGTTCTTCTCGCCGTTCCTGTTGAGAGGGCCTCCTCTTGAGATGTGACGGGAACGCCGGGAATTCTTTCCCGATGAAGCAGGGAAAGGATCCCTCACCTCGAGCTACGAGGCGGAAACGGGGCTCCTCTGGATGTGGGCGGGACCCTCTTGTTTCCTCTCGAGTGCAGACGGGTATGTCGGGGAACTTCTTGAGTTGCACCAAGGGTGGGAAGGACCTTTTCGACGTTCCAGAGGTGAGGTGTGATTAGCCCCGAGAAGCCTCTGAGGAAATGGGCCTCATCTCGCCTGCAGGGGAGAACCTCCTGGATATTCTCGAGTTGCGGCAGGTCTTCTCGAGTTACGACGGGGACCTCAGGGACCCGCTCTGGTGGCCTCAGGAAGGGCCAGTCCCCATGCGAGTTGCTAGGGGCCATCTCGGGATTCCTCTCCCGTCGACGCCGGGGCCTAAGACCTTGTGTGGAGTCGGGTTCGGAACCTGAGGATTCCTCTCCAGTGTTGACATGGATCTTGGGGTGCCTCTGAGTCTCCCCAGGGGAGTCAGGCATCGTCTCGAGTGGGTGCATGCACGTGCGCTTTCCTCCCGAGCTGCAGCAGTAGGATCACGCTTCCTGTCACGTGGATCAAGGGATCTGTGGCTTTCCCTCGAGGCTTTCCCTCGAGGGTTTCCCTCGAGGCTTTCCCACGAGGCTTTCCCACAGGGCTGTGTCAAGTGCCACCTTGGTGTGAGTCGATCCTCAGCGTGAAAGACGAGCCGGTGAAGGGAAAAGAGGTTCCTCTGGAATGGACTGAGTTATCTGGGGGACTCTTGGAATGGTGGCACGACACTGGAGTTCCTCTCGCCGTTCCTGTTGAGAGGGCCTCCTCCTGAGATGCGACGGGAACGCCCGGAATTCTTTCCCGACGAAGCAGGGAAAGGATCTGTCACCTCGAGCTACGAGGCGGAAACGGGGCTCCTCTGGATGTGGGCGGGACCCTCGTGTTTCCTCTCGAGTTGAGACGGGTATGTCGGGGAACATCTTGAGTTGCACCAAGGGCGTGAAGACCCTTTCGACGTTCCAGAGTTGAGGTGTGATTAGCCCCGAGAAGCCTCTGCGGAAATGGGCCTCATCTCGCCTGCAGGGGAGAACCTCCTGGATATTCTCGAGTTGCGGCAGGTCTTCTCGAGTTACGACGGGGACCTCAGGGACCCGCTCTGGTGGCCTCAGGAAGGACCAGTCCCCATGCGAGTTGCTAGGGGCCATATCGGGATTCCTCTCCAGTCGATTCCGGGGCCTAAGACCTTGAGTGAAGTCGGGGCCGGAACCTGAGCATTCCTCTCCAGTGTTGACATGGATCTTGGGGTGCCTCTGAGTCTCCCCAGGGGAGTCAGGCTTCGTCTTGAGTGGGGGCATGCACGTGCGCTTCCCTCCCGAGCTGCAGCTGTAGGGTCAGGCTTCCTGTCACGTGGATCAAGGGATCTGTGGCTTTCCCTTGAGGCTTTCCCTCGAGGCTTTCCCACGAGGCTTTCCCACAGGGCTGTGCCAAGTGCCACCTTGGTGTGAGTCGATCCTCGGCGTGAAAGACGAGCCTGTGATGGGAAAAGAGGTTCCTCTGGAATGGACTGAGACATCTGGGGGACTCTTGGAATGGTGGCACGACCCTGGAGTTCTTCTCGCCGTTCCTGTTGAGAGGGCCTCCTCTTGAGATGCGACGGGAACGCCGGGAACTCTTTCCCGACGAAGCAGGGAAAGGATCCCTCACCTCAAGCTTCGAGGCGGAAACGGGGCTCCTCTGAATGTGGGCGGGACCCTCGTGTTTCCTCTCGAGTGGAGACGGGTATGTCAGGGAACTTCTTCAGTTGCACCAAGGGTGTGAAAGACCCTTTCGAAGTTCCAGACGTGAGGTGTGATTAGCCCCGAGAAGCCTCTGCGGAAATGGGCCTCCTCTCGCCTGCAGGGGAGAACCTCCTGGATTTTCTCGAGTTGCGGCAGGTCTTCTCGAGTTACGACGGGGACCTCAGGGACCCGCTCTGGTGGCCTCAGGAAGGGCCTGTCGCCATGCGAGTTGCCAGGGGCCATCTCGGGATTCCTCTCCCGTCGATGCCGGGGCCTAAGACCTTGTGTGGAGTCGGGGCCGGAACCTGAGGATTACTCTCCAGTGTTGACATGGATTTTGGGGTGCCTCTGAGTCTATCCAGGGGAGTCAGGCATCGTCTCGTGTGGGGGCATGCACGTGCGCTTTCCTCCCGAGCTGCAGCTGTAGGGTCAGGCTTCCTGTCACGTGGATGAAGGGATCTGTGGCTTTCCCTCGAGGCTTTCCCTCGAGGGTTTCCCACGAGGCTTTCCCACAGGGCTGTGCCAAGTGCCACCTTGGTGTGAGTCGATCCTCGGCGTGAAAGACGAGCCGGTGAAGGGAAAAGAGGTTCCTCTGGAATGGACTGCGACATCAGGGGGACACTTGTAATGGTGGCACGACCCTGGAGTTCCTCTCGCCGTTCCTGTTGAGAGGGCCTCCTCTTGAGATGCGACGGGAACGCCGGGAATTCTTTCCCGCCGAAGCAGGGAAAGGATCCCTCACCTCGAGCTCCGAGGAGGAAACGGGGCTCCTCCGGATGTGGGCGGGACCCTCGTGTTTCCTCTCGAGTGGAGACGGGTATGTCGGAGAACTTCTTGAGTTGCACCAGGTGTGGGAAGGACCCTTTCGACGTTCCAGAGGTGAGGTGTGATTAGCCCCGAGAAGCCTCTGCGGAAATGGGCCTCATCTCGCCTGCAGGGGAGAACCTCTTGGATATTCTCGAGTTGCGGCAGGTCTTCTCGAGTTACGACGGGGACCTCAGGGACCCGCTCTGGTGGCCTCAGGAAGGGCCTGTCGCCATGCGAATTGCCAGGGGCCATTTCGGGATTCCTCTCCCGTCGATGCCGGGGCCTAAGACCTTGTGTGGAGTCGGGGCCGGAACCTGAGGATTACTCTCCAGTGTTGACATGGATCTTGGGGTGCCTCTGAGTCTACCCAGGGGAGTCAGGCATCGTCTCGTGTGGGGGCATGCACGTACGCTTTCCTCCCGAGCTGCAGCTGTAGGGTCAGGCTTCCTGTCACGTGGATCAAGGGATCTGTGGCTTTCCCTCGAGGCTTTCCCTCGAGGATTTCCCACGAGGCTTTCCCACAGGGCTGTGCCAAGTGCCACCTTGGTGTGAGTCGATCCTCGGCGTGATAGACGAGCCGGTGAAGGGAAAAGAGGTTCCTCTGGAATGGACTGCGACATCAGGGGGACACTTGTAATGGTGGCACGACCCTGGAGTTCCTCTCGCCGTTCCTGTTGAGAGGGCCTCCTCTTGAGATGCGACGGGAACGCCGGGAATTCTTTCCCGCCGAAGCAGGGAAAGGATCCCTCACCTCGAGCTACGAGGAGGAAACGGGGCTCCTCCGGATGTGGGCGGGACCCTCGTGTTTCCTCTCGAGTGGAGACGGGTATGTCGGAGAACTTCTTGAGTTGCACCAGGTGTGGGAAGGACCCTTTCGACGTTCCAGAGGTGAGGTGTGATTAGCCCCGAGAAGCCTCTGCGGAAATGGGCCTCATCTCGCCTGCAGGCGAGAACCTCTTGCATATTCTCGAGTTGCGGCAGGTCTTCTCGAGTTACGACGGGGACCTCAGGGACCCGCTCTGGTGGCCTCAGGAAGGGCCAGTCCCCATGCGGGTTGCTAGGGGCCATCTCGGGATTCCTCTCCCATCGATGCCGGGGCCTAAGACCTTGTGTGGAGTCGGGGCCGGAACCTGAGCATTCCTCTCCAGTGTTGACATGGATCTTGGGGTGCCTCTGAGTCTCCCCAGGGGAGTCAGGCCTCGTTTCGAGTGGGGGCATGCACGTGCGCTTCCCTCCCGAGCAGCAGCAGTAGGGTCACGCTTCCTGTCACGTGGATCAAGGGATCTGTGGCTTTCCCTGGAGGCTTTCCTTCGAGGCTTTCCCACAGGGCTGTGCCAAGTGCCACCTTTGTGTGAGTCGATCCTCGGCGTGAAAGACGAGCCGGTGAAATGAAAAGAGGTTCCTCTGGAATGGACTGGGACATCTGGGGGACTCTTGGAACGGTGTCAGGACCCTGGAGTTCCTCTCGACGTTCTTGTTGACAGGGCCTCCTCCTGAGATGCAACGGGAACGCCCGGAATTCTTTCCTGCCGAAGCAGGGAAAGGATCCCTCACCTCGAGCTACGAGGCAGAAACGGGGCTCCTCTGGATGTGGGCGGGACCCTCGTTTTTCCTCTCGAGTGGAGACGGGTATGTCGGGGAACTTCTTGAGTTGCACCAAGGGTGTGAAGGACCCTTTCGACGTTCCAGAGGTGAGGTGTGATTAGCCCCGACAAGCCTCTGCGGAAATGGGCCTCATCTCGCCTGCAGGGGAGAACCTCCTGGATATTCTCGAGTTGCGGCAGGTCTTCTTGAGTTACGACGGGGACCTCAGGGACCCGCTCTGGTGGCCTCAGGAAGGGCCAGTCCCCATGCGAATTGCTAGGGCCCATCTCGGGATTCCTCTCCCGTCGATGCCGGGGCCTAAGACCTTGTGTTGAGTCTAGGCCGGAACCTGAGCATTCCTCACCAGTGTTGACATGGATCTTGGGGTGCCTCTGAGTCTCCCCAGGGGAGTCAGGCCTCGTCTCGAGTGGGGGCATGCACGTGCGCTTCCCTCCCGTGCTGCAGCAGTAGGGTCACGCTTCCTGTCACGTGGATCAAGGGATCTGTGGCTTTCCCTCGTGGCTTTCCCTCGAGGCTTTCCCTCGAGGCTTTCCCAGGAGGCTTTCCCAGAGGGCTGTGCCAAGTGCCACCTTGGTGTGAGTCGATCCTCGGCGTGAAAGACGAGCCGGTGAAGGGAAAAGAGGTTCCTCTGGAATGGACTGAGACATCTGGGGGTCTCTTGGAATGGTGGCACGACCCTGGAGTTCCTCTCGCCATTCCTGTTGAGAGGGCCTCCTCTTGAGATGCGACGGGAACGCCGGGAATTCTTTCCCGACGAAGCAGGGAAAGGATCCCTCACCTCGAGCTACGAGGCGGAAACGGGGCTCCTCTGGATGTGGGAGGGACCCTCGTGTTGCCTCTCGAGTGGAGACGGTTATGTCCGGGAACTTCTTGAGTTGCACCAAGGGTGGGAAGGACCCTTTCGACGTTCCAGAGGTGAGGTGTGATTAGTCCCGAGAAGCCCCTGCGGAAATGGGCCTCCTCTCGCCTGGAGGGGAGAACCTCCTGGATTTTCTCGAGTTGGGGCAGGTCTTCTCGAGTCACGACGGGGAAATCAGGGACCCGCTCTGGTGGCCTCAGGAAGGGCCAGTCCCCATGCGAGTTGCTAGGGGCCATCTCGGGATTCCTCTCTCATCGATGCCAGTGCCTAAGACCTTTTGTGTAGTCGGGGCCGGAACCTGAGGATTCCTCTCCAGTGTCGACATGGATCTTGGGGTGCCTCTGAGTCTCCCCAGGCGAGTCAGGCCTCGTCTCGAGTCGGGGCATGCACGTGGGCTTCCCTCCCGAGCTGCAGCAGTAGGGTCACGCTTACTGTCACGTGGATAAAGGGATCTGTGGCTTTCCCTCGAGGTTTCCCTCGAGGCTTTCCCACGAGGCTTTCCCACAGGGCTGTGCCATGTGCCACCTTGGTGTGAGTCGATCCTCGGCGTGAAAGACGAGCCGGTGAAGGGAAAAGAGGTTCCTCTGGAATGGACTGAGACATCTGGGGCACTTTTGGAATGGTGGCTCGACCCTGGAGTTCCTCTCGCCGTTCCTGTTGAGAGGGCCTCCTCTTGAGATGCGACGGGAACGCCGGGAATTCTTTCCCGCCGAAGCAGGGAAAGGATCCCTCACCTCGAGCTACGAGGAGGAAACGGGGCTCCTCCGGATGTGGGCGGGACCCTCGTGTTTCCTCTCGAGTGGAGACGGGTATGTCGGAGAACTTCTTGAGTTGCACCAGGTGTGGGAAGGACCCTTTCGACGTTCCAGAGGTGAGGTGTGATTAGCCCCGAGAAGCCTCTGCGGAAATGGGCCTCATCTCGCCTGCAGGGGAGAACCTCTTGGATATTCTCGAGTTGCGGCAGGTCTTCTCGAGTTACGACGGGGACCTCAGGGACCCGCTCTGGTGGCCTCAGGAAGGGCCTGTCGCCATGCGAGTTGCCAGGGGCCATCTCGGGATTCCTCTCCCGTCGATGCCGGGGCCTAAGACCTTGTGTGGAGTCGGGGCCGGAACCTGAGGATTACTCTCCAGTGTTGACATGGATCTTGGGGTGCCTCTGAGTCTACCCAGGGGAGTCAGGCATCGTCTCGTGTGGGGGCATGCACGTGCGCTTTCCTCCCGAGCTGCAGCTGTAGGGTCAGGCTTCCTGTCACGTGGATCAAGGGATCTGTGGCTTTCCCTCGAGGCTTTCCCTCGAGGATTTCCCACGAGGCTTTCCCACAGGGCTGTGCCAAGTGCCACCTTGGTGTGAGTCGATCCTCGGCGTGAAAGACGAGCCGGTGAAGGGAAAAGAGGTTCCTCTGGAATGGACTGCGACATCAGGGGGACACTTGTAATGGTGGCACGACCCTGGAGTTCCTCTCGCTGTTCCTGTTGAGAGGGCCTCCTCTTGAGATGCGACGGGAACGCCGGGAATTCTTTCCCGCCGAAGCAGGGAAAGGATCCCTCACCTCGAGCTACGAGGAGGAAACGGGGCTCCTCCGGATGTGGGCGGGACCCTCGTGTTTCCTCTCGAGTGGAGACGGGTATGTCGGAGAACTTCTTGAGTTGCACCAGGTGTGGGAAGGACCCTTTCGACGTTCCAGAGGTGAGGTGTGATTAGCCCCGAGAAGCCTCTGCGGAAACGGGCCTCATCTCGCCTGCAGGGGAGAACCTCTTGGATATTCTCGAGTTGCGGCAGGTCTTCTCGAGTTACGACGGGGACCTCAGGGACCCGCTCTGGTGGCCTCAGGAAGGGCCAGTCCCCATGTGGGTTGCTAGGGGCCATCTCGGGATTCCTCTCCCATCGATGCCGGGGCCTAAGACCTTGTGTGGAGTCGGGGCCGGAACCTGAGCATTCCTCTCCAGTGTTGACATGGATCTTGGGGTGCCTCTGAGTCTCCCCAGGGGAGTCAGGCCTCGTCTCGAGTGGGGGCATGCACGTGCGCTTCCCTCCCGTGCTGCAGCAGTAGCGTCACGCTTCCTGTCACGTGGATCAAGGGATCTGTGGCTTTCCCTGGAGGCTTTCCTTCGAGGCTTTCCCACAGGGCTGTGCCAAGTGCCACCTTTGTGTGAGTCGATCCTCGGCGTGAAAGACGAGCCGGTGAAATGAAAAGAGGTTCCTCTGGAATGGACTGGGACATCTGGGGGACTCTTGGAACGGTGGCAGGACCCTGGAGTTCCTCTCGACGTTCTTGTTGACAGGGCCTCCTCCTGAGATGCAACGGGAACGCCCGGAATTCTTTCCTGCCGAAGCAGGGAAAGGATCCCTCACCTCGAGCTACGAGGCAGAAACGGGGCTCCTCTGGATGTGGGCGGGACCCTCGTTTTTCCTCTCGAGTGGAGACGGGTATGTCGGGGAACTTCTTGAGTTGCACCAAGGGTGTGAAGGACCCTTTCGACGTTCCAGAGGTGAGGTGTGATTAGCCCCGACAAGCCTCTGCGGAAATGGGCCTCATCTCGCCTGCAGGGGAGAACCTCCTGGATATTCTCGAGTTGCGGCAGGTCTTCTCGAGTTACGACGGGGACCTCAGGGACCCGCTCTGGTAGCCTCAGGAAGGGCCAGTCCCCATGCGAATTGCTAGGGCCCATCTCGGGATTCCTCTCCCGTCGATGCCGGGGCCTAAGACCTTGTGTTGAGTCGAGGCCGGAACCTGAGCATTCCTCACCAGTGTTGACATGGATCTTGGGGTGCCTCTGAGTCTCCCCAGGGGAGTCAGGCCTCGTCTCGAGTGGGGGCATGCACGTGCGCTTCCCTCCAGTGCTGCAGCAGTAGGGTCACGCTTCCTGTCACGTGGATCAAGGGATCTGTGGCTTTCCCTCGTGGCTTTCCCTCGAGGCTTTCCCTCGAGGCTTTCCCACGAGGCTTTCCCAGAGGGCTGTGCCAAGTACCACCTTGGTGTGAGTCGATCCTCGGCGTGAAAGACGAGCCGGTGAAGGGAAAAGAGGTTCCTCTGGAATGGACTGAGACATCTGGGGGTCTCTTGGAATGGTGGCACGACCCTGGAGTTCCTCTCGCCATTCCTGTTGAGAGGGCCTCCTCTTGAGATGCGACGGGAACGCCGGGAATTCTTTCCCGACGAAGCAGGGAAAGGATCCCTCACCCCGAGCTACGAGGCGGAAACGGGGCTCCTCTGGATGTGGGAGGGACCCTCGTGTTGCCTCTCGAGTGGAGACGGTTATGTCCGGGAACTTCTTGAGTTGCACCAAGGGTGGGAAGGACCCTTTCGACGTTCCAGAGGTGAGGTGTGATTAGTCCCGAGAATCCCCTGCGGAAATGGGCCTCCTCTCGCCTGGAGGGGAGAACCTCCTGGATTTTCTCGAGTTGCGGCAGGTCTTCTCGAGTCACGACGGGGAAATCAGGGACCCGCTCTGGTGGCCTCAGGAAGGGCCAGTCCCCATGCGAGTTGCTAGGGGCCATCTCGGGATTCCTCTCTCATCGATGCCAGTGCCTAAGACCTTTTGTGTAGTCGGGGCCGGAACCTGAGGATTCCTCTCCAGTGTCGACATGGATCTTGGGGTGCCTCTGAGTCTCCCCAGGCGAGTCAGGCCTCGTCTCGAGTCGGGGCATGCACGTGGGCTTCCCTCCCGAGCTGCAGCAGTAGGGTCACGCTTACTGTCACGTGGATAAAGGGATCTGTGGCTTTCCCTCGAGGCTTTCCCTCGAGGCTTTCCCACGAGGCTTTCCCACAGGGCTGTGCCATGTGCCACCTTGGTGTGAGTCGATCCTCGGCGTGAAAGACGAGCCGGTGAAGGGAAAAGAGGTTCCTCTGGAATGGACTGAGACATCTGGGGCACTTTTGGAATGGTGGCTCGACCCTGGAGTTCCTCTCGCCGTTCCTGTTGAGAGGGCCTCCTCTTGAGTTGCGACGGGAACGCCGGGAATTCTTTCCCGACGAAGCAGGGAAAGGATCCCACACCTCGAGCTACGAGGCGGAAACTGGGCTCCTCTGGATGTGGGCGGGACCCTCGTGTTTCCTCTCGAGTGGAGACGGGTATGTCGGGGAACTTCTTGAGTTGCACCAAGGGTGTGAAGGACCCTTTCGACATTCCAGAGTTGAGGTGTGATTAGCCCCGAGAAGCCTCTGTGGAAATGGGCCTCATCTCGCCTGCAGGGGAGAACCTCCTGGATTTTCTCGAGTTGCGGCAGGTCTTCTCGAGTTACGACCTGGACCTCAGGGACCCGCTCTGGTGGCCTCAGAAAGGGCCAGTCCTCATGCGAGTTGCTAGGGGCCATCTCGGGATTCCTCTCCCGTCGATGCTGGGGCCTAAGACCTTGTGTGGAGTCGGGGCCGGAACCTCAGCATTCCTCTCCAGTGTTCACATGGATCTTGCGGTGCCTCTGAGTCTCCCCAGGGGAGTCAGGCCTCGTCTCGTGTGGGGGCATGCACGTGCGCTTCCCTCCCGAGCTGCAGCAATAGGGTCACGCTTTCTGTCACGTGGATCAATGGATCTGTGGCTTACCCTCAAGGCTTTCCCTCGAGGCTTTCCCACGAGGCTTTCCCACAGGGCTGTGCCAAGTGCCACCTTGGTGTGATCGCTCCTCGGCGTGAAAGACGAGCCTGTGAAGGGAAAAGAGTTTCCTCTGGAATGGACTGAGACATCTGGGGGACTCTTGGAATGGTGGCACGACCCTGGAGTTCTTCTCGCCGTTCCTGTTGAGAGGGCCTCCTCTTGAGATGTGACGGGAACGCCGGGAATTCTTTCCCGATGAAGCAGGGAAAGGATCCCTCACCTCGAGCTACGAGGCGGAAACGGGGCTCCTCTGGATGTGGGCGGGACCCTCGTGTTTCCTCTCGAGTGCAGACGGGTACGTCGGGGAACTTCTTGAGTTGCACCAAGGGTGGGAAGGACCGTTTCGACGTTCCAGAGGTGAGGTGTGATTAGCCCCGAGAAGCCTCTGAGGAAATGGGCCTCATCTCGCCTGCAGGGGAGAACCTCCTGGATATTCTCGAGTTGCGGCAGGTCTTCTCGAGTTACGACGGGGACCTCAGGGACCCGCTCTGGTGGCCTCAGGAAGGGCCAGTCCCCATGCGAGTTGCTAGGGGCCATCTCGGGATTCCTCTCCCGTCGACGCCGGGGCCTAAGACCTTGTGTGGAGTCGGGTTCGGAACCTGAGGATTCCTCTCCAGTGTTGACATGGATCTTGGGGTGCCTCTGAGTCTCCCCAGGGGAGTCAGGCATCGTCTCGAGTGGGTGCATGCACGTGCGCTTTCCTCCCGAGCTGCAGCAGTAGGGTCACGCTTCCTGTCACGTGGATCAAGGGATCTGTGGCTTTCCCTCGAGGCTGTCCCACGAGGCTTTCCCACGAGGCTTTCCCACAGGGCTGTGCCACGTGCCACCTTGGTGTGAGTCGATCCTCGGCGTGAAAGACGAGCCGGTGAAGGGAAAAGAGGTTCCTCTGGAATGGACTGAGACATCTGGGGGACTCTTGGAATGGTGGCACGACCCTGGAGTTCTTCTCCCCGTTCCTGTTGAGAGGGCCTCCTCTTGAGATGCGACGGGAACGCCGGGAACTCTTTCCCGACGAAGCAGGGAAAGGATCCCTCACCTCAAGCTTCGAGGCGGAAACGGGGCTCCTCTGGATGTGGGCGGGACCCTCGTGTTTCCTCTCGAGTGGAGACGGGTATGTCGGGGAACTTCTTCAGTTGCACCAAGGGTGTGAAAGACCCTTTCGAAGTTCCAGACGTGAGGTGTGATTAGCCCCGAGAAGCCTCTGCGGAAATGGGCCTCCTCTCGCCTGCAGGGGAGAACCTCCTGGATTTTCTCGAGTTGCGGCAGGTCTTCTCGAGTTACGACGGGGACCTCAGGGACCCGCTCTGGTGGCCTCAGGAAGGGCCTGTCGCCATGCGAGTTGCCAGGGGCCATCTCGGGATTCCTCTCCCGTCGATGCCGGGGCCTAAGACCTTGTGTGGAGTCGGGGCCGGAACCTGAGGATTACTCTCCAGTGTTGACATGGATCTTGGGGTGCCTCTGAGTCTATCCAGGGGAGTCAGGCATCGTCTCGTGTGGGGGCATGCACGTGCGCTTTCCTCCCGAGCTGCAGCTGTAGGGTCAGGCTTCCTGTCACGTGGATCAAGGGATCTGTGGCTTTCCCTCGAGGCTTTCCCTCAGGATTTCCCACGAGGCTTTCCCAGAGGGCTGTGCCAAGTGCCACCTTGGTGTGAGTCGATCCTCGGCGTGAAAGACGAGCCGGTGAAGGGAAAAGAGGTTCCTCTGGAATGGACTGCGACATCAGGGGGACACTTGTAATGGTGGCACGACCCTGGAGTTCCTCTCGCCGTTCCTGTTGAGAGGGCCTCCTCTTGAGATGCGACGGGAACGCCGGGAATTCTTTCCCGCCGAAGCAGGGAAAGGATCCCTCACCTCGAGCTACGAGGAGGAAACGGGGCTCCTCCGGATGTGGGCGGGACCCTCGTGTTTCCTCTCGAGTGGAGACGGGTATGTCGGGGAACTTCTTGAGTTGCACCAGGTGTGGGAAGGACCCTTTCGACGTTCCAGAGGTGAGGTGTGATTAGCCCCGAGAAGCCTCTGCGGAAATGGGCCTCATCTCGCCTGCAGGGGAGAACCTCTTGGATATTCTCGAGTTGCGGCAGGTCTTCTCGAGTTACGACGGGGACCTCAGGGACCCGCTCTGGTGGCCTCAGGAAGGGCCAGTCCCCATGCGGGTTGCTAGGGGCCATCTCGGGATTCCTCTCCCATCGATGCCGGAGCATAAGACCTTGTGTGGAGTCGGGGCCGGAACCTGAGGATTGCTCTCCAGTGTTCTCATGGATTTTGGGGCGCCTCTGAGTCTCCCCAGGGGATTCAGGCCTCGTCTCGAGTGGGGACATGCACGTGCGCTTCCCTCCCGAGCTGCAGCAGTAGGGTCACGCTTCCTGTCATGTGGATCAAGGGACCTGTGGCTTTCCCTCGAGGCTTTCCCTCGAGGCTTTCCGACGAGGCTTTCCCACAGGGCTGTGCCAAGTGCCACATTGGTGTGAGTCGATCCTCGGCGTGAAAGACGAGCCGGTGAAGGCAAAAGAGGTTCCTCTGGAATGGATTGAGACATCTGGGGGACTCTTGGAACGGAGACTGGACCCTGGAGTTCCTCTCGCCGTTCCTGTTGAGAGGGCCTCCTCTTGAGTTGCGACGGGAACGCCGGGAATTCTTTCCCGACGATGCAGGGAAAGGGTCCCTCACCTCGAGCTAAGAGGCGGAAACGGGGCTCCTCTGTATGTGGGCGGGACCCTCGTGTTTCCTCTCGAGTGGAGACGGTTATGTCCGGGAACTTCTTGCGTTGCACCAAGGGTGGGAAGGACCCTTTCGACGTTCCAGAGGTGAGGTGTGATTAGCCCCGAGAAGCCTCTGCGGAAATGGGCCTCATCTCACCTGCAGGGGAGAACCTCCTGGATATTCTCGAGTTGCGGCAGGTCTTCTCGCCTTACGACGGGGACCTCAGGGACCCGCTCTGGTGGCCTCAGGAAGGGCCAGTACCCATGCGCGTTGCTAGGGCCCATCTCAGGATTCCTCTCCCATCGATGCCGGGGCCTAAGACCTTGTGTGGAGTCGGGGCCGGAACCTGAGGATTCGTCTGCAGTGTTGACATGGATTTTGGGTTGCCTCTGAGTCTCCCCAGGGGAGTCAGGCCTCGTCTCGAGTTGGGGCATGCACGTGCGCTTCCCTCCCTAACTGCAGCATTAGGGTCACTCTTCCTGTCACGTGGATCAAGGGATCTGTGTCTTTCTCTCGAGGCTTTCCCTCAAGGCTTTCCCACGAGGCTTTCCCACAGGGCTGTGCCAAGTGCCACCTTGGTGTTAGTCGATCCTCGGCGTGAAAGAAGAGCCGGTGAAAGGAAAAGAGGTTCCTCTGGAATAGACTGAGGCATCTGGGGGACTCTTGGTACGGTGGCACGACCCTGGAGTTCCTCTCGCCGTTCCTGTTGAGAGGGCCTCCTCTTGAGTTGCGACGGGAACGCCGGGAATTCTTTCCCGACGAAGCAGAGAAAGGATCCCTCACCTCGAGCTACGAGGCGGAAACGGGGCTCCTCTGGATGTGGGCGGGACCCTCGTGTTTCCTCTCGAGTGGAGACGGGTATGTCCGGGAACTTCTTGAGTTGCACCAAGGGTGGGAAGGACCCTTTCGACGTTCCAGAGGTGAGGTGTGATTAGCCCCGAGAAGACTCTGCGGAAATGGGCCTCATCTCGCCTGCAGGGGAGAACCTCCAGCATATTCTCGAGTTGCGGCAGGTCTTCTCGAGTTACGACGGGGACTTCAGGGACCCGCTCTGGTGGCCTCAAGAAGGGCCAGTCCCCATGTGAGTTGCTAGGGCCCATCTCGGGATTCCTCTCCCGTCGAGGCCGGGGCCTAAGACCGTGTGTGGAGTACGGGCCAGAACCTGAGCATTCCTCTCCAGTGTTGACATGGATCTTGTGGTGCCTCTGAGTCTCCAAAGGGGAGTCAGGCCTCGTCTCGAGTGAGGGCATGCACGTGCGCTTCCCTCCCGAGCTGCAGCAGTAGGGTCACGCTCCCTGTCACGTGGATCAAAGGATCTGTGGCTTTCCCTCGAGGCTTTCCCTCGAGGATTTCCATCGAGGCTTTCCCACAGGTCTGTGCCCAGTGCCACCTTGGTGTGAGTCGATCCTTGGCCTGAAAGACCAGCCGGTGAAGGGAAAAGAGGTTCCTCTGGAATGGACTGAGACATCTGGGGGACTCTTGGAATGGTGGCACGACCCTGGAATTCCTCTCGCCATTCCTGTTGAGAGGGCCTCCTCTTGAGATGCGACGGGAACGCCCAGAATTCTTTCCCGACGAAGCAGGGAAAGGATCCCTCACCTCGAGATACGCGGCGGAAACGGGGCTCCTCTGGATGTGGGCGGGACCCTCGTGTTTCCTCTCGAGTGGAGACGGGTATGTCGGGGAACTTATTGAGTTGCACCAAGGGTGTGAAGGACCCTTTTGACGTTCCAGAGGGGAGGTGTGATTAGCCCCGAGAAGCCTCTGCAGAAATGGGCCTTATCTGGCCTGCAGGGGAGAACCTCCTGGATATTCTCGAGTTGCGGCAGGTCTTCTCGAGTTACGACGGGGACCTCAGGGACCCGCGCTGGTGGCCACAGGAAGGGCCAGTCCCCATGCGCGTTGCTAGGGGCCATCTCGGGATTCCTCTCCCCTCGATGCCAGGGCCTAAGACCTTGTGTGGAGTCGGGGCAGGAACCTGAGCATTCCTCTCCAGTGTTGACATGGATCTTGGGGTGCCTCTGAGTCTCCCCAGGGGAGTCAGGCCTCGTCTCGAGTGGGGGCATGCACGTGCGCTTCCCTCCCGAGCTGCAGCCGTAGGGTCACGCTTCCTGTCACGTGGATCAAGGGATCTGTGGCTTTCCCTCGAGGCTTTCCAACGAGGCTTTCCCACAGGTCTGTGCCAAGTGCCACCTTGGTGTGAGTCGATCCTCGGCCTGAAAGACGAGCCGGTGAAGGGAAAAGAGGTTCCTCTGGAATGGACAGAGACATCTGGGGGACTCTTGGAATGGTGGCACGACCCTGGAGTTCCTCTCGCCGTTCCTGTTGAGAAGGCCTCCTCTTGAGATGCGACGGGAACGCCCGGAATTCTTTCCCGACGAAGCAGGGAAAGGATCCCTCACCTCGAGCTACGAGGCGGAAACGGGGCTCCTCTGGATGTGGGCGGGACCCTCCTGATTCCTCTCGAGTGGAGAAGGGTATGTCGGGGAACTTCTTGAGTTGCACCTAGGGTGTGAAGGACCCTTTCGACGTTCCAGATGTGAGGTGTGATTAGACCCGCGAAGCCTCTGGGGAAATGGGCTTCATCTCACCTGCAGGGGAGAACCTCCTGGATGTTCTCGAGTTGCGGCAGGTCTTCTCGAGTTACGACCGGGCCCTCAGGAACACGCTCTGGTAGCCTCAGGAAGGGCCAGTCCCCATGCGAGTTGCTAGGGCCCATCTTGGGATTCCTCTCCCATCGATGCCGGGGCCTAAGACCTTGTGTGGAGTCGGGGCCGGAACCTGAGGATTGCTCTCCAGTGTTCACATGGATCTTGGGGTGCCTCTGAGTCTCCGCAGGGGATTCAGGCCTCGTCTCGAGTGGGGGCATGCACGTGCGCTTCCCTCCCGAGCTGCAGCAGTAGGGTCAGGCTTCCTGTCACGTGGATCAAGGGATCTGTGGCTTTCCCTCGAGGCTTTCCCACGAGGCTTTCCCACAGGGCTGTGCCAAGTGCCACCTTGGTGTGAGTCGATCCTCGGCGTGAAAGACGAGCCGGTGAAGGGAAAAGAGGTTCCTCTGGATTGGACAGAGACATCTGGGGGACTCTTGGAATGGTGGCTCGACCCTGGAGTTCCTATCGCCGTTCCTGTTGAGAAGGCCTCCTCTTGAGATGCGACCGGAACGCCGGGAATTCTTTCCCGACGAAGCAGGGAAAGGATCCCTCACCTCGAGCTACGAGGCGAAAACGGGGCTCCTCCTGATGTGGGCGGGACCCTCGTGTTTCCTCTCGAGTGGAGACGGGTAGGTCGGGGAACTTCTTGAGTTGCACCAAGGGTGTGAAGGACCCTATCGACATTCTAGAGGTGAGGTGTGATTAGCCCCGAGAAGCCTCTGCGGAAATGGGCCTCATCTCGCCTGCAGGGGAGAACCTCCTGGATATTCTCGAGTTGCGGCAGGTCCTCTCGAGTTACGACGGGGACCTCAGGGACCCGCTCTGGTGTCCTCAGGAAGGGCCAATCCCCATGCGAGTTGCTAGGGGCCATCTCGGGATTCCTCTCCCATCGATGCCGGGGCCTAAGACCTTGTGTGGAGTCGGGGCCGGAACCTGAGGATTCCTCTCCAGTGTTCACATGAATTTTGGGGTGCCTCTGAGTCTCCGCAGGGGATTCAGGCCTCGTCTCGAGTGGGGGCATGCACGTGCGATTCCCTCCCGAGCTGCAGCAGTAGGGTCAGGCTTCCTGTCACGTGGATCAAGGGATCTGTGGCTTTCCCTCGAGGCTTTCCCTCGAGGCTTTCCCACAGGGCTGTGCCAAGTGCCACCTTGGTGTGAGTCGATCCTCGGCGTGAAAGACGAGCCGGTGAAGGGAAAAGAGGTTCCTCTGGAATGGACAGAGACATCTGGGGGACTCTTGGAATGGTGGCACGACCCTGGAGTTCCTCTCGCCGTTCCTGTTGAGAAGGCCTCCTCTTGAGATGCGACGGGAACGCCGGGAATTCTTTCCCGACGAAGAAGGGAAAGGATCCCTCACCTCGAGCTACGAGGCGGAAACGGGGCTCCTCTGGATGTGGGCGGGACCCTCGTGTTTCCTCTCGAGTGGAGACGGGTATGTCGGGGAACTTCTTGAGTTGCACCAAGGGTGTGAAGGACCCTTTCGACATTCCAGAGGTGAGGTGTGATTAGCCCCGAGAAGCCTCTGCGGAAATGGGCCTCATCTCGCCTGCAGGGGAGAACCTCCTGGATATTCTCGAGTTGCGGCAGGTCTTCTCCAGTTACGACGGGGACCTCAGGGACCCGCTCTGGTGGCCTCAGGAAGGGCCAGTCCCCATGCGAGTTGCTAGGGGCCATCTCGGGATTCCTCTCCCATCGATGCCGGGGCCTAAGACCTTGTGTGGAGTCGGGGCCGGAAACTCAGGATTCCTCTCCTGTGTTCACATGGATTTTGGGGTGCCTCTGAGTCTCCGCAGGGGATTCAGGCCTCGTCTCGAGTGGGGGCATGCACGTGCGCTTCCCTCCCGAGCTGCAGCAGTAGGGTCAGGCTTCCTGTCACGTGGATCAAGGGATCTGTGGCTTTCCCTCGAGGCTTTCCCACGAGGCTTTCCCACAGGGCTGTGCCAAGTGCCACCTTGGTGTGAGTCGATCCTCGGCGTGAAAGACGAGCCGGTGAAGGGAAAAGAGGTTCCTCTGGAATGGACAGAGACATCTGGGGGACTCTTGGAATGGTGGCACGACCCTGGAGTTCCTCTCGCCGTTCCTGTTGAGAGGGCCTCCTCTTCAGATGCGACGGGAACGCCCGGAATTGTTCCCGACGAAGCAAGGAAAGGATCCCTCACCTCGAGCTACGAGGCGGAAACGGGGCCCCTCTGGATGTGGGCGGGACCCTCGTGTTTCCTCTCGAGTGGAGACGGGTATGTCGGGGAACTTCTTGAGTTGCACCAAGGGTGGGAAGGACCCTTTCGACGTTCCAGAGGTGAGGTGTGATTAGCCCCGAGAAGCCTCTGCAGAAATGGGCCTCATCTCGCCTGCAGGGGAGAACCTCCTGGATATTCTCGAGTTGCAGCAGGTCTTCTCGAGTTACGACGGGGACCTCAGGGACCCGCCCTGGTGGCCTCAGGAAGGGCCAGTCCCCATGCGAGTTGCTAGGGGCCATCTCGGGATTCCTCTCCCATCGATGCCGGGGCCTAAGACCTTGTGTGGAGTAGGGGCCAGAACCTGAGCATTCCTCTCCAGTGTTGACATGGATCTTGGGGTGCCTCTGAGACTCCCCAGGGGAGTCAGGCCTCGTCTCGAGTGGGGGCATGCACGTGCGCTTCCCTCCCGGGCTGAAGCAGTAGGGTCACGCTTCCTGTCACGTGGATCAAGGGATCTGTGGCTTTCCCTCGAGGCTTTCCCTCGAGGCTTTCCGATGAGGCTTTCCCACAGGGCTGTGCCAACTGCCACCTTGGTGTGAGTCGATCCTCGGCGTGAAAGACGAGCCGGTGAAGGGAAAAGAGGTTCCTCTGGAATGGACTGAGACATCTGGGGGACTCTTGGAACGGTGACAGGACCCTAGAGTTCCTCTCGCCGTTCCTGTTGAGAGGGCCTCCTCTTGAGATGCGACGGGAACGCCCGGAATTCTTTCCCTACGAAGCAGGGAAAGGATCCCTCACCTCGGGCTACGAGGCAAAAACGGGGCTCCTCTGGATGTGGGCGGGACCCTCGTGTTTCCTCTCGAGTGGAGACGGGTATGTCGGGGAACTTCTTGAGTTGCACCAATGGTGGGAAGGACCCTTTCGACGTTCCAGAGGTGAGGTGTGATTAGCCCCGAGAAGCCTCTGCGGAAATGGGCCTCATCTCGCCTGCAGGGGAGAACCTCCTGGATATTCTCGAGTTGCAGCAGGTCTTCTCGAGTTACGACGGGGACCTCAGGGACCCGCTCTGGTGGCCTCAGGAAGGGCCAGTCCCCATGCGAGTTGCTAGGGGCCATCTCAGGATTCCTCTCCCAACGATGCCGGGGCCTAAGACCTTGTGTGGAGTCGGGGCCGGAACCTGAGGATTCCTCTCCAGTGTTCCCATGGATTTTGGGTTGCCTCTGAGTCTCCCCAGGGGATTCAGGCCTCGTCTCGTGTTGGGGCATGCACGTGAGCTTCCCTCCCGAGCTGCAGCAGTAGGGTCAGGCTTCCTGTCACGTGGATCAAGGGATCTGTGGCTTTCCCTCGAGGCTTTCCCTCGAGGCTTTCCCACAGGGCTGTGCCAAGTGCCGCCTTGGTGTGAGTCGATCCTCGGCGTGAAAGACGAGCCGGTGAAGGGCAAAGAGGTTCCTCTGGAATGGACAGAGACATCTGGGGGACTCTTGGAATGGTGGCACGACCCTGGAGTTCCTCTCGCCGTTCCTGTTGAGAGGGCCTCCTCTTGAGATGCGACGGGAACGCCGGGAATTCTTTCCCGACGAAGCAGGGAAAGGATCCTTCACCTCGAGCTACGAGGCGGAAACGGTGCTCCTCTGGATGTGGGCGGGATCCTCGTGTTTCCTCTCGAGTGGAGACGGGTATGTCGGGGAACTTCTTGAGTTGCACCAAGGGTGTGAAGGACCCATTCGACGTTCCAGAGGTGAGGTGTGATTAGCCCCGAGAAGCCTCTGCGGAAATGGACCTCATCTCGCCTGCAGGGGAGAACCTCCTGGATATTCTCGAGTTGCGGCAGGTCTTCTCGAGTTACGACGGGGACCTCAGGGACCCGCTCTGGTAGCCTCAGGAAGGGCCAGTCCCCATGCGAATTGCTAGGGCCCATCTCGGGATTCCTCTCCCGTCGATGGCGGGGCCTAAGACCTTGTGTGGAGTAGGGGCCAGAACCTGAGCATTCCTCTCCAGTGTTGACATGGATCTTGGGGTGCCTCTGAGACTCCCCAGGGGAGTCAGGCCTCGTCTCGAGTGGGGGCATGCACGTGCGCTTCCCTCCCGGGCTGAAGCAGTAGGGTCACGCTTCCTGTCACGTGGATCAAGGGATCTGTGGCTTTCCCTCGAGGCTTTCCCTCGAGGCTTTCCGACGAGGCTTTCCCACAGGGCTGTGCCAAGTGCCACCTTGGTGTGAGTCGATCCTCGGCGTGAAAGACGAGCCGGTGAAGGGAAAAGAGGTTCCTCTGGAATGGACTGAGACATCTGGGGGACTCTTGGAACGGTGACAGGACCCTAGAGTTCCTCTCGCCGTTCCTGTTGAGAGGGCCTCCTCTTGAGATGCGACGGGAACGCCCGGAATTCTTTCCCTACGAAGCAGGGAAAGGATCCCTCACCTCGAGCTACGAGGCGGAAACGGGGTTCCTCTGGATGTGGGCGGGACCCTCGTGTTTCCTCTCGTGTGGAGAAGGGTATGTCGGGGAACTTCTTGAGTTGCACCAAGGGTGGGAAGGACCCTTTCGACGTTCCAGAGGTGAGGTGTGATTAGCCCCGAGAAGCCTCTGCGGAAATGGGCCTCATCTCGCCTGCAGGGGAGAACCTCTTGGATATTCTCGAGTTGCAGCAGGTCTTCTCGAGTTACGACGGGGACCTCAGGGACCCGCTCTGGTGGCCTCAGGAAGGGCCAGTCCCCATGCGAGTTGCTAGGGGCCATCTCGGGATTCCTCTCCCATCGATGCCGGGGCCTAAGACCTTGTGTGGAGTCGGGGCCGGAACCTGAGGATTCCTCTCCAGTGTTCACATGGATCTTGGGGTGCCTCTGAGTCTCACCAGGGGAGTCAGGCCTCGTCTCGAGTGGGGGCATGCACGTGCGCTTCCCTCCCGAGCTGCAGCAGTATGGTCACGCTTCCTGTCACGTGGATCAAGGGATCTGTGGCTTTCCCTCGAGGCTTTCCCTCGAGGCTTTCCAACGAGGCTTTCCCACAGGGCTGTGCCAAGTGCCACCTTGGTGTGAGTCGATCCTCAGCGTCAAAGTCGAGCCGGTGAAGGGAAAAGAGGTTCCTCTGGAATGGACAGAGACATCTGGGGGACTTTTGGAATGGTGGCACGACCCTGGAGTTCCTCTCTCCGTTCCTGTTGAGAGGGCCTCCTCTTGAGATGCGACAGGAACGCCGGGAATTCTTTCCCGACGAAGCAGGGAAAGGATCCCTCACCTCGAGCTACGAGGCGGAAACAGGGCTCCTCTGGATGTGGGCGGGACCCTCGTGTTTCCTCTCGAGTGGAGACGGGTATGTCGGGGAACTTCTTGAGTTGCACCAAGGGTGTGAAGGGCCCTTTCGACATTCCAGAGGTGAGGTGTGATTAGCCCCGAGAAGCCTCTGCGGAAATGGGCCTCATCTCGCATGCAGGGGAGAACCTCCTGGATATTCTCGAGTTGCGGCAGGTCTTCTCCAGTTACGACAGGGACCTCAGGGACCCGCTCTGGTGGCCTCAGGAAGGGCCAGTTCCCATGCGCGTTGCTAGGGCCCATCTTGGGATTCCTCTCCCATCGATGCCGGGGCCTAAGACCTTGTGTGGAGTCGGGGCCGGAACCTGAGGATTGCTCTCCAGTGTTCACATGGATCTTGGGGTGCCTCTGAGTCTCCGCAGGGGATTCAGGCCTCGTCTCGAGTGGGGGCATGCACGTGCGCTTCCCTCCCGAGCTGCAGCAGTAGGGTCAGGCTTCCTGTCACGTGGATCAAGGGATCTGTGGCTTTCCCTCGAGGCTTTCCCACAGGGCTGTGCCAAGTGCCACCTTGGTGTGAGTCGATCCTCGGCGTGAAAGACGAGCCGGTGAAGGGAAAAGAGGTTCCTCTGGATTGGACAGAGACATCTGGGGGACTCTTGGAATGGTGGCACGACCCTGGAGTTCCTATCACCGTTCCTGTTGAGAAGGCCTCCTCTTGAGATGCGACCGGAACGCCGGGAATTCTTTCCCGACGAAGCAGGGAAAGGATCCCTCACCTCGAGCTACGAGGCGGAAACGGGGCTCCTCCTGATGTGGGCGGGACCCTCGTGTTTCCTCTCGAGTGGAGACGGGTAGGTCGGGGAACTTCTTGAGTTGCACCAAGGGTGTGAAGGACCCTATCGACATTCTAGAGGTGAGGTGTGATTAGCCCCGAGAAGCCTCTGCGGAAATGGGCCTCATCTCGCCTGCAGGGGAGAACCTCCTGGATATTCTCGAGTTGCGGCAGGTCTTCTCCAGTTACGACGGGGACCTCAGGGACCCGCTCTGGTGGCCTCAGGAAGGGCCAGTCCCCATGCGAGTTGCTAGGGGCCATCTCGGGATTCCTCTCCCATCGATGCCGGGGCCTAAGACCTTGTGTGGAGTCGGGGCCGGAAACTCAGGATTCCTCTCCTGTGTTCACATGGATTTTGGGGTGCCTCTGAGTCTCCGCAGGGGATTCAGGCCTCGTCTCGAGTGGGGGCATGCACGTGCGCTTCCCTCCCGAGCTGCAGCAGTAGGGTCAGGCTTCCTGTCACGTGGATCAAGGGATCTGCGGCTTTCCCTCGAGGCTTTCCCACGAGGCTTTCCCACAGGGCTGTGCCAAGTGCCACCTTGGTGTGAGTCGATCCTCGGCGTGAAAGACGAGCCGGTGAAGGGAAAAGAGGTTCCTCTGGAATGGACTGAGACATCTGGGGGACTCTTGGAATGGTGGCACGACCCTGGAGTTCCTCTCGCCTTTCCTGTTGAGAAGGCCTCCTCTTGAGATGCGACGGGAACGCCGGGAATTCTTTCCCGACGAAGCAGGGAAAGGATCCCTCACCTCGAGCTGCGAGGCGGAAACGGGGCTCCTCTGTATGTGGGCGGGACCCTCGTGTTTCCTCTCGAGTGGAGACGGGTATGTCGGGGAACTTCTTGAGTTGCACCAAGGGTGTAAATGACCCTTTCGACGTTCCAGAGGTGAGGTGTGATTAGCCCCGAGAAGCCTCTGCGGAAATGGGCCTCATCTCGCCTGCAGGGGAGAACCTCCTGGATATTCTCGAGTTGCAGCAGGTCTTCTCGAGTTACGACGGGGACCTCAGGGACAGGCTCTGGTGGCCTCAGGAAGGGCCAGTCCCCATGCGCGTTGCTAGGGGCCATCTCGGGATTCCTCTCCCATCGATGCCGGGGCCTAAGACCTTGTGTGGAGTCGGCGCCGGAACCTGAGCATTCCTCTCCGGTGTTGACATGGATCTTGGGGTGCCTCTGAGTCTCCCCAGGGGAGTCAGGCCTCGTCTCGAGTGGGGGCCTGCACGTGCGCTTCCCTCCCGATCTGCAGCAGTATGGTCACGCTTCCTGTCACGTGGTTCAAGGGATCTGTGGCTTTCCCTCGAGGCTTTCCCTCGAGGCTTTCCCACGAGGCTTTCCCACAGGGCTGTGCCAAGTGCCACCTTGGTGTGAGTCGATCCTCGGCGTGAAAGACGAGCCGGTGAAGGGAAAAGAGGTTCCTCTGGAATGGACTGAGACATCTGGGGGACTCTTGGAATGGTGGCACGACCCTGGAGTTCCTCTCGCCGTTCCTGTTGAGAGGGTCTCCTCTTGAGATGCGACGGGAACGCCGGGAATTCTTTCCCGACGAAGCAGGGAATGGATCCCTCACCTCGAGCTACGAGGCGGAAACGGGGCTCCTCTGTATGTGGGCGGGACCCTCGTGTTTCCACTCGAGTGGAGAAGGGTATGTCGGGGAACTTCTTGAGTTGCACCAAGGGTGTGACGGACCATTTCGACGTTCCAGAGGTGAGGTGTGATTAGCCCCGAGAAGCCTCTGCGGAAATGGGCCTCATCTCGCATGCAGGGGAGAACCTCCTGGATATTCTCGAGTTGCGGCAGGTCTTCTCGAGTTACGACAGGGACCACAGGGACCCGCTCTGGTGGCCTCAGGAAGGGCCAGTCCCCATGCGAGTTGCTAGGGGCCATCTCGGGATTCCTCTCCCGTCGATGCCGGGGCCTAAGACCTTGTGTGGAGTCGGGGCCGGAACCTGAGGATTCCTCTCCAGTGTTGACATGGATCTTGGGGTGCCTCTGAGTCTCCCCAGGGGATTCAGGCCTCGTCTCGAGTGGGGGCATGCACGTGCGCTTCCCTCCCGAGCTGCAGCAGTAGGGTCAGGCTTCCTGTCACGTGGATCAAGGGATCTGTGGCTTTCCCTCGAGGCTTTCCCACAGGGCTGTGCCAAGTGCCACCTTGGTGTGAGTCGATCCTCGGCGTGAAAGACGAGCCGGTGAAGGGAAAAGAGGTTCCTCTGGAATGGACTGAGACATCTGGGGGACTCTTGGAATGGTGGCACGACCCTGGAGTTCCTCTCGCCGTTTCTGTTGAGAAGGCCTCCTCTTGAGATGCGACGGGAACGCCGGGAATTCTTTCCCGACGAAGCAGGGAAAGGATCCCTCACCTCGAGCTACGAGGCGGAAACGGGGCTCCTCTGTATGTGGGCGGGACCCTCGTGTTTCCTCTCGAGTGGAGACGGGTATGTCGGGGAACTTCTTGAGTTGCACCAAGGGTGTAAAGGACCGTTTCGACGTTCCAGAGGTGAGGTGTGATTAGCCCCGAGAAGCCTCTGCGGAAATGGGCCTCATCTCGCCTGCAGGGGAGAACCTCCTGGATATTCTCGAGTTGCGGCAGGTCTTCTCGAGTTACGACGGGGACCTAAGGGACAGGCTCTGGTGGCCTCAGGAAGGGCCAGTCCCCATGCGCGTTGCTAGGGGCCATCTCGGGATTCCTCTCCCATCGATGCCGGGGCCTAAGACCTTGTGTGGAGTCGGCGCCGGAACCTGAGCATTCCTCTCCGGTGTTGACATGGATCTTGGGGTGCCTCTGAGTCTCCCCAGGGGAGTCAGGCCTCGTCTCGAGTGGGGGCATGCACGTGCGCTTCCCTCCCGATCTGCAGCAGTATGGTCACGCTTCCTGTCACGTGGATCAAGGGATCTGTGGCTTTCCCTCGAGGCTTTCTCTCAAGGCTTTCCCACCAGGCTTTCCCACAGGGCTGTGCCAAGTGCCACCTTGGTGTGAGTCGCTCCTCGGCGTGAAAGACGAGCCTGTGAAGGGAAAAGAGGTTCCTCTGGAATGGACAGAGACATCTGGGGGACTTTTGGAATGGTGGCACGACCCTGGAGTTCCTCTCGCCGTTCCTGTTGAGAGGGCCTCCTCTTGAGAGGCGACGGGAACGCCGGGAATTCTTTCCCGACGAAGCAGGGAAAGGATCCCTCACCTCGAGCTACGAGGCGGAAACGGGGCTCCTCTGGATGTGGGCGGGACCCTCGTGTTTCCTCTCGAGTGGAGACGGGTATGTCGGGGAACTTCTTGAGTTGTACCAAGGGTGTAAAGGACCCTTTCGACGTTCCAGACGAGAGGTGTGATTAGCCCCGAGAAGCCTCTGCCGAAATGGGCCTCATCTCGCCTGCAGGGGAGAACCTCCTGGATATTCTCGAGTTGCGGCAGGTCTTCTCGAGTTACGACGGAGACCTCAGGGACCCGCTCTGGTGGCCTCAGGAAGGGCCAGTCCCCATGCGAGTTGCTAGGGGCCATCTCGGCATTCCTCTCCCATCGATGCCGGGGCCTAAGACCTTGTGTGGAGTCGGGGCCGGAACCTGAGGATTCCTCTCCAGTGTTCACATGGATTTTGGGGTGCCTCTGAGTCTCCGCAGGGGATTCAGGCCTCGTCTCGAGTGGGGGCATGCACGTGCGCTTCCCTCCCGAGCTGCAGCAGTAGGGCCACGCTTCCTGTCATGTGGATCAAGGGATCTGTGGCTTTCCCTCGAGGCGTTCCCACAGGGCTGTGCCAAGTGCCACCTTGGTGTGAGTCCATCCTCGGCGTGAAAGACGAGCCGGTGAAGGGAAAAGAGGTTCCTCTGGAATGGACAGAGACATCTGGGGGACTCTTGGAATGGTGGCACGACCCTGGAGTTCCTCTCGCCGTTCCTGTTGAGAAGGCCTCCTCTTGAGATGCGACGGGAACGCCGGGAATTCTTTCCCGACGAAGCAGGGAAAGGATCCCTCACCTCGAGCTACGAGGCGGAAACGGGGCTCCTCCTGTTGTGGGCGGGACCCTCGTGTTTCCTCTCGAGTGGAGACGGGTAGGTCGGGGAACTTCTTGAGTTGCACCAAGGGTGTGAAGGACCCTATCGACATTCCAGAGGTGAGGTGTGATTAGCCCCGAGAAGCCTCTGCGGAAATGGGCCTCATCTCGCCTGCAGGGGAGAACCTACTGGATATTCTCGAGTTGCGGCAGGTCTTCTCGAGTTACGACGGGGACCTCAGGGACCCGCTCTGGTGTCCTCAGGAAGGGCCAGTCCCCATGCGAGTTGCTAGGGGCCATCTCGGGATTCCTCTCCCATCGATGCCGGGGCCTAAGACCTTGTGTGGAGTCGGGGCCGGAAACTGAGGATTCCTCTCCATTGTTCACATGGATCTTGGGGTGCCTCTGAGTCTCCGCAGGGGATTCAGGCCTCGTCTCGAGTGGGGGCATGCACGTGCGCTTCCCTCCCGAGCTGCAGCAGTAGGGTCAGGCTTCCTGTCAGGTGGACCAAGGGATCTGTGTCTTTCCCTCGAGGCTTTCCCTCGAGGCTTTCCGACGAGGCTTTCCCACAGGGCTGTGCCAAGTGCCACCTTGGTGTGAGTCGATCCTCGGCGTGAAAGACGAGCCGGTGAAGGGAAAAGAGGTTCCTCTGGAATGGACTGAGACATCTGGGGGACTCTTGGAACGGTGACAGGACCCTGGAGTTCCTCTCGCCGTTCCTGTTGAGAGGGCCTCCTCTTGAGATGCGACGGGAACGCCCGGAATTCTTTCCCGACGAAGCAGGGAAAGGATCCCTCACCTCGAGCTACGAGGCGGAAACGAGGCTCCTCTGGATGTGGGCGGGTCCCTCGTGTTTCCTCTCGAGTGGAGACGGGTATGTCGGGGAACTTCTTGAGTTGCACCAAGGGTGGGAAGGACCCTTTCGACGTTCCAGAGGTGAGGTGTGATTAGCCCCGAGAAGCGTCTGCGGAAAAGGGCCTCGTCTCGCCTGCAGGGGAGAACCTCCTGGATATTCTCGAGTTGCAGCAGGTCTTCTCGAGTTACGACGGGGACCTCAGGGACCCGCCCTGGTGGCCTCAGGAAGGGCCACTCCCCATGCCCGTTGCTAGGGGCCATCTCGGGATTCCTCTCCCATCGATGCCGGGGCTTAAGACCTTGTGTGGAGTCGGCGCCGGAACCTGAGGATTCCTCTCCAGTGTTGACATGGATCTTGGGGTGCCTCTGAGTCTCCCCAGGGAAGTCAGGCCTCGTCTCGAGTGGGGGCATGCACGTGCGCTTCCCTCCAGATCTGCTGCAGTAGGGTCACGCTTCCTGTCACGTGGTTCAAGGGATCTGTGGCTTTCCCTCGAAGCTTTCCCTCGAGGCTTTCCCACGAGGCTTTCCCACAGGGCTGTGCCAAGTGCCACCTTGGTGTGAGTCGATCCTCGGCGTGAAAGACGAGCCGGTGAAGGGAAAAGAGGTTCCTCTGGAATGGACTGAGACATCTGGGGGACTCTTGGAATGGTGGCACGACCGTGGAGTTCCTCTCGCCGTTCCTGTTGAGAGGGTCTCCTCTTGAGATGCGACGGGAACGCCGGGAATTCTTTCCCGACGAAGCAGGGAATGGATCCCTCACCTCGAGCTACGAGACGGAAACGGGGCTCCTCTGTATGTGGGCGGGACCCTCGTGTTTCCACTCGAGTGGAGAAGGGTATGTCGGGGAACTTCTTGAGTTGCACCCAGGGTGTGACGGACCATTTCGACGTTCCAGAGGTGAGGTGTGGTTAGCCCCGAGAAGCCTCTGCTGAAATAGGCCTCATCTCGCCTGCAGGGGAGAACCTCCTGGATATTCTCGAGTTGCGGCAGGTCTTCTTGAGTTACGACGGGGACCTCAGGGACCCGCTCTGGTGGCCTCAGGAAGGGCCTGTCCCCATGCGAGTTGCTAGGGGCCATCTCGGGATTCCTCTCGCAACGATGCCGGGGCCTAAGACCTTGTGTGGAGTCGGGGCCGGAACCTGAGGATTCCTCTCCAGTGTTCACATGGATTTTGGGGTGCCTCTGAGTCTCCGCAGGGGATTCAGGCCTCGTCTCGAGTGGGGGCATGCACGTGCGCTTCCCTCCCGAGCTGCAGCAGTAGGGTCAGGCTTCCTGTCACGTGGACCAAGGGATCTGTGTCTTTCCCTCGAGGCTTTCCCTCGAGGCTTTCCACGAGGCTTTCCCACAGGGCTGTGCCAAGTGCCACCTTGGTGTGAGTCGATCCTCGGCGTGAAAGACGAGCCGGTGAAGGGAAAAGAGGTTCCTCTGGAATGGACTGAGACATCTGGGGGACTGTTGGAATGGTGGCACGACCCTTGAGTTCCTCTCGCGTTTCCTGTTGAGAGGGCCTCCTCTTGACATGCAACGGGAACGCCGGGAATTCTTTCCCGACGAAGCAGGGAAAGGATCCCTCACCTCGAGCTACGAGGCGGAAACGGGGCTCCTCTGGATGTGGGCGTGACCCTCGTGTTTCCTCTCGAGTGGAGGCGGGTATGTCGGGGAACTTCTTGAGTTGCACCAAGGGTGGGAAGGACCCTTTCGACGTTCCAGAGGTGAGGTGTGATTAGCCCCGAGAAGCCTCAGCGGAAATGGGCCTCATCTCGCCTAGAGGGGAGAACCTCCTGGATTTTCTCGAGTTGCCGCAGGTCTTCTCGAGTTACGACGGGGACCTCAGGGACCCGCTCTGGTGGCCTCAGGAAAGGCCAGTCCCCATGCGAGTTGCTAGGGGCCATCTCGGGATTCCTCTCCCGTCCATGCCGGGGCCTAAGACCTTGTGTAGAGTCGGGGCCGGAACCTGAGGATTCCTCTCCAGTGTTGCCATGGATCTTGGGGTGCTTCTGAGTCCCCCCAGGGGAGTCAGGCCTCATCTCGAGTTGGGACATGCACGTGGGCTTTCATTCCAAGCTGCAGCAGTAGAGTCACGCTTCCTGTCACCTGGATCAAGGGATCTGTGGCTTTCCCTTGAGGCTTTCCCTCGAGGCTTTCCCACAGGGCTGTGCCACGTGCCACCTTGGTGTGAGTCGCTCCTCGGCGTGAAAGACGAGCCGGTGAAGGGAAAAGAGGTTCCTCTGGAATGGACTGAGACATCTGGGGGACTCTTGGAATGGTGGCACGACCCTGGAGTTCCTCTCGCCGTTCCTGTTGAGAGGGCCTCCTCTTGAGATGCGACGGGAACGCCGGGAACTCTGTCCCGTCGAAGCAGGGAAAGGAACCCTCATCTCGAGCTACGAGGCGGAAACGGGGCTCCTCTGGATGTGGGCGGGACCCTCGTGTTTCCTCTCGAGTGGAGACGGGTATGTCGGGGAACTTCTTCAGTTGCACCAAGGGTGTGAAGGACCCTTTCGAAGTTCCAGAGGTGAGGTTTCATCAGCCTCGAGACGCCTCAGCGGAAATGGGCCTCATCTCGCCTGGAGGGGAGAACCTCCAGGATTTTGTCGAGTTGCGCCTGGTCTTCTCGAGTTACGACGGGGACCTCAGGGACCCGCTCTGGTGGCCTCAGGAAAGGCCAGTCCCCATGCGAGTTGCTATGGGCCATCTCGGGATTCCTCCCCCGTCCATGCGGGGGCCTAAGTCCTTGTGTAGTCGGGGCCGGAACCTGAGGATTCCTTTCCAGTGTTGCCATGGATCTTGGGGTGCTTCTGAGTCTCACCAGGGGAGTCAGGCATCGTCTCGAGTGGTGGCATGCACGTGCGCTTTCCTCCCGAGCTGCAGCAGTAGTGTCACGCTTCCTGTCACGTGGATCAAGGGATCTGTGGCTTTCCCTCGAGGCTTACCCTCGAGGCTTTCCAACGAGGCTTTGCCACAGGTCTGTGCCACGTGCCACCTTGGTGTGAGTCGATCCTCGGCGTGAAATGCCAGCGGGTGAAGGGATACGAGATTCCTCTGTAATGGACTGAGACATCTGGGGGACTCTTGGAATGGTGGCAAGAACCTGAAGTTCCTCTCGCCGTTCCTGTTGAGAGGGCCTCCTCTTGAGATGCGACGGGATCGCCGGGAACTCTTTCCCGAAGAAGCAGGGAAAGGATCCCTCATCTTGAGCTACGAGGCCGAAACGGGGCTCCTCTGATGTGGGCGGGACCCTCGTGTTTCCTCTCGAGTGGAGACGGGTATGTCGGGGAACTTCTTGATTTGCACCAAGGGTGTGAAGGACCCTTTCGAAATTCCAGAGGTGAGGTGTGATCAGCCTTGAGACGCCTCAGCGGAAATGGGCCTCATCTCGCCTGGAGGGGAGAACCTCCTGGATTTTCTCGAGTTGCGGCAGGTCTTCTCGACTTACGATGGGGACCTCAGGGACCCGCTCTGGTGGCCTCAGGAAAGGCCAGTCCCCATGCGAGTTGCTAGGCGCCCTCTCGGGATTCCTCTCCCGTCCATGCCGGGGCCTAAGACTTTGTGTAGAGTCGGGGCCGGAACCTGAGGATTCCTCTCCAGTGTTGCCATGGATCTTGGGGTGCTTCTGAGTCCCCCCAGGGGAGTCAGGCCTCATCTCGAGTTGGTACATGCACGTGGGCTTTCATTCCAAGCTGCAGCAGTAGTGTCACGCTTCCTGTCACCTGGATCAAGGGATCTGTGGCTTTCCCTTGAGGCTTTCCCTCGAGGCTTTCCCACAGGGCTGTGCCACGTGCCACCTTGGTGTGAGTCGATCCTTGGCGTGAAAGACGAGCCGGTGAAGGGAAAAGAGGTTCCTCTGGAATGGACTGAGACATCTGGGGGACTCTTGGAATGGTGGCACGACCCTGGAGTTCCTCTCGCCGTTCCTGTTGAGAGGGCCTCCTCTTGAGATGCGACGGGAACGCCGGGAACTCTGTCCCGTCGAAGCAGGGAAAGGAACCCTCATCTCGAGCTACGAGGCGGAAACGGGGCTCCTCTGGATGTGGGTGGGACCCTCGTGTTTCCTCTCGAGTGGAGACGGGTATGTCGGGGAACTTCTTGATTTGCACCAAGAGTGTGAAGGACCCTTTCGAAGTTCCAGAGGTGAGGTTTCATCAGCCTCGAGACGCCTCAGCGGAAATGGGCCTCATCTCGCCTGGAGGGGAGAACCTCCTGGATTTTCTCGAGTTGCGCCTGGTCTTCTCGAGTTACGACGGGGACCTCAGGGACCCGCTCTGGTGGCCTCAGGAAAGGCCAGACCCATGCGAGTTGCTATGGGCCATCTCGGGATTCCTCCCCCGTCCATGCCGGGGCCTAAGTCCTTGTGTAGTCGGGGCCGGAACCTGAGGATTCCTTTCCAGTGTTGCCATGGATCTTGGGGTGCTTCTGAGTCTCACCAGGGGAGTCAGGCATCGTCTCGAGTGGGGGCATGCACGTGCGCTTTCCTCCCGAGCTGCAGCAGTAGTGTCACGCTTCCTGTCACGTGGATCAAGGGATCTGTGGCTTTCCCTCGAGGCTTTCCCACGAGGCTTTCCCACAGGGCTGTGCCAAGTGCCACCTTGGTGTGAGTCGCTCCTCGGCGTGAAAGACGAGCCGGTGAAGGGAAAAGAGGTTCCTCTGGAATGGACTGAGACATCTTGGGGACTCTTGGAACGGTGGCATGACCCTGAAGTTCCTCTCGCCGTTCCTGTTGAGAGGGCCTCCTCTTGAGATGCGACGGGATGGCCGGGAACTCTTTCCCGAAGAAGCAGGGAAACGATACCTATCTCGAGCTACGAGGCGGAAACGGGGCTCCTCTGGATATGGGCGGGACCCTCGTGTTTCCTCTCGAGTGGAGACGGGTATGTCGGGGAACTTCTTGAGTTGCACCAAGGGTGTGAAGGACCCTTTCGAAGTTCCATAGGTGAGGTGTGATCTGCCTCGAGACGCCTCAGAGGAAATAGGCCTCATCTCGCCTGCAGGGGAGAACCTCCTGGATTTTCTCGAGTTGCGGCAGGTCTTCTCGACTTTCAACGGGGACCTCAGAGACCCGCTCTGGTGGCCTCAGGAAAGGCCAGTCCCCATGCGAGTTGCTAGGGGCCATCTCGGGATTCCTGTCCCGTCGATGCCGGGGCCTAATACCTTGTGTGGAGTAGGGGCCGGAACCTGAGGATCCCTCTCCAGTGTTGCCATGGATCTTGGAGTGGCTCTGTGTCTCCCCAGGGGAGTCAGGCCTCGTCTCAAGTGGGGGCATGCACGTGCGCTTTCCTCCCGAGCTGCAGCAGTAGTGCACGCTTCCTGTCACGTGGATCAAGGGATCTGTGGCTTTCCCTCGAGGCTTACCCTCGAGGCTTTCCAACGAGGCTTTCCCACAGGGCTGTGCCACGTGCCACCTTGGTGTGAGTCGATCCTTGGCGTGAAAGGCGAGCCGGTGAAGGGATACGAGATTCCTCTGGAATGGACTGAGACATCTGGGTGACTCTTGGAATGGTGGCACGACCCTGGAGTTCCTCTCGCCGTTCCTATTGAGAGGGCCTCCTCTTGAGATGCGACGGGATCGCCGGGAACTCTTTCCCGACGAAGCAGGGAAAGGTTCCCTCATCTGGAGCTACCATGGGGACACGGGGCTCCTCTGGATGTGGGCGGGACCCTCGTGTTTCCTCTCGAGTGGAGCCGGAATGTCGGGGAACTTCTTGATTTGCACCAAGGGTGTGAAGGACCCTTTCGAAGTTCCATAGGTGAGGTGTGATCAGCCTCGAGACGCCTCAGCGGAAATGGGCCTCATCTCGCCTGGAGGGGAGAACCTCCTGGATTTTCTCGAGTTGCGGCAGGTCTTCTCGACTTACGACGGGAACCTCAGGGACACGCTCTGGCGGCCTCAGGAAAGGCCAGTCCCCATGCGAGTTGCTAGGGGCCCTCTCAGGATTCCTCTCCCATCCATGCCGGGGCCTAAGACCTTGTGTGGAGTCGGGGCCGGAACCTGAGGATTCCTCTCCAGTGTTGCCATGGATCTTGGGGTGTTTCTGAGTCTCCCCAGGGGAGTCAGGCCTCGACTCGAGTGGGGGCATGCTCGTGGGCTTTCATTCCAAGCTGCACCAGTAGTGTCACGCTTCCTGTCACGTGGATCAAGGGATCTGTGGTTGTCCCTCGAGGCTTTCCCTCGAGGCTTTCCCACGAGGCTTTCCCACAGGGCTGTGCCACGTGCCACCTTGGTGTGAGTCGATCCTCGGCGTGAAAGACGAGCCGGTGAAGGGAAAAGAGTTTCCTCTGGAATGGACTGAGACATCTGGGGGACTCTTGTCATGGTGGCATGACCCTGGAGTTCCTCTCGCCATTCCTGTTGAGAGGGCCTCCTCTTGAAATGCGTCGGGAACGCCGGGAACTCTTTCCCGAAGAAGCAGGGAAAGGATCCCTCATCTCGAGCTACGAGGCGGAAACGGGGCACTTCTTGATGAGGGTGGGACACTCGTGATTCCTCTCGAGTGGAGACGGGAATGTCGGGGAACTTCTTGATTTGCACCAAGGGTGTGAAGGACCCTTTCGAAGTTCCAGAGGTGAGGTTTGATCAGCCTCGAGACGCCTCAGCGGAAATAGGCCTCATCTCGCCTGGAGGGGAGAACCTCCTGGATTTTCTCGAGTTGCGGCAGGTCTTCTCGAGTTACGACGGGGACCTCAGGGACCCGCTCTGGTGGCCTCAGGAAAGGCCAGTCCCCATGCGACTTGCTAGGGGCCAACTCGGGGTTCCTCTCCCGTCCATGCCCGGGCCTAAGACCTTGTGTGGAGTCGGGGCCGGATCCTGAGGATTCCTCTCCAGTGTTGGCATGGATCTTGGGGTGCTTCTGAGTTTCCTCAGGGGAATCAGCCCTCGTCTCGAGTGGGGGCATGCACGTGCGATTTCCTCCCGAGCTGCAGCAGTAGTGGCACGCTTCCTGTCACGTGGATCAAGGGATCTGTGGCTTTCCCTCGAGGTTTTCCCTCGAGGCTTTCCAACGAGGCTTTCCCACAGGGCCGTGCCACGTGCCACCTTGGTGTGAGTCGATCCTCGGCATTAAAGACGTGCCGGTGAAGGGAAAAGAGGTTCCTCTGGAATGGACTGAGACATCTGGGGGACTCTTGGAATGGTGGCACGACCCTATAGTTCCTCTCGCCGTTCCTGTTGAGAGGGCCTCCTCTTGAGATGCGATGGAACGCCGGGAACTGTTTCCCGACGAAGCAGGGAAAGGATCCCTCATCTCGAGCTACGAGGTGGAAACGGGGCGCCTCTGGATGTGGGCGCGACCCTCGTGTTTCCTCTCGAGTGGAGACGGGTATGTCGGGGAACTTCTTGATTTGCACCAAGGGTGTGAAGGACCCTTTCGAAGTTCCAGAGGGGAGGTGTGATCAGCCTCGAGACGCCTCAGCGGAAAGGGGCCTCATCTCGACTGGAGGGGAGAACCTCCTGGATTTTCTCGAGTTGCGGCAGGTCTTCTCGAGTTATGACGGGGACCTCAGGGACCCGCTCTGGTGGCCACAGGAAAGGCCAGTCCCCATGCGAGTTGCTAGGGGCCATCTTGGGATTCCTCTCCCATCGATGCCGGGGCCTAAACCTCGTGTGGTCGTGGCCGGAACCTGAGGATTCCTCTCCAGTGTTGACGTGTATCTTTGGTACTTCTGAGTCTCCCCAGGGGAGTGAGGCCTCGTCTCGAGTGGGGGCATGCACGTGCGCTTTCCTCCCGAGCTGCAGCAGTAGTGTCACGCTTCCTGTCCCGTGGATCAAGGGATCTGTGGCTTTCCCTCGAGGCTTTCCCTCGAGGCTTTCCCACAAGGCTTTCCCACATGGCTGTGCCACGTACCACCTTGGTGTGAGTCGATCCTCGGCGTGAAAGACGAGCCGGTGAAGGGAAAAGAGGTTCCTCTGGAATGGACTGAGACATCTGGGGGACTCTTGGAATGGTGGCACGACCCTGGAGTTCCTCTCGCCGTTCCTGTTGAGAGGGCCTCCTCTTGAAATGCGTCGGGAACCCCGGGAACTCTTTCCCGAAGAAGCAGGGAAAGGATCCCTCATCTCGAGCTACGAGGCGGAAACGGGGCACTTCTGGATGAGGGTGGGACACTCGTGATTCCTCTCGAGTGGAGACGGGAATGTCGGGGAACTTCTTGATTTGCACCAAGGGTGTGAAGGACCCTTTCGAAGTTCCAGAGGTGAGGTTTGATCAGCCTCGAGACGCCTCAGCGGAAATAGGCCTCATCTCACCCGAAGGGGAGAACCTCCTGGATTTTCTCGAGTTGCGGCAGGTGCTCTCGAGTTACTTCGGCGACCTCAGGGACCTTCTCTGGTGGCCTCAGTAATGGCCAGTCCATATGCGTGTTGCTTGGAGGCCTCACTGGATTCCTCTCCAGTGGATGCCGGGGCCTAAGACCTTGTGTGGAGTCGGGGCCGGAACCTGAGGATTCCTCTCCAGTGCTGACATGGATCTTGGGGTACTTCTGGAGGCTCACCAGGTAATTCCGTTCTCGTTCTGAAGGGGGGCATGTACGTGCACTTTCCTCCTGAGCTGTAGCAGCCGTGTCAGGCTTCCCATCACGTGGATCAAGGGATCTGTGGCTCTTCCTCAAGGTTTTCCCACGTGGCTTTCGCACAGGTCTGTCACACGTGACACCGTGTGTGAATCGATACTCGGCGTGAATTTCGAGGCAGTGCAGGGAAATCAGGTCCCTCGGAGTGGGCTGAGACATTTGGGGGACTTTTGCACTGTGGCACGAACCCTATAGTTCCTCTCGACTTTCTCATTGAGACCTCCTACTCTTGAGATGCGATGGGAATGCCAGGAATCCTTTCCCGATGAAGCACAGAAAGGATCTCTCATCTCGATTACGAGGTGGAAACAAGGCTCCTCTTGATGTTTCCTGAACCCTCTTTCTTCCTCTCAAGTGGAGACAGGATTGTTCTGAACTTCCTGAGTTGCAGCAAAAATGTGAAGGACCATTTGGAAGTTCTAGAGGGATGGTGCATTTTGCCAGGATATGCCTCAGCGTTAAAGGGCCTCATCTCTCCTGGACGCCTCCAGCATGTTTATCTCAGGGGCTGCTTCCACTGAGCTGCGGCTGTGGGACGGAGCCCAGACACGAGGGCCAGGCCAAAACCACCTGTACACGTCTCTGATGGGAGGAGAGTGCTCGGGAACCCACGTTTGTCAGGCACCTGCTAGGCTCCTACGGAGTCAGCCTCCGGGTGTTGGGGGCTGCAGACTCCATCCACAACCCCAGGGAGCCTGGTGCTCTCCGTGCGGCGGTGAGTCTGGGCGGCCAAACAAAGGCTGTAGAAGCCCTGCAGTTTCACTTCCCATCCATCTGACAGACCTCTAACTGCTGTAGCCCTCGGCAGGTTGGAACACACTGGCCCCTAACCCATCCACAAGGACGCCTGGGGAATAGGTTCAAAGGCAAAGAAGGAGTGTAGCTGAGGCCAGGAAGGCACAAGCGGCATCTCCCAAACTCGCCCAGCCTGCTCCTTCCTGGGCAGGAAGCCTAGCAGCGAGGAAAGTCTGGGAAAGGCTCGCCCAGGACAGAACTGCCTCGCGCCCTGGGCTGTGCCAGATCGGGACTCTGAGCCGAGCTGGAGCTCTGCCATACTGGAGGCGCACTCGGCTCCGCCCAAGCAGGGCTTCCAGCCGCACGCGGCTGGGCTGGCTCACCTTCCCCCGAGGAGGCTCCATCCCCGCATGCTGTCCACTCGGCTTCGAGGCTGGGGCGCCCAGCTCCTCCTGCATGTCTTAGCTCAGGGGCTGCTTCCCCTGAGCTGCAGCTGTGGGTGGGAGCCCAGACACGCAGGTGAAGGCCCCAACCACCTGCACAGGTCTCTGCTGGGGAAGAGAGCGCTAGGGAACCTAAGACTGTCAGGCACCTGCCGGGCGCCCGCTGAGTCAGCCTCCATGTGTGCTGGGCTGCAAACCCCAGCCAGGGGCCCTGGGAGCCTGGTGCTCTCCGTGCGATGCTGAGTCTGGGCAGCCAAGCAACCACTGGAGGAGCCCTGCAGTTGCCCTTCCCTTCCCTCTGACCGAGCTCTCACTGCTGGAGCCCTTGGCAGTGCGCATCGCACCGGCCCCTAAGCCCTCCCCAAGGATGCCTTGGGCCTAAGTGCAAAGGCAAGGCAGGGCCGGAGCTGAGGCCAGGAAGCCATCAGTGTCGTCTCCCAGCCTCGCGCAGCCTACTGCTTCCTGGTCAGGAAGCCTAGCAGCCAGGCAAGTCTGGGCAAGGCTCGCCCAGGGCAGAGCAGCTTGGCGCCAGGAACTCTGACAGAACGGGCCTCTGAGCAGAGCTGGAGCTCTGCCGTGATGGAGGCGCAATCGGTTCCGTCCAACCAGGGCTTGCAGCCGCACGTGGCTGGGCTGCCTCGTCTTCCCCCAAGGAGGCACTCTTTCCCCCATGCTGGGCACTCAAGTTTCAGGTGGGGGCGCCCCGCCCTTCCGACAGGTCTTGGCTCAGGGGCTGCTTCCCCTGAACTGGGTCTGTGGGCGAAGCCCAGACACGCAGGGGCAGGCCCCAACCACCTGCACACGTCTCTGCTGGGGAGGAGAGCCCGAGGGAAACTACGTCTGTCAGGAAGCTTCCAGGTAACCATGGAGTCAGCCTCCGGGTGTGTGGGGCTGCAGACCACAGCCAGGGGACCTGTGAGCCTTGTGCTCTCCAGTGGGGCTAAATCTGGGCGGCCAAGCATTCACTGGAGAAGCCCTGCAGTTGCCCTTCCCTTCCCTCTGACAGAGCCCTCAGTGCTGGAGCGCTTGGCTTTGTGGCACTCACTAGCGCCTAACCGGGACTCCAAACCACGAACTCGACCCTGACTTCAAAACCGTATATCCCGAACCCAGAAACCGAATCCGGAGCTCCAGTCCGCAAACTGTGAACCTGAACCCTAACCCAACTCCGAGCCTGAACACCATCCCCTATATTTCAATCTCAGACTCCAATTTCTTAACCGAAAGCGCAAACCGGGAACCTCTAACCCCAAGCCGAACCCCATACCCCAAACCCCAAACCCATAATCAGAACCAGAAACCCCAAACCGCTAACCCGAACACCGAACCGTGTACCCCAACCCATATACCGAATCCAAATCTTGAACCCCAAGGACCGAACTCCCAACCTGAAGCAGGATCCCCTAACCCAAACCCCTACCTGAACCCCTAATCCAAACCCGAAATCCAAGCACCAAACCCCTAACCCATAACCTGAACTGCAAACCCCTACCCTAAAACACCAACCCCAATCACTAACCCCTAACCTGAACAGCGAACCCCTTAACTGAACCCCAATCCATGAATCCCGAACCTCGAGCCCCAAACCCCAAACCCCAAACCCCAATGCCAAACCCAAATCGCAAACCCCTAAACTGAATCGAAACCCCAGAACCTAAACCCCAGACCCCAAACTCCTAACCCATACCCCAAAGTCCAAACTGCAAAACCCTAACCGGAACCCCAAACCCCAAACAATGAACCACGTACCCCAAACCCCGAACCACATACCCCAAACATGGAACCTAAACCCCAAACCCCATACCCTGAATCCGAACCCCTATCCCAACTGCAAACCCCAAACCCTGAACCGGGAACCCCAAACCCCTAACCCGAACTCAAAACCCCTAACCCAATCCCCAAACTCCGAACCACAAACCCCTAACCCGAACCGTGAACCCCTAACCCTAACCCGAACCCGAACCCCTAACCCGAGCCCCAAACCCCAAACTCAAACCCCGACCCCCATACCCCAAACCGCAAACCCCGAACCACGTAGCCCAAACCCCGAATCCATAACTTGAACCCCGAACCCCAAATCCGGAACCCAAACCCCGAACCCCAAACCGCTAACCCAAACCCCAAACCCAAACCCAAACCGCACACCCCTAATCCCTTACCGGAACCGCAAACCCCTAAACCGAACCCTAAACCCTGAACCCAAACCCCTAACCTGTACCACACACCCCACACCTCGAACCCTAACCCCAAACCCCTAACCCGAATCACAAACCCCTAACCCGAACCCCAAAGCCCAACCGCGAACACCAAAGCCGAACCCTAAAATCCGAAACCCAAACCCCAAAACCCAAACCCCCAAACCCAAACTCCAAACCCCTAACCCGAACCCCAAACCCCAAACCCCTAAACAGAACCCCAAACCCCTAAGCCAAATCCCGAACCTCCCACCCCTAACTCCTAAGCCGAACAGCGAAACTCTAAACTGCACCTCACAACCCCAACCCCAAACCAAGAACCCAAACCCCCCAACCCCAAACCCCAAATCTCTAATCTCGACCACCGAACCACAAACCTCACATACTGAACCCCTAATCAGAACCCCAAACCCCAATCCCCGAAACCCAAACCCCAATCCCAAACCCCTAATCCCTAACCCGAACCGCGAACCCATAAACTGAACCCAAAACCCCCAACCCCCAACCCTGAACCCAAACCCCAAACCCATAACAGGAACCCCAAACCGCGAATCCCTGACCCAAATCCCAAACTCCAAACCCCAAACCCCTAACCCCTAACCAATACCGTGAACCCCTAATCTGAACCGAGAACCCCTAACCCGAACCCCAAACCCCAAACCCTAACCGAGAGCCCCTAACACAAACCCCAAACCCCAAACCCAAACCGCGAAGCCCAAACCCCAAACCCCTAACCCGAATCCCAAACACAAAACCCTTAACCCAAATCCGAAACCCCCAACCCAAACCGCGAACCCCAAACCCCAAACCCTTAACCCGATCCTCAAATCCCAAACCCGAACCGCGAACCCCTAACCCGAACCCCAAATCCCAAACCCCTAAGCTGAACCTTGAACCCCTAATCAGAACCCCAAACCCCAAACTAGAACCACGAACCCCTAACCCCAAACCCTGAACTCCAAACCCCAAACACGAACCGCGTACCCCAAACCCGAACCCTGAACCCTAACCCAAACCCGAATCCAAACCCTAAGAAGAGAGGGGATTCCCTGAACCCGAACTCTGAACCTGAACCCTAACAAGTTGAGGGGATGCCAGAACCCTAACCCTACCCCTAACAATAAAACTCTAAAATAAACAGAAACTTTTCTGGCCTAAGCCGCGCCCCTTGCGGGCCCCCACCCGCTAAAAGCGAAAGAGACAATCCCGTACTTGAACTTCTGACCCACGGAGCCAGATTGCCCATTTACTTGGCTGTCCACCTAACCGCTATGCTACCCAGGCTCACTGGGTTGTATGTTGCTCCCAGGCACTCTTCAAGCCTCGGCCCGCCAGGGCAGGCTAATAAAGAACTATGGGCCCTATTAGCGCTCACTTTAAGCTGTAACCCTAACCCTAATGCCAACCCTAACCTGAACTCTAAGAAGAGGGGGGTTCCCCGAATTCTAACCCTAACCCCGAACCAGAACAAGTTGGGGGGTTGCCCGAACCCTAACCCTAAGCTTAACAATAAACCTCTAAAATAAAAATAAACTTTTCTGGTCGAAGCCCCGCCTCTTGCGGTCCCCCGCCCCCTAAGAGCAAAAGAGTTAAACTGGGTACTTGAACTCCAGACTTACAGACCATAGTCTGCCCGCCTACCAGCCCGCCTAACCGCTTCACTACAGAGGCTGGCTGCTCCTAACACACCTCCCGGGCCCTCTTCAAGCCTCTGCCCACCAGGGTCTGGTTCTATAGAATATCATGGCTGTCCTAGGTCATCTTTGCTTTCTGTAGTCATCGTTTTATCCCAAAATCATAGACAGATCAGCTGAGAAAAAGCGTGGATTGTCTCGGTGGGGTGGATTTGCTTGTCCTTGTGTGTCACCTGGAGGCAGGCGCGGTCCCGCGGGCTGTCCTGGAAGGGGGCGTGGGGGTGGGGCGCACCGTGCGCGCGTCGGGGGCGGGGCGAACCTGGGCGGGTCTGGGGCGGGATGAACACGGCGGCGCGTCGGGGCCAGGGGTTCCGGGTTGTGCTCTCAGGGCTCGCCATTGCAGCTGGGAATGCTCGTTTCGTGGGCTCCTGGGTCCCCGTCGATCGGCATCCAGCGAGCAGAGCGGAGGGCTGTGGACCACAGGTAAGGGAACTCGGACTCGGCGGAGCAGGGAACCATGTATTCTGCCCTCTTTGTTTGCAGTCTCGGAGGCGACTAACACGGCGGTCGCAGAAAAGCCTCGCCTTTGGGGCCAAGGGTTTTACCGCTTTACCCCTTTGCATAAAGCTCAGACCCGCGCGGTTTTCCCAAGCAGCTTAGTGTATTGCTTCCTACAGGCCTGGAGAGGATACCAGGCAGGAAGGCCAGGCGTCTCCAGACAGGGAAAATAGACTGCAAGTGTCAGACGTTTTTTTCTCTCTCTGAAGAGGCAGGAGGAGACAAAAGAGTGTTGCATTTTTTTTCTCCATCTTGATACAAATTTAAAGGGAGGTTTCTGGGAAGATTCTGTGTTGCCATGACAACTCCTGGCTCCACCTGAATGTAACTTTTCTCAAACCTTGAACTAAGCAATGCCTTTTTCTTATGGAAATGTTTGTCTTAAGGTATGGAAATGTTAGTCTTCAGTTATGTTAATGTACTATTTACCCAAGGCTCTGTCTTCCTGTCAGTTCCCCCTAAAGGCTCAGAAACGACTTGACAAACCAGTCTGTTTACTCATACCTTGTTCTCTTAATCTATGTGAATGAAACTATATATTTGCTTGGAAATCTGCCTTTCTTCAAGATTCATGTCCATCATTTTATGGCCTGGGATGACTCATCTGCTGCCAATGTTATCTCAATGCATGCTGTGGGTGAGGGGCCTGGTGCCATTCTCGGAGACATTGTCTTTCTTTCATTAGCAGACTGCTAGTGGCTGTATAACATCTGGCTAAAGACTAGCAGGGGGTCCTCTTTCTTCCGCCTTCTAATGTCTACGTCAGCAGCTCTCTCGATCTCTTTTATACTTTAATAAAACTTTTTAACAGAAAACCTCTGAGCCATCAAGCTTCGTCACTTGCCCTGGATTGAATTCTCCTCTGGAGGCCAAGAATGCTGGCATCTTTTGTGGTTTAGCAACCACCTTTCAGCCTTTTGTAATTCATATTGAATCTTCATTTCAGATTGAAGATGCATTCCACGGTATTGCCAACTGAAGTCTTCTCATCGCTATGGAGTATCTGTCCATGTCTTTAGGGTATTTTTCAGCAATCATGTATCATTTCCAGTGTGCCAGTCTTGTCATCCTCATTCCGTCCATAGCAAAATCTTTTATTAATGTTGACATGATTGAAAGGGAATTGTTTGTTTAAATTCCTTTTCAGATTGTTATTTGCTGGTGTATACAGATAACACTGTGTCATCATTCATTTGTATCAGTTTGGACAGCTTGATAGTTGTCTTTAATTTCTTTAATTTCTCATAATTTAAGATGACCCTGGCTCATATATTTACAGTCTCACCCCTAGTCTCAGTCATTTCTTCAAAGAACTGTCCCTTTTTTTAACATTACATTATTTTTGACTATGCTGGGTCTTTACTGCTAGTTTGTCTAGTTGTAGTGAGCAGAGGCTACCCTCTAGTTGCTGTGCCATGGCTTCTCATTGCAGTGCTTTCTCTGTTTGCAGAACTTGGGCTCTGGAGCATGCAAACTTCAAGAGTTGTTCAAAGGCTTCGTTGTCCCTGGGCGTGTGGAATCTTCTACACAGGGATTGAACCCGTGTTCCCTGCATCGGTAGGCAGATTCTTTACCACCGGGCCATCGGAGATGTTTCCTGTTCCCTTTTATTAGAGAATGATATTTAAAACATACATGGAGGAGCTCAATATGCTCAGCTGACAATGCATGGATATATATATATACATGTATTCCAGCTCACCTTTGAACATATGCAGTTAAAGGTAATTTGTGATGATGTCTCCAACCCGATCCGCCAGGACATGGACATTGTAACGTTTCCTTTTGTTTATCTGTAACTTTGCATTCCAATGGTAAGATACCTGGCTTCCACCGCTTGTCATACACAGAATTCAGTGCTTGTCCCACGTGGTTACTGAGAAAAAACTGTCAGATTGTCTTTCAAAGGGGGCTCTGCGTGCATTGCACCAGTATCTTGAGGATGTTTTTGTATGCTAGTTTACTATCAGTATACCCTCAGTGGCCAGGTGTCTATTTCAGTCGCTACCAGTTATGAATGGGCTTGTTTGCTCTAGTGTTCTTGGATAATGCGAGTACAGTTTCTTTGTCAGATATGCATTTTTTTTAGGAAAACAGTTTTATTTATTGTTGGCTGTGTTGCATCTTTGTGTGTGGGCTTTTCTCTGGTTTTGGTGAGCATGGGCCATAACTAGTGGTTTTCAGGCTTCTCACTGCAGTGTCTCTTCTTGTTGAGGGGCACAGGCTCACGGGCTTCAGTGGCTGCAGCATGTGAACTCGGCATCGTGGCTTCCAGGATCTAGAGCACAGGCTGGGCAATTGTGGCACACGGGCTCCATAGGATGTGGGATCTTCCCATCCTAGGGATCGCACATGCATCTCCAGCACTGGCAGGTGGATTCTTTACTATGGAACCACCAGGGCATGTTTTAGATTCTAGTTTTCCACACATGTATCTAGTGAAAGAGGCCAGGATCAAGAGGCATGGCAGCTGGGAATCCTCAGCCACAGCTCTGGTGTGCTATCCAAAGCTCTGGGGCCTTTGGTGAGCAGCTCAGCTTCCCTGGGACTGTTTCCTCCCCTCAGAAATGCCCTGCTTTTGGACTGCAGCCCACCAAGCTCCTCTGTCCCTGGGATTTCTGAGACCAGAGTACTGCAGGTGGTGCCATTTCTTTCTCTGCTGCTGCTGCTGCGTCGCTTCAGTCGTGCCTGACTCTGCATGACCCCATAGACAGCAGCCTCCCAGGCTCCTCTGTCCCTGGGATTCTCCAGGCAAGAACACTGGAGTGGGTTGCCATGTGCTTCTCCAGTGCAGGAAAGTGAAAAGTGAAAGGGAAGTCACTCAGTGAAGTCGTGTCCGACTCTTAGTGACCCCGGGGTTGCAGCCTACCAGGCTCCTCTGTCCATGGGATTCTCCAGGCAATGGTACCGGAGCGGCTGCCATTGCCATTTCCTTCTCTACAAGATAGCGTTTTGAAGATATTTTCTCCTGGATATTGCTTTTGATGAAGGAAGGGGGATCCCTTCCAGGGCTTGAGAGTGAGTTCTTGTCTGACACTGGGCAATGAGTTGTCTGAGGAGAGGAGTGCTGTCCAAGCGAGAGGCTTTATTGGGAAGGGCTGCCGGGGTGGAGGGCAGGAGGGTGAGGGAAACGGAGAGAACCACTCTGTCACGTGGCTCACAGTCTCAGGTTTTATGGTCATTGGGTTCATTTCTGGTTTGTCTCTTGCCAGGCATTCTGAACTGGGATCCTTCTTGGGGGCACACACATCACTCAGCCGAGATGGATTCCAGCGAAGTGGATCCTGGGAGGTTGGTAGGACCTCTGAACTGGAGCCTCCCATCACCTGACCTCTCCAGAATTCTGGTTGGTGGTAGCTTGTTCGTTCCTTGTTCCTTCCCAGGACCTCCTGTTGTAAGATGACTCCTGCAAGTGTTTTCTTTTCTCTGTCGCCTGGCCAGGGTGGGTGGTCCGTGGTTCATTTAACCGTTTGTTTTGGTTCTCTCGAGTAAGGTCCTCCACAGGGTAAATGTATGAAATGATAAAAGGCAATGTTTTAAATAATTGATATTCATAATTTGGTAAGCTGGCTTTTTTTGTGTGTGTTAGACCTGATCACCAGACCAAAGGTCATGTAGAACTTTTGTAGTTTTCTAAAATTTCCATAGTATTTTAAATGGAGTTACCTTGTTGCAAAGTTTGTGTTTATGTTCATATTTTTTTAAACAGTTATTTCTTTTTAGTTGATTGATCATTGCTTTACAATATTGGTTTGATTTGTCATACATCCACATTAGGTGTACCTATGTCCTCTTGCTCTGGAATCTCCCTCCCACTTCACACCCATTCCCACCTCTCTAGGTTACTACAGAGCCCCAGTTTGAGTTCCCTGAATCATACAGCAAATTCCCATTGGTTGTCTATTTACAAATGTTGGTGTACCTGCATCCATGCTGCTCTCTCCATTCATCTCACCCTCTCCTTCTTGTTCCCCACCCTCGTCTGTAAGTCTGTTCTCCATGTCTGGATCTCCATTGCTGCTCTGGGAACAGCCTCATCAGTACCATCCTTCTAGATTCCATGTTTTTCTCTCTTTGACTGACTCCCTCCCCTTTATTAGAACAGACTCAAATGTGTTCCTTTTTATGGCTGCATTCCATACAGGCTCTGATTGTTCCTTAGCCATGTTTTGCGGAGGGTCACGGAGCTATTCTGCTCCATTTCAGTTTGGGCTTCCAGTCTGAGTGCTCGCAGCAGAGCTGCTTCTGGGTGAGCCCTCTGAGGTCTGTGAGCGCAGGGCTGCCCGCTCTGCTCTTGTGGCCCGCAGGGGGCGCCAAACCCCACTCTGAGCCGCGGGCGCAGGACGCTTTGCCTTTAGACTCTGCTCCGTGAGCAGCTGGCGGGAGCTTTGTCTCGTCAGGACCATCAGGGCTCAGGCTTCTGGAGAACAGGGCTGCATCCAGGCTGAGAGGAGCAGGGTTGCCTCAGTGCCCACCAGCAGGGAGGCACTGCCAAAGCGAAAAATGAGGACCGAGTAGACGTTTCCTGTGTCCAGCTGAGGGCTGAGTGGAGGTCCATCTCAGAGGACTCAGGGGGAAAGAGCTCCGTGTGCAAAACGGTGGGTTTTTAGTTAGATTTGCGTTAGATGATGTAGAGGATGAACACTGATGTTCTTCCGTGTAGGTGGCCGTTTCCCTGTCACTGTTTCTTGAGAAGACTGTCCTTTCCTCTTCGCTCGTTCCTGGTTTGATTTTCAGGAATTGACCATGTACATGTGGGTTCGTTTCTGGGCTCTCTATTCTCTCCTGGAGGCCATGTGTCTGTGTTCCTGCCAGTTCCTCACTGTGGTGATCACTCCAGCTCCGTGATGTCGTTTGAAGAGGGATAGGAAGATGCCTCCGGCTGTGTTCCTCTTTCTCAGAGTCTTTTTGGCCGTTTAAGGTCCTGTTCAACATTAGCAGTCTAATATTAGGAATATTTCTATTTCTGTGAAAAATGCCATTGAATATTATTTTGTGATTGCAGTCAGTGTATTTGTTGATGACTTTGGTTGGAATGGACCTTTTAATTCCTCATTGTTCCAGTGCATGCGCGTGGAATAATTTTCTGTGTATTTGTATTTTCTTTGGTTTCTATATCAGGGCTTTCTAGTTTTCTGACTACTGGTCTTTTATGTTCTTGATTAAGTTTGTTGCTAGATGTTTTATTTAAGTGGGATTGTCTTAATTTTTTTTTTCTGATTGTTATTAGTGTATAGAAATGCAAGTGATTTTTGGACTGTAAATGGTAGTATTTTATAGGATTGTAAATTGATCCAAAATGATTCAGCTTTACTGAATGTAGTCTAACAACTTTTTGTGAAGTTATGTGGAACATTTTATCTGTCAAATCTGTTTCTCCTGCAGTAGGTCATCCAGAGGACCCAAGACATGGTGGTTACTAATAGACTTCCCACAGTACTTCTTCATTCCATGTGGACTCCTTCAAGGGCAGTGAGCATCGCAGCTTCCCTTGAACTTCGTCTGGGTAAGTCTTGGCCTGTGTAAGAAAGTTTCCTGCCTGTCTACTCTAAATGTCTTTTGTGGTATTGACATGGTTGTTTTGAAACCTAGTATACTTTCCAGTCATTTAAAATGTACAGAAAATGCCCAGCAATGGGAACAAGTGCTAGCATTTGCCACATCATCTAAAATACTCTCTGTGTTTTATCCAAAATGGGTACCTTCTGCAGAACCAGCACATAATCTCCAAAATCAGGAAATCGTATTGAATCTACATTATAATGTAATCCACAGCCCCACTTCCGCTTTTAGCAATTGTTCAAGTGTATGAGTATATCTTTTTTTTTCCATCTTCATCCTTTTTTCTTTATTTAGAGTGTTACTGAGATTTTCAGTTATTTGGACAGACTTGATGGATTGAAAGCAGACATGGTGAATAAGGGTTCTGGGTGGCCTTTCCTATATGGATTTTTTTTTCACTGAAGATGGTTTTACTATTTCTTCATGTTGTAACATGTATGAATCCTGCATTCTTTCTCCCCCCATAGTAATTAAAAATAAATAATATGCCATTTACCATTTAGACATTTGTAAGCATACAGTGTTGTAGCAGACAACCTTTTCTTGTTTTGCAAACCAGTGTAATAATGTGCACCTTGTGCATGCTTTGGAGAAACTCAGGAAACTGAGTCAGTGACTGAAATGGCCCAAGATATCACCTTAGATTCCATCTTCATCTAAAAACAAAACAGGCACTTCCTGGTGGTCCAGTGGCTGAGACTGGACTCTCAGGAGGCCCAGGTTCATTGCCTGATCCAAGAAGTAGATCTCCCATGCCACAACGGAGAATTTGCATGCTGTAGCTAAATATCTGGCTTGCCTCAATGAAGGTTGACCTGGCACAGCCAAATTAAAAAAGAAACAAATATTTAAAAAATACAACCAAAGGAAAGGAAGGGTATGGTTGTTGTGCAGATTTATGGCTTAGCTTTCCCTATGGGTAGAAAAGAAAAAAGAGTTTCAAAAGACTGTGTCTCATCCTTCTATCTGGCATATAGAGAGGATTCCTTTGAAATGAGATTTCTCTGGTAAATGTGACTCACAGAAGAGCTGTCTTGAACTTGGGTTTCAGAGATGATCATGTGTCCTCTAAAAAAATAAAAGTTAATTGGGTCCAACTAACTCTCATGCTGAGGTGGTATATTTTGTGGTAGCATTTGCTCCCCTTCACTTTGGATGTATCCCCATTTGTTTACACTGTCGTCTACTGAAGACATCCTGATATTTGAAAGTGTTTAGTTATTACAAGTAGAGCTGTTGTATATAATCATGCGATCCTTTTTGTCTGGACGTTTTCAAAGCTGTTTAGTAAGCGCTAGACATGCAGTATTCAGGTCACAGGTGAGCCTTGTTTAGCTGTGGGAAAATCCAGCTATGTTTCTCTGTGGCATGTGGGATCTTCTGGGGTAAGGGATCGAACGAGAGTGTCTTGCAGCCACCGGAGAAGCTGTGCCCTACCCCCTTTCTTTGGAGTTGACTGGATCTAATAGGTGTGCAGTGCTACCTCACTGTTATTTTCATTTGTCATTTCCTAATGATAGGTGATTTTGAGTCTTTTTGACAGGCTTATTTACTATCTTTGTATTTTTGTAGGCCAGGTGTTTAGGTGTATACATTTTTTATGAGATTGTTCTAGATTTTTTGGTATATTTGGAGTACAATCCTTTATCAGATATGTATTTTATAAATATATTTTCCTGTGGCTTGTGTTTAAGTTTTGTGAATAAGGTTTTTCACAGTTTAAATTTCTAATTGTTTAAAGTTGATGTTATATATGTTTTATATCCTTTTTTGGATAGACTTTAGTGTGTCGTTGTTGTTGTTGTTAAATTTTATAAGCAGATGTGAGGTAATGTAGATACGGTTTTAAGCTAAGCTGAGGTACCATAGATACAGTTTTGCCTTTTGTCTGTTGAGAAGTTTGAGTGAGCTTGGTGTACACTGTAACGTTATGTCAACATTGATTTGACTGGATATAGCTTCCAATTATTTGTCTAATTGGTTTTGGAGATATCACGGGAAGTCAGTTTTTCCAAGGGAAACTGAGGTCCATGAAACATGAACTCTCTTCGATCGGTCGGAATCACTTTCTGCTATTTCTGACAGATTTGACTTGTTTGGATATCTCATACGAGGGGAATCACAGAACGTTTGTCTTTTTCTTGGTCTGGTTTCTTTCACTTAATCTAATGACCATAAGGTTTGTCCACATTGTCGCATTGTCAGAATTACTGACTTTGAAGGGCCGAATCAGATTCCATTGTGTGTATACCACAGTTTGTTTATGGAATTGGCTGCCATGGACACTTAGATTACTTCTCTTTGTTTGCCAGTGTGAATCATGCTGGTGTGAGTATGACTGAAGAAGTATCCATTTTTTCAGCCCCCTTTCCCAATCTTTTTGGGTACATAGCATGAATTGGATTCGAACTATGTGTTTATTCCACGTGTTCATTTTGGAGTCATTTCTGTAATGTCTTGCAGAGTGGCAGCACCATTTCATGGACTTTTTTGTATGGTGGAATACCGTTCAAGCTTCCGAATATACCTTGTGTTGCATATTCAGTCTCCCACCAACGGACACTTGAATGAGCTCTACCTTTGAGCTATTGTGAATGTCACTGTGAATATTTGTGTACCAGTTTTTGTTTGAATTATTAACAAATACATTACTATATATAAAAGAAGCCACAAGGACCTACGGTACAGTTTAGGAAACTATTAAATATCTTATGATAATGTATAATGGAAGAGAATCTCAAAAGGAATATAGGAAAAGCACATAGTAAGCATGATATTTATTGTGCCAACACTATGAGTTATCAGAGCACTACTCAACGTGTATTTATACATGTCACTAAAATATTCACATCTGTAAGGATATTATAAAAAATTATATAAAAAATCAAGAATTCAAACAGAGAATAAATAAACTTCCTGCCATTGCTCCTCATCATGTATACGCTAATACTACCTGTAACACTCATTGTATAAGTGCTGGACTAGCAATTGACATTCTTGTAAACCAAGAGATTGTGAAGGTGTAAGGAAATATAACTTATTGAATTCCTTAATGAAGGATTATAGAACTCTATGTCCATGAAGCGAATGAAATTCCGTTTTATTGAGCCACATTCTGACTAGAGTGATGAGCTTCCACCCCACCCAACGTTAGTTCACAATGAAATCCTGCAGTCCTCTGGCCTCAATGTCTGCTTCCTGCTACCGAGAAAGAAAAGATGAGGAAGTCCTGACCAAACCGATGCTATTTTTCTTTTTCTGATTTGTATTTTATCACAGGGCTTGGCAAAAAGAGGGCCCAACCTGTTTTTAGAGTTCCATCCCGAGGGTTCCTCCGGCATGTTCCCTGTGTTGACAAACTGCTGATTATTTTCAACAAAGGACAGTGATCTGCACTTCACTATCTGTTGCTTGAGCTGGAATAGCAGGCATCCCTTGAAGTGCAGTCCTTCATGCTGAAGTAGGCATCCCTGAAGCAATAGTATAAGAGGAACACATTTATCATGTAGACATCACATCCCATGCTTTTGTAATAATTTTTCAGTTATACCCATCATCATCGGAGGAACTGACTTATCCCAGTAATAACAAGAGTGCCCAGTATAACAGTTCCTTGACTTATGAGTACTTCCTATGAGTACCCTTATGAGTACTTCTTCCAATGTTGTTTCTCCTACTTTGGTCATGAACAGTAGAAGCTGATGGCAGTGGTCCTTGAAATGTATGTCGATTCCCAGGTGGCGCAGTTGATAAATAAATAATCTGCCTACCAGTGCAGGAGGTGGAAGTGATGTGGGTTTGATCCCTGGTTCAGGAAGATAACAATTCATACACATGTTTTATGTGAACAAGTTTGATACTCATGAGTTTCTTTCTTCTGTATACAGAAAAACAAATGCTGTTCAAGGACACTGACAGAACCCTGATTTCGAAAATCAGATCTGTATTGTGAGCAATGCTTAGATATCCATGAGTCGAAGCATAGCATTATGCCTATCATCCTTGTATTTCCCTCAGTGAAATATGTGGAGGAAAACTCTTCATTCATGGTCTAGATTCACGAAGAAGCTAAAGAGCATTCATCCTTTACGTTGACAACTGTGAATTTAAATCTGTGAATCCTATGTGACAACCACACATACCAACATGAGTTATTAGTATTATATCAATATTTTTAGTCCTATTGTATGTCAACTAAAAAAATCAATGTATAATTGTACATGAAGTCAAGACATAAAATCAGTGCAAATACAAAATGTTCCATCCTTTGAGAAAGGGAGAAAAACATCTCTGTGCTTAGCCTATTGCATTTTTATGTATTAGATCCTTAAGTAGTTTATTCACCACACCCTATGAATGATTCACAGATCTTCAGAGAAGAAAGGATCATTTCTCTTTAACAATGAGTAGTTCAACTCTTCTCAAAGCCAAGTCATAAGTGAGTCTAATTTTGTGTGAGACCATGAAAACTCAGTGTTTTCATTATGCTTGTGCTTATGATGGGAGGAGGTCTGAGAAGGCACTTCTGAAGGTTTATTCATACCAGTCGTTCTCATATGTATCGAGTCTTTGAAGGTCGAATCACCGAGGTGTTGCTTCTACACTTGGACTAGGCTGAGTAGCAACATTCCCTTTCTCCCTAAGTGCAGTAGACGTGTTCCCAACCTGTCTGTCTTCTGTCCTCTGGAGTATGTATTGCTTGAGCTCACCACAGCCTATTAGATGGAAATCGTCAGGATATTCTGGAAGCCCTTTTTATTTCAGTCTGTTCAGGAGGTTACCACTGCTGCAAACCTCTGGATTTTACCATGCACTTTTAACAACCTCAGATGAAGGATCCAAGTCAACAGTCGTGACAGCCACGGGCTTCCATGGCCTATCCATGATTGTTGGCTTTGCTTTCATAATCATCCTGTTTCTTATACCAACTAAACTGTCACTGTATTTTTTTATTACCATTCTATCTTTGATGGTTTTTAGATCTATTTTGGATTTTCCTATATATCTTCACTTATCGGTGAGGGTCTTATGTTAGTAGTAGTTACAACAACTGACTTCCAGTCAGTTAGCTGTGGCAGAATAGAAAAAAGAATGACCCACTGTATATTATTAATATTATGTATCAATATATTATTCGTTTTATTGTTTGCAGTCATCCACTTCCAAGTTTCCGAAATAAACTGTCAGAAAAATCACATCCTTTTGAATGTCCGTTTGACTGAGTAGGAGCACGGAAATGTTATTCCATAAAATTGTTTACAGTTTCCATTCCGTTTCTCCTGTTTGATGTAGATATTGGCCTTTGGTTCTATCACTAGCTTTGCAAGTAAAAAAAAAATTAATTAGAGCTCATATGGTAATTTTACTGTTAGCAATAATTTTAGCATAAAATGAACACAGAAGAGGTTACAGTAGACCGAATATGAAAGTCAGTTTAAAAGAAAACATAGTGTTGAATGTTTACAGTAGGAATATAGTTATGAAGTTCCTTTATTATGATTCTATCCTTTCCGTTTCTTTTGCAGGGGTGTGAATGTACAGATTCCAGTACTATGGCTGGAGTGAATAATAGTATCGTTATTCTTGAGAGCAACTCTACTAAGTCTTCACGCTCACGTCACTCAAGGTTTTGTAATACCTATTATGTTAGTCGTGTTTGTTGTTTGTGAAGTCACATAAGTTGCATTCATTCAAGCAATAGTATCAAACAGCTATGGCATCAATTATAGATGTGAATCGATAGCGAATGTGAATCCATTTCACTGTGACAAGTTATTATTGTAGATATTCTATTCATGCCAGTAACAAAGCTGTGCAGAAATCATACAATGTTTATTAAGAAAATGAGATTTACTAATTTGTTTTATTCTTCTATTTCTTTTAAACAGATTGAATGACAACAGGCTCAACTTTTCATTCACTTGTATGACTGTGAGCAGTTTGACCAAGTTGAAGAAGATGACTCGTTTGTAGTCTTCCTCATCAGCTCATTCCATCTACTGGCTTTCAAATCATTTAGTACAGAGCTCACCGTCTAGGTGTTCATCCAGTGTTTTGTTTGCTTATCATGCAGGATCATTTGAAAAGGATAAGTATGTGTGTATGAGTTAGAGCTCTGATCCCAAGAGTCCATGTAGAAGCTTCCCCTGAGAAATGTATCATTTTTGCACCAATGCTACTGAAATGTGTGAATGTGGTATACCACGCATCCCAATAAGTGTAAACAGCTTCACATGCTACTTATTTGAAACGACCAGTACTCATGACATTCCATTCATCTGAGGACTAAGTATAGCCAACTTAGGCTGTGTTTCCCAAATAGACTTTGAAGCATTCTTCACACAGTCCTTCATCGATGCCAGTTTTCAGATCGAAGAAACCCTTGCTCCGTGAAGTTTGTGAACACATATACTCATGTTTTGTTTGAGATTTTCAAGTCATTCTTCAGTTTTGTTGGAGGAATGGTTCTGTATTTGCCCCGTGGATCCCCAAATCCACTGATGTTCATGTGTCTTGGGGCTTCCCAGGTGGTTCTAGTGGTAAAGAACATGCGGAACATACCCATGCAGGAGACATAGGAGATATGGATTCGATCCCTGGGGCGGGAAGATCTCCTGAGGGAGAGCATGGCAACCCACTCCAGTATCCTTGCCTAGAGAATCTCATGGAGAGAAGAGCCTGGTGGGGCCTAGTCCATATGATCCCAAAGAGTTGGACACAATGTAAGTGACTCAGCACAGCACATGATTCATTGTCATAGCTAATATAATGGAGATGACATCAGAAGAAGCACCAGCGGGCAAAAGTCAATATCCGTCACTTTTCAACTTTGGAATGTATTGTGATATTTTACATCCATATTTGTATGACTTGATAGTTGGCGAATCGATGCATATGAAGGCCTGATTGTGTTATATGTATGTTGAGGGAAGATATATTTTTCTGTGGTTTGACATATGGTTCCCATTTCATTCGTAGACATCTGCATACTCATCACTTATCATCATTTTTTTTGAAAAGACCATTGTTTTGAAAGGTTGTTGTCTAACCAGGAAAGATGCTTGAATTCTTGGGCTCCTTAGAGGAAGAATTCAACCCGGGGTCAGTGATGAGGCTTCATCACTCAGAGCTTTTGTGTCGCAACGTTTTATTAAAGTATAAAAGAGAGAAAGCTTCTGACATAGACATCAGAAGGGGGCAGAAAGAGTGCCCCCCTACTCATCTTTAGCTGGATGTTATCTAGCTACTAGCAGTCTACTCATTAGAGAAAGGAATGGCAGCAGACCCCTCACCCACAAGAAATATGGAGATGACCGTGGCACCAGGTGAGTCATCCTGGGCCATAAAACGATTGATATGAGCAAATAGATCGCTTCATTCACATAGATCAGGAGAACCATGTAAGAGTAAAGTATATTGGTTTGTCAAGTCAGTTCTGAGCCTTTAGGCAGAACCTACTTGAAGATAGAGTCTAGGGTAAATACATAGTACATTCACATAGCTTAAGGCAAACCTTTCCATAAGAAAAATGCCTTGGTCAGCTCAAAGTATGAGAAAAGTGACGTTCAGGTGGAACCAGGTGTCATTCTAGCAACACAGAATTGTAAGAGAAAACCTCTTTTTAAATTTGTATCGAGAAGGGGAAAAAAGAGAACAGCTTGTTTCCTCCTGCCTCGGAAGTGACACATAACAACTGTCTTGACACTTGCACCCCATCTCCTCCCTTTGGAGACCCCTGGCCTTCCTGGCTGTTACCCTCTCCGTTGCATTCATTGAGTGTTTTCTGCCTTGTGAAACATTGGGCATAGCAGTATGTGTTTATTTAGGGGTATCTCATCCAATTTCATTTAAATGCATATGTGAATTGGAAAGTTTGACATGCCGTTGCTTTGTATACCGATTGGGAAATGTGAGCCTCCAAGTTTAATTTAGTTTTTCATGTTCATTTTAGGGGTACAAAGAAAAATAATATGACTGCTAAGATCAGCTTTCGTATTTTTTGCCAAATATGAATTGAGATCACATCGATCGGAGATGAGTCTGTGCATGAAAGCCCTAATAACTAATGTTAATTGACTTCACTACCATGGGATGTTTTCATATCTACTGAAGATTTACTTCATGTATTTCGATTTTAACTTTCTGTCTTACAGCCTTGTTTGTAGATCAAAGCTATTTGAAATTGTCATCTGGTTTTCAATGGCTTGTGAGGTCATTCATGAGTGGTTTATAAAACCGAATGGATTGTACGTAGCCATACTTTGCTGTCATTCTATGAATTTGAAGAATGTCTGAAGAATGTCTGCAGTTATGCCTTAAAGATTCATACAATTGATGTCCAATATTTATCTCAATAGACTTGCTTTCAATGTGTAGTTTCCTATGCGTATGTCTTTCTTTATGGATTTGGGTAGAACTTGTATTGGAACACTGAAAAATCTGTGATGTCAACCGTGCTGACCTTTCTGGTGGTCATTTTTAAGATTTTCACGCTCACTGTCACTTTGTGCAATGCTATGGATCCTAGTGGAAACAGGTGCTGTTCATCCTACTTTTGTGAAGATTGAACTCATCGTAGAAAGTGGAATGTGTTGAAATATTTATGGTATAAATATATCTTGTGTATATAATTACCCAGATGACTGCTGCGTATTTGATTGCTAAGTTATAAAATGTATGAGAGAGATGTGATCCATCAATGGCGATTGGATACGTGGTGGAGAGGTATTTTGGTGATGCAAGAGATTTAAATGATGTGCTCACAGTATGTATATTCCTTTTATGTGGATACTGGGTCTTGGATCCATGTTTGAAACATTACGACCTTGTCTTTTGTTATGCATGGGAAGTGTCAAAAACGAAGATGAGGCGGGTACATGCTTCAAGGGTAAGTATAGGGTTGAGGGCGTGACTATGATATGGGTTAGGTTTAGGATATGGATAAGGTTTCGGGTTAGGGTAGGGTGCCCGGGGCCAGCGTGAGGAACTCCGCCCATGGCAAAGGTCATGAGGAAGGAGGCTTGGCATACGCAAAGGCGTGATCAAGCCTCAGGAAACCCCCTGTTCCCGAGCATCTACCCCAAAACCAGACTCTGTTTTATGCTCTCACCTACACCTCTGACTTTACGGGGGGGTCTCCCCCATAACCGTTTCTCTCGGAGAAGGAGTAAACGTGCAGCTCCAAGGCAATAAGAATTCTTGGGCGTGACAAGAGTGTTTCAGCTTACGGACTGCTCTGAAGGTTATCTAGCCCACCTGTATAGGTTAGTCCGGCCACATGTGATTGTTTACAGCGTCCCAACCTGAGAGGCACGAGATGTTTTAGAGTTATTAAAGGCAAATTATTTGGGGGAGTTAGAAATTATTAGTATAATGGGTTGGTTAGGAATTATATTGGTGAAGGGTTTTTTCATTTGTTGTGTCAATAATTGCTGCTAATTCCCTGCTCTGGGTGGGACAAGGATGTCTCAGGTCAAACCTCTCTGCTGACAGACTAGCTTGTGTGACAGGATTATCCATACTCCTGCCACATGATTGTTTACTACCTCTTAACCATAAACAGCACAGAGTTTTGGAGAGTCTTAATTAGCATAGGGCTTTTTCTTCTTGTTGAGTCAATGATTGCTGCCAGGCCTCCATATCCTTAGGCACTTGGGAATATATTAATCAATGTATTTGGAATATAGAAAAGGAAATACAGCAGTTTTTGATGTTAGCAATACTAGACTTTTTGAGCTAATGGATTTTCTCTTTTGTAATAGATCACTGTACTTTGTTATAAATCACTGTATCCTTGCTATGTAAGAATGTAACTATCATATCTTAAGACTAAATAGATCTTAAGGGGAGCATTGGTGAAAGGATTTTCATTTGTTGGGCTGATGTTTGCTGCTAAATCTCCATGTTCCCTACCCTTCTAGTGAATATAACTAACATATAGGAGAAATAAGTATTAACCTTTAAGATTAATCCAGTTAACCTTGGGTTAAATAAATTCCTTTCTTGATTGTAACTCACTACACCCGCACCCTATAGGAATGCAGCTTTATTTGGAGGGTGGTACCTGGTTTGAGAAAAAACACACTTGGAAAAAATAAGTTTTTTGGTTATCAGAAATAAAGGATCATAAAATGTCAGCAGGTCTCACTCATGGCCAGAAGATGATGTAATATCCCTAAGACCTTTTTTTATACATTTATGTGAAGCACCTGATTTTGATAAAGGTCAGGACTGCTGACCCCCACGTGATTCTGTATTCATCCCTATGTGTAACAAAAGGTATATAAGCAAACCCAAAAATAAAGAAATCGGATCAGTTTCCGGAAAGACTGATTCCCCCATGTCACTTCTTTCTTGCTCCCATTTTTCTGGCTGAATTCCCATCTGGAGCATGGATGCTATTCCACGTAATCTAAGTTATTCAGCCTCCTTTTCTCCACTAATCTTCCTACTACACTAACCATTTCTAATCTCTCTATATCTGTGATTAAATATGTATTTTTCCAAAGACGCCGGCTCCGCCCCCAACTTCGAATCACCCTGGATCCACTGGGGCTGGACCCCGGCAGTAGGGTTAAGGTTAGAGTTTGGGGAAGAGTCCCCCAACTTGTTAGGGTGAGGGGTGAGGCATGAGGGTTCAGGGTCAGGGTAAGGGTTCAGGGTGAGGGTGAGGGAGAGGATAAGGGTTCAGGGTGATGGTGAGGGTAAGGGTTCAGGGTGAGGGTGAGGGTTCAGGGTGAGGGTTCAGGGTGAGGGTGTGGGTGAGGGTAAGGGTTCGGGGTGAGGCTTCAGGGTGAGGGTGTGGGCCTCATATCTGATAAAGGATTGTACTCCAAATATACCCTTCCCTTCCCTCGAACAGAGCTCTCACTGCTGGAGCCCTTGGCAGTGTGGAACACACCAGCCCCTAAAACCTGCACAAGGACGCCTGGGGCCTAGGTGCAAAGGCAAGGCAGGAGCGAAGCTGAGGCCAGGAAGGCGCCAGTGGTGTCTCCGAGCCTCGCGCAGCCTGCTCCTTCCTGGGAACTAACAATAGCAGCGAGGCAAGTCTGGGGAACGCTCACCCAGAGCAGAGCAGCCTCGCACCAGGAACTCTGCAAGATCGGGCCTCTGAGCAGAGCTGAAGCTCTGCAGTAGTGGAGGCGCACTCGACTCCGCCCAAACTGGACTTGCAGCCGCACGCGGTTGGGCTGCCTCATCATCGCCCGAGGAGGCTCGTTTCCCCGCAGGTTGTGCACTCGGCTTCCAGGCAGGGGCCTCCTGCTTCTCCTACAGGTCTTGGCTCAGGGGCTGCTTCTCCTGAGCTGGGGCTCTGGGCGGGAGCCCAGACACGCAGGGGAAGGCCCCACCCGCCTGCACACGACTCTGCTGGGGACGAGAGCGCTGGGAAATATACATCTGTCAGGCACCTGCTGGCCACCCACGGAGTGAGTCTCCGGGTCTGGGGACTGCAGATCCCAGCCAGGGGCCCTGGGTGCATGGTGCTCTCCGTGAGGCACAAGTCTGGGCAGCCAAGCAACAACTGAAGGAGCCATGCAGTTGCCCTTCCATTCCCTCTGACAGAGCTCTCACTGCTCTAGCCCGTGGCAATGTGGAACACACCAGCCCGTAACTCCTCCCCAAGGACGCCTGGGGCCTACCTGCAAAAGCAAGGCAGGATCAGAGCTGAGGCAAGGAAGGCGCCCGTGGGGGATGCCAGCCTCGCACAGCCTGCTCCTTCATGGGCACTAAGCCTAGCAGCAAAGCACGTCTCAGCAAGGCTCGCCCAGGGCAGAGCAGCCTCCTGCCAGGAACTCTGCCAGATCGGGCCTCTGAGCAGAGCTGGAGCTCTGCCATACTGGAGGCTCACTGGGCTCCGCCCAAGAAGTGATTGCAGCCACAATCAGCTGGGCTGCCTCCTCTTCCCCAGAGGAGGCTCCCTTTCTGCATGCTGTGCACTAGCCTTCCAGGCGGGGGCGCCCCGCGCCTCCTGCAGGTCTTGCCTAAGGGGCTGCTTCCCCTGAGCTGGGGCTGTGGGCGGGAGCCCAGAAGGCAGGGGCAGGCCCCAACCACCTGAACACGTCTCTGCTGGGGAGGAGAGCGCTAGGGAAATGAAGTCTGTTAGGTACCTTCTGGGCGCTCACGGAGTCAGCCTCCGGGTGTGTGCGGCTGCAGACCAGAGCCAGGGGCCCTGGGAGCCTGGTGCTCTCCGTGCCCTGCTGAGTCTAGGCGGCCAAGGAACCGCTGGAGCAGCCCTGACGTGGCCCTCCCCTTCCCTGTGACAGAGCTCTCACTGCTGGAGCCCGTGGCAGTGTGCAACCCACCGGCCCCTAAGCCATCTGCAAGGAAGCCTGGGGCCTAGGTGCAAAGGCAAGGCAGGAGGGGAGCTGAGGCCAGGAAGGCGCCAGTGGCCTCTCCCAGCATCGCACAGCCTGCTCTTTCCTGGGAAGGAAGGCTACCAGGCGAAGCAAGCATGGGCAAGTGTCGCACAGGGCACAGCAGCCTCGCGCAAGGAACTTTACTAGATCAGCCCTCTGAGCAGAGCTAGGGGCTCTGCCGTACTGGAGGCACACTCGGCTCGGCCCAAGCAGGGATTGCAGCTGCACGCGGCTTGGCTCCCTCGACTCTTCCCAAGGAGGCTCGCTTCCCCGCGTACTGTGCACTTGGCTTGCAGGCAGGGACGCCCCGCGCCTCCTGCAGGTCTGGGCTCAGGGGCTGCTTCCCCTGAGCTGGGGCTGTGGGCGGGAGCCCAGACACGCAGGGGCAGGCCCCAACCACCTGCACACGTCTCTGCTGGGGAGGAGAGCGCTAGGGAAATGACGTCTGTCCGGCACCTTCTGGGCGCTCATGGAGTCAGCCTCTGGGTGTGTGGGGCTGCAGACCACAGCCAGGGGCCTGGGAGCCTGGTGCTCTCCGTGCTGTGCTGAGTCTGTGCGGTCAAGCAACCGCTGGAGCAGCCCTGCAGTTGCCTTCCCCTTCCCTGTGACAGAGCTCTCACTGCTTGAGCCCTTGGCAGTGTGCAACCAACCGGTCCCTAAGCCCTCTGCAAGGACGCCTGAGGACTAGGTGCAAAGGCAAGGCAGCAGTGGAGCTGAGGCCAGGAAGGCGCCAGGAGCGTCTCCCAGTCTCGCGCAGCCTGCTCCTTCCTGGTCAGGAAGCCTAGCAGCGAGGCAAGTCTGGGCAAGGCTCGCCCAGAGTAGAGCAGCCTCACGCCAGGTACTCTGCCAGATTGGGCCTCTGAGCAGAGCTGGAGCTCTGCCATACTGGAGGCGCACTCGGCTCCGCCCAAGCAGGGATTGCAGCTTCAGGCGGCTTGGCTCCCTCGGCTCTTCCCAAGGAGGCTCGCTTCCCCGGTAATGTGCACTTGGCTTCCAGCCGAGGGCGCCCCGCGCTACTACAGGTCTTGGCTCAGGGGCTGCTTGCCCTGAGCTGGGGCTGTGGGCGGGAGCCCAGACACGCAGGGGCACGCCCCACCACCTGCACACGTCTCTGCTGGGGAGGAGAGCGCTAGGGAAAAGACGTCTGTCAGGCAACTTCTGGGCGCCCATGGAGTCAGCCTCCGGGTGTGTGGGGCTGCAGACCACAGCCAGGGGCCCTGGGAGCCTTGTGTTCTCCGTGCGGCGCTGAGTCTGGGCGGCCATACAACCGCTGGAGGAGCCCTGCAGTTGCCCTCAACTTCCCTCTAAGAGAGGCCTCACTGCTGTAGGGCTTGGCAGTGTGCAAGCCACCAGCTCCTAAGCCGTCCCCAAGGACGCCTGGGGCCTAAATGCAAAGGCAAGGCAGGAGAGGAGCTGAGGCCAGGAAGGCGCCAGGGGCCTCTCCCAGCATCGCACAGCCTGCTCCTACCTGGGCAGCAAGCCTAGCAGCGAGGCAAGCCTGGGTAAGTCTCACCCAGGGCAGAGCAGCCTCGCGCAAGGAACTTGACTAGATCGGGCCTCTGAGCAGAGCTGGAGCTCTGCGTACTGGAGGCACACTCGGCTCGGCCCAAGCAGGGATTGCAGCTGCACGCGGCTTGGCTCCCTCGACTCTTCCCATGGAGGCTCGCATCCAAGCGTACTGTGCACTTGGCTTCCAGGCAGGGACGCCCCGCGCCTCCCACCAGTCTTGGCACAGGGGCTGCTTCCCCTGAGCTGAGGCTGAGGGCGGCAGCACAGACACGCAGGGGCAGGCCCCAACCACCTGCACACGTCTCTGCTGGAGGGGAGAGCACTAGGGAAATGACGTCTGTCAGGCACCTTCTGGGCACTCACGGAGTCAGCCTCCGGGTGTGTGGGGCTGCAGACCACAGCCAGGGGCCCTGGAAGCCTGGTGCTCTCCGTGCTGTGCTGAGTCTGGGCGGCCAAGCGACCGCTGGAGGAGCCCTGCACTTGCCATTTCCTTCCCTATGACAGAGCTCTCACGGCTGGAGGGCTTGGCAGAGTGCAACCCACCGGCCCCGAAGCCCTCCGCAAGGACGCCTGGGGACTAGGTGCAAAGGCAAGGCAGGAGTGGAGCTGAGGCCAGGAAGGCGCCAGGAGCGTCTGCCTGTCTCGCGCAGCCAGCTCCTTCCTGCGCAGGAAGCCTGGCAGCGAGGCAAGTCTGGGCAAGGCTCGCCCAGGGCAGAGCAGCCTCACGCCAGCCACTCTGCCAGATCGGGCCTCTGAGCAGAGCTGGAGCTCTGCCGTACTGGAGGCTCACTGGGCTCGGCCCAAGGAGTGAGTGCAGACGCACGCAGCTGGGCTGCCTCCTCTTCTCCCGAGAAGGCTCGCCTCCCGCATGCTGTGCACCAGGCTTCCAGGCGGGGGCGCCCCGCGCCTCCTACAGGTCTTGCCTCAGGGGCTGCTTCCCTTGAGCTGGGGCTGCCGGCGGGAGCCCAGACACGCAGGGGCAGGCCCCAACCACCTGCACACGTCTCTACTGGGGAGGAGAGCGCTAGGGACATGACGTCTGTCAGGCACCTTCTGGGCGCCCACGGAGTCAGCCTCCGGGTGTGTGGGGCGGCAGACTACAGCCAGGGGACCTGGGAGCTTTCTGCTCTCCGTGCGGCGCTGAGTCTGGGCGGCCAAGCAACCGCGGGAGGAGCCCTGCACTTGCCCTCCCCTCCCCTCTAAGAGAGGCCTCACTGCTGGAGGGCTTGGCAGTGTGCAAGCCACCGGCTCCTAAGCCTTCCCCAAGGACGCCTGGGGCCTAGATGCAAAGGCAAGGCAGGAGTGGAGCTGAGGCCAGGAAGGCGCCAGGGGCCTCTCCCAGCATCGCACAGCCTGCTCCTTCCTGGACAGCAAGCCTAGCAGCGAGGCAGGCATGGACAAGTCTCGCCCAGGGCAGAGCAGCCTCGAACAAGGCACTTGACTAGATCCGGCCTCTGGGCAGAGCTGGAGCTCTGCCGTACTGGAGGCACACTCGGCTCGGCCCAAGCAGGGATTGCAGCTGCACGCGGCTTGGCTCCCTCGACTCTTCCCAAGGAGGCTCGCTTGAAGCCTACTGTGCACTTGGCTTCAGGGCAGGGACGCCCCACGCCTCCTGCAAGTCTTGGCACAGGGCCTGCTTCCCCTGAGCTGAGGCTGTGGGCGGCAGCCCAGACACGCAGGGGCAGGCCCCAACCACCTGCACACGTCTCTGCTGGTGGGGAGAGCACTAGGGAAATGACGTCTGTCAGGCACCTTCTGGGCGCTCACGGAGTCAGCCTCCGGGTGTGTGGGGCTGCAGACCACAGCCAGGGGCCCTGGGAGCCTGGTGCTCTCCGTGCCCTGCTGAGTCTGGCCGGCAAAGCGACCGCTGGAGGAGCCCTGCACTTGCCTTCCCCTCCCCTCTAAGAGAGGCCTCACTGCTGGAGGGCTTGGCAGTGTGCAAGACACCGGCTCCTAAACTTTCCCCAAGGACGCCTGGAGCCTAGATTCAAAGGCAAGGCAGGAGTGGAGCTGAGGCCAGGAAGGCGCCAGGGGCCTCTCCCAGCATCGCACAGCCTGCTCCATCCTGGGCAGCAAGCCTAGCAGCGAGGCAAGCCTGGGCAAGTCTCGCCCAGGGCAGAGCATCCTCACGGAAGGAACTTGACTAGATCCGGCCTCTGCGCAGAGCTGGAGCTCTGCCGTACTGGAGGCACACTCGGCTCGGCCCAAGCAGGGATTGCAGCTGCTAGCGGCTTGGCTCCCTCGACTCTTCCCAAGGAGGCTCGCTTCCAAGCATACTGTGCACTTGGCTTCCAGGCAGGGATGCCACGCGCCTCCTGCAAGTCTGGCACAGGGGCTGCTTCCCCTGACCTGGGGCTGTGGGCGGGAGCCCAGACACGCAGGGGCAGGCCCCAACCACCTGCACACGTCTCTGCTGGGGAGGACAGCACTAGGGAAATGACGTCTGTCAGGCACCTTCTGGGCACTCACGGAGTCAGCCTCCGGGTGTGCGGGGCTGCAGACCCCACCAGGGACCCTGGGAGCCTGGTGCTCTCCGTGTGGCGCTGAGTCTGGGCGGCCAATTAACCGCTGGAGGAGCGCTGCGGTTGCCCTTCCCTTCCCTCTGACAGAGCTCTCACTGATGGAGCCCTCGGCAGTGTGCAACCCACCGGCCCCTAAGCCCTCCCCAAGGACGCCTGGGGACTAGGTGCAAAGGCAAGGCAGGCGTGGAGCTGAGGCCAGGAAGGAGCCAGGAGCGTCTGCCTGTCTCGCGCAGCCTGCTCCTTCCTGGTCAGGAAGCCTAGGAGTGAGGCAAGTCTGGGCAAGGCTCGCCCAGGGCCGAGCAGCCTCACGCCAGGAACTCTGCCAGATTGGGCCTCTGAGCAGAGCTGGAACTCTGCCGTACTTGAGGCACACTCGGCTCCGCCCAAGCAGGAATTGCAGCTTCAGGCGGCTTGGCTCCCTCGGCTCTTCACAAGGAGGCTCTCTTCCCTGCGTACTGTGCACTTGGCTTCCAGGCGAGGGCGCCCCGCGCTCCTACAGGTCTTGGCTCAGGTGCTGCTTCCACTGAGCTGGGGCTGTGGGCGGGAGCCCAGACACGCAGGGGCATGCCCCACCACCTGCACACGTCTCTGCTGGGGAGGAGAGCGCTAGGGAAATGACGTCTGTCAGGCAACTTCTGGGCGCCCACGGAGTCAGCCTCTGGGTGTGTGGGGCTGCAGACCACAGCCAGGGGCCCTGGGAGCCTTGTGTTCTCCGTGCGGCGCTGAGTCTGGGCGGCCATACAACCGCTGGAGGAGCCCTGCAGTTGCCCTCCCCTTCCCTGTGACAGAGCTCTCACTACTGGAGCCCTTGGCAGTGTGCAACCCACCGGCCCCTAAGCCCTCTGCAAAGACGCCTGCGGACTAGGTGCAAAGCTAAGGCAGGCGTGGAGCTGAGGCCAGGAAGGCGCCAGGAGCCTTTCCCATTCTCGCTAGCCTGCTCCTTCCTGGTCAGGAAGCCTAGCAGCGAGGCAAGTCTGGGCAAGGCTCGGCCAGGGCAGAGCAGCCTCATGCCAGCAACTCTGCCAGATCGGGCCTCCGAGCAGAGCTGGAGCTCTGCCGTACTGGAGGCAAACTCGGCTCCGCCCAAGAAGTGATTGCAGCCGCACGCAGCTGGGCTGCGTCCTCTTCCCTGGAGGAGGCTCCCGTCCCGTATGCTGTGCACGAGGCTTCCAGGCGGGGGCGCCGTGTGTCTCCTACAGGTCTTGGCTCAGCGGCTGCTTGCCCTGAGCTGGGGCTGTGGGAGCGAGCCCAGACACGCAGGGGCACGCCCCACCACCTGCACACGTCTCTGCTGGGGAGGAGAGCGCTAGTGATATGACGTCTGTCAGGCACCTTCTGGGCCCTCAAGGAGTCAGCCTCTGGGTGTGTGGGGCTGCAGACCACAGCCAGGGGACCTGGGAGCCTTGTGTTCTCCGTGCGGCGCTGAGTCTGGGCGGCCATACAACCGCTGGAGGAGCCCTGCAGTTGCCCTCAACTTCCCTCTAATAGAGCCTTCACTGCTGGAGCGCTTGGCAGTGTGCAACCCACGGGCCCTTAAGCCCTCCCCAAGGACTACTGGCGACTAGGTGCAAAGGCGAGGCAGGAGTGGAGCTGAGGCCAGGAAAGTGCCAGCAGCGTCTCCCAGTCTCATTCCGCCTGCTCCATCCCGGTCAGGAAGCCTAACAGCGAGGCAAGTCTGGGCAAGACTCGCCCAGGGCAGAGCAGCCTAACGCCAGGAACTGTGCCAGATTGGGCCTCTGAGCAGAGCTGGAACTCTGCCGTACTGGAGGCGCACTCGGCTCCGCCCAAGCAGGGATTGCAGCTGCAAGCGGCTTGGCTCCCTCGACTCTTCCCAAGGAGGCTCGCTTCCCAGCGTATTGTGCACTTGGCTTGCAGGCAGGGACGCCCCGCGCCTCCTGCAGGTCTTGGCTCAGGGGCTGCTTCCCCTGACCTGGGGCTGTGGGCGGGAGCCCAGACACGCAGGGGCAGGCCCCAACCACCTGCACACGTCTCTGCTGGGGAGGACAGCACTAGGGAAATGACGTCTGTCAGGCACCTTCTGGGCACTCACGGAGTCAGCCTCCGGGTGTGCGGGGCTGCAGACCCCACCAGGGACCCTGGGAGCTTGGTGCTCTCCGTGTGGCGCTGAGTCTGGGCGGCCAATTAACCGCTGGAGGAGCGCTGCGGTTGCCCTTCCTTTCCCTCTGACAGAGCTCTCACTGCTGGAGCCCTCGGCAGTGTGCAACCCACCGGCCCCTAAGCCCTCCCCAAGGACGCCTGGGGACTAGGTGCAAAGGCAAGGCAGGCGTGGAGCTGAGGCCAGGAAGGAGCCAGGAGCGTCTGCCTGTCTCGCGCAGCCTGCTCCTTCCTGGTCAGGAAGCCTAGGAGTGAGGCAAGTCTGGGCAAGGCTCGCCCAGGGCCGAGCAGCCTCACGCCAGGAACTCTGCCAGATTGGGCCTCTGAGCAGAGCTGGAACTCTGCCGTACTTGAGGCACACTCGGCTCCGCCCAAGCAGGAATTGCAGCTTCAGGCGGCTTGGCTCCCTCGGCTCTTCACAAGGAGGCTCTCTTCCCCGCGTACTGTGCACTTGGCTTCCAGGCGAGGGCGCCCCGCGCTCCCACAGGTCTTGGCTCAGGTGCTGCTTCCACTGAGCTGGGGCTGTGGGCGGGAGCCCAGACACGCAGGGGCATGCCCCACCACCTGCACACGTCTCTGCTGGGGAGGAGAGCGCTAGGGAAATGACGTCTGTCAGGCAACTTCTGGGCGCCCACGGAGTCAGCCTCTGGGTGTGTGGGGCTGCAGACCACAGCCAGGGGACCTGGGAGCCTTGTGTTCTCCGTGCGGCGCTGAGTCTGGGCGGCCATACAACCGCTGGAGGAGCCCTGCAGTTGCCCTCAACTTCCCTCTAAGAGAGGCCTCACTGCTGTAGGGCTTGGCAGTGTGCAAGCCACCAGCTCCTAAGCCGTCCCCAAGGACGCCTGGGGCCTAAATGCAAAGGCAAGGCAGGAGAGGAGCTGAGGCCAGGAAGGCGCCAGGGGCCTCTCCCAGCATCGCACAGCCTGCTCCTACCTGGGCAGCAAGCCTAGCAGCGAGGCAGGCCTGGGTAAGTCTCACCCAGGGCAGAGCAGCCTCGCGCAAGGAACTTGACTAGATCGGGCCTCTGAGCAGAGCTGGAGCTCTGCGTACTGGAGGCACACTCGGCTCGGCCCAAGCAGGGATTGCAGCTGCACGCGGCTTGGCTCCCTCGACTCTTCCCATGGAGGCTCGCGTCCAAGCGTACTGTGCACTTGGCTTCCAGGCAGGGACGCCCCGCGCCTCCCACCAGTCTTGGCACAGGGGCTGCTTCCCCTGAGCTGAGGCTGAGGGCGGCAGCACAGACACGCAGGGGCAGGCCCCAACCACCTGCACACGTCTCTGCTGGAGGGGAGAGCACTAGGGAAATGACGTCTGTCAGGCACCTTCTGGGCACTCACGGAGTCAGCCTCCGGGTGTGTGGGGCTGCAGACCACAGCCAGGGGCCCTGGAAGCCTGGTGCTCTCCGTGCTGTGCTGAGTCTGGGCGGCCAAGCGACCGCTGGAGGAGCCCTGCACTTGCCATTTCCTTCCCTATGACAGAGCTCTCACGGCTGGAGGGCTTGGCAGAGTGCAACCCACCGGCCCCGAAGCCCTCCGCAAGGACGCCTGGGGACTAGGTGCAAAGGCAAGGCAGGAGTGGAGCTGAGGCCAGGAAGGCGCCAGGAGCGTCTGCCTGTCTCGCACAGCCAGCTCCTTCCTGCGCAGGAAGCCTGGCAGCGAGGCAAGTCTGGGCAAGGCTCGCCCAGGGCAGAGCAGCCTCACGCCAGCCACTCTGCCAGATCGGGCCTCTGAGCAGAGCTGGAGCTCTGCCGTACTGGAGGCTCACTGGGCTCGGCCCAAGGAGTGAGTGCAGACGCACGCAGCTGGGCTGCCTCCTCTTCTCCCGAGAAGGCTCGCCTCCCGCATGCTGTGCACCAGGCTTCCAGGCGGGGGCGCCCCGCGCCTCCTACAGGTCTTGCCTCAGGGGCTGCTTCCCTTGAGCTGGGGCTGCCGGCGGGAGCCCAGACACGCAGGGGCAGGCCCCAACCACCTGCACACGTCTCTACTGGGGAGGAGAGCGCTAGGGACATGACGTCTGTCAGGCACCTTCTGGGCGCCCACGGAGTCAGCCTCCGGGTGTGTGGGGCGGCAGACTACAGCCAGGGGACCTGGGAGCTTTCTGCTCTCCGTGCGGCGCTGAGTCTGGGCGGCCAAGCAACCGCGGGAGGAGCCCTGCACTTGCCCTCCCCTCCCCTCTAAGAGAGGCCTCACTGCTGGAGGGCTTGGCAGTGTGCAAGCCACCGGCTCCTAAGCCTTCCCCAAGGACGCCTGGGGCCTAGATGCAAAGGCAAGGCAGGAGTGGAGCTGAGGCCAGGAAGGCGCCAGGGGCCTCTCCCAGCATCGCACAGCCTGCTCCTTCCTGGACAGCAAGCCTAGCAGCGAGGCAAGCATGGACAAGTCTCGCCCAGGGCAGAGCAGCCTCGAACAAGGCACTTGACTAGATCCGGCCTCTGGGCAGAGCTGGAGCTCTGCCGTACTGGAGGCACACTCGGCTCGGCCCAAGCAGGGATTGCAGCTGCACGCGGCTTGGCTCCCTCGACTCTTCCCAAGGAGGCTCGCTTGAAGCCTACTGTGCACTTGGCTTCAGGGCAGGGACGCCCCACGCCTCCTGCAAGTCTTGGCACAGGGCCTGCTTCCCCTGAGCTGAGGCTGTGGGCGGCAGCCCAGACACGCAGGGGCAGGCCCCAACCACCTGCACACGTCTCTGCTGGTGGGGAGAGCACTAGGGAAATGACGTCTGTCAGGCACCTTCTGGGCGCTCACGGAGTCAGCCTCCGGGTGTGTGGGGCTGCAGACCACAGCCAGGGGCCCTGGGAGCCTGGTGCTCTCCGTGCCCTGCTGAGTCTGGCCGGCAAAGCGACCGCTGGAGGAGCCCTGCACTTGCCTTCCCCTCCCCTCTAAGAGAGGCCTCACTGCTGGAGGGCTTGGCAGTGTGCAAGACACCGGCTCCTAAACTTTCCCCAAGGACGCCTGGAGCCTAGATTCAAAGGCAAGGCAGGAGTGGAGCTGAGGCCAGGAAGGCGCCAGGGGCCTCTCCCAGCATCGCACAGCCTGCTCCATCCTGGGCAGCAAGCCTAGCAGCGAGGCAAGCCTGGGCAAGTCTCGCCCAGGGCAGAGCATCCTCACGGAAGGAACTTGACTAGATCCGGCCTCTGCGCAGAGCTGGAGCTCTGCCGTACTGGAGGCGCACTCGGCTCGGCCCAAGCAGGGATTGCAGCTGCTAGCGGCTTGGCTCCCTCGACTCTTCCCAAGGAGGCTCGCTTCCAAGCATACTGTGCACTTGGCTTCCAGGCAGGGATGCCACGCGCCTCCTGCAAGTCTGGCACAGGGGCTGCTTCCCCTGACCTGGGGCTGTGGGCGGGAGCCCAGACACGCAGGGGCAGGCCCCAACCACCTGCACACGTCTCTGCTGGGGAGGACAGCACTAGGGAAATGACGTCTGTCAGGCAACTTCTGGGCGGGGCGCCCACGGAGTCAGCCTCTGGGTGTGTGGGGCTGCAGACCACAGCCAGGGGCCCTGGGAGCCTTGTGTTCTCCGTGCGGCGCTGAGTCTGGGCGGCCATACAACCGCTGGAGGAGCCCTGCAGTTGCCCTCCCCTTCCCTGTGACAGAGCTCTCACTACTGGAGCCCTTGGCAGTGTGCAACCCACCGGCCCCTAAGCCCTCTGCAAAGACGCCTGGGGACTAGGTGCAAAGCTAAGGCAGGCGTGGAGCTGAGGCCAGGAAGGCGCCAGGAGCCTTTCCCATTCTCGCTAGCCTGCTCCTTCCTGGTCAGGAAGCCTAGCAGCGAGGCAAGTCTGGGCAAGGCTCGGCCAGGGCAGAGCAGCCTCATGCCAGCAACTCTGCCAGATCGGGCCTCCGAGCAGAGCTGGAGCTCTGCCGTACTGGAGGCAAACTCGGCTCCGCCCAAGAAGTGATTGCAGCCACACGCAGCTGGGCTGCGTCCTCTTCCCTGGAGGAGGCTCCCGTCCCGTATGCTGTGCACGAGGCTTCCAGGCGGGGGCGCCGTGTGTCTCCTACAGGTCTTGGCTCAGCGGCTGCTTGCCCTGAGCTGGGGCTGTGGGAGCGAGCCCAGACACGCAGGGGCACGCCCCACCACCTGCACACGTCTCTGCTGGGGAGGAGAGCGCTAGTGATATGACGTCTGTCAGGCACCTTCTGGGCACTCACGGAGTCAGCCTCCGGGTGTGCGGGGCTGCAGACCCCACCATGGACCCTGGGAGCCTGGTGCTCTCCGTGTGGCGCTGAGTCTGGGCGGCCAATTAACCGCTGGAGGAGCGCTGCGGTTGCCCTTCCCTTCCCTCTGACAGAGCTCTCACTGCTGGAGCCCTCGGCAGTGTGCAACCCACCGGCCCCTAAGCCCTCCCCAAGGACGCCTGGGGACTAGGTGCAAAGGCAAGGCAGGCGTGGAGCTGAGGCCAGGAAGGAGCCAGGAGCGTCTGCCTGTCTCGCGCAGCCTGCTCCTTCCTGGTCAGGAAGCCTAGGAGTGAGGCAAGTCTGGGCAAGGCTCGCCCAGGGCCGAGCAGCCTCACGCCAGGAACTCTGCCAGATTGGGCCTCTGAGCAGAGCTGGAACTCTGCCGTACTTGAGGCACACTCGGCTCCGCCCAAGCAGGAATTGCAGCTTCAGGCGGCTTGGCTCCCTCGGCTCTTCACAAGGAGGCTCTCTTCCCCGCGTACTGTGCACTTGGCTTCCAGGCGAGGGCGCCCCGCGCTCCCACAGGTCTTGGCTCAGGTGCTGCTTCCACTGAGCTGGGGCTGTGGGCGGGAGCCCAGACACGCAGGGGCATGCCCCACCACCTGCACACGTCTCTGCTGGGGAGGAGAGCGCTAGGGAAATGACGTCTGTCAGGCAACTTCTGGGCGCCCACGGAGTCAGCCTCTGGGTGTGTGGGGCTGCAGACCACAGCCAGGGGCCCTGGGAGCCTTGTGTTCTCCGTGCGGCGCTGAGTCTGGGCGGCCATACAACCGCTGGAGGAGCCCTGCAGTTGCCCTCAACTTCCCTCTAAGAGAGGCCTCACTGCTGTAGGGCTTGGCAGTGTGCAAGCCACCAGCTCCTAAGCCGTCCCCAAGGACGCCTGGGGCCTAAATGCAAAGGCAAGGCAGGAGAGGAGCTGAGGCCAGGAAGGCGCCAGGGGCCTCTCCCAGCATCGCACAGCCTGCTCCTACCTGGGCAGCAAGCCTAGCAGCGAGGCAAGCCTGGGTAAGTCTCACCCAGGGCAGAGCAGCCTCGCGCAAGGAACTTGACTAGATCGGGCCTCTGCGCAGAGCTGGAGCTCTGCGTACTGGAGGCACACTCGGCTCGGCCCAAGCAGGGATTGCAGCTGCACGCGGCTTGGCTCCCTCGACTCTTCCCATGGAGGCTCGCGTCCAAGCGTACTGTGCACTAGGCTTCCAGGCAGGGACGCCCCGCGCCTCCCACCAGTCTTGGCACAGGGGCTGCTTCCCCTGAGCTGAGGCTGAGGGCGGCAGCACAGACACGCAGGGGCAGGCCCCAACCACCTGCACACGTCTCTGCTGGAGGGGAGAGCACTAGGGAAATGACGTCTGTCAGGCACCTTCTGGGCACTCACGGAGTCAGCCTCCGGGTGTGTGGGGCTGCAGACCACAGCCAGGGGCCCTGGAAGCCTGGTGCTCTCCGTGCTGTGCTGAGTCTGGGCGGCCAAGCGACCGCTGGAGGAGCCCTGCACTTGCCATTTCCTTCCCTATGACAGAGCTCTCACGGCTGGAGGGCTTGGCAGAGTGCAACCCACCGGCCCCGAAGCCCTCCGCAAGGACGCCTGGGGACTAGGTGCAAAGGCAAGGCAGGAGTGGAGCTGAGGCCAGGAAGGCGCCAGGAGCGTCTGCCTGTCTCGCGCAGCCAGCTCCTTCCTGCGCAGGAAGCCTGGCAGCGAGGCAAGTCTGGGCAAGGCTCGCCCAGGGCAGAGCAGCCTCACGCCAGCCACTCTGCCAGATCGGGCCTCTGAGCAGAGCTGGAGCTCTGCCGTACTGGAGGCTCACTGGGCTCGGCCCAAGGAGTGAGTGCAGACGCACGCAGCTGGGCTGCCTCCTCTTCTCCCGAGAAGGCTCGCCTCCCGCATGCTGTGCACCAGGCTTCCAGGCGGGGGCGCCCCGCGCCTCCTACAGGTCTTGCCTCAGGGGCTGCTTCCCTTGAGCTGGGGCTGCCGGCGGGAGCCCAGACACGCAGGGGCAGGCCCCAACCACCTGCACACGTCTCTACTGGGGAGGAGAGCGCTAGGGACATGACGTCTGTCAGGCACCTTCTGGGCGCCCACGGAGTCAGCCTCCGGGTGTGTGGGGCGGCAGACTACAGCCAGGGGACCTGGGAGCTTTCTGCTCTCCGTGCGGCGCTGAGTCTGGGCGGCCAAGCAACCGCGGGAGGAGCCCTGCACTTGCCCTCCCCTCCCCTCTAAGAGAGGCCTCCCTGCTGGAGGGCTTGGCAGTGTGCAAGCCACCGGCTCCTAAGCCTTCCCCAAGGACGCCTGGGGCCTAGATGCAAAGGCAAGGCAGGAGTGGAGCTGAGGCCAGGAAGGCGCCAGGGGCCTCTCCCAGCATCGCACAGCCTGCTCCTTCCTGGACAGCAAGCCTAGCAGCGAGGCAAGCATGGACAAGTCTCGCCCAGGGCAGAGCAGCCTCGAGCAAGGCACTTGACTAGATCCGGCCTCTGGGCAGAGCTGGAGCTCTGCCGTACTGGAGGCACACTCGGCTCGGCCCAAGCAGGGATTGCAGCTGCACGCGGCTTGGCTCCCTCGACTCTTCCCAAGGAGGCTCGCTTCCAAGCCTACTGTGCACTTGGCTTCAGGGCAGGGACGCCCCACGCCTCCTGCAAGTCTTGGCACAGGGCCTGCTTCCCCTGAGCTGAGGCTGTGGGCGGCAGCCCAGACACGCAGGGGCAGGCCCCAACCACCTGCACACGTCTCTGCTGGTGGGGAGAGCACTAGGGAAATGACGTCTGTCAGGCACCTTCTGGGCGCTCACGGAGTCAGCCTCCGGGTGTGTGGGGCTGCAGACCACAGCCAGGGGCCCTGGGAGCCTGGTGCTCTCCGTGCCCTGCTGAGTCTGGCCGGCAAAGCGACCGCTGGAGGAGCCCTGCACTTGCCTTCCCCTCCCCTCTAAGAGAGGCCTCACTGCTGGAGGGCTTGGCAGTGTGCAAGACACCGGCTCCTAAACTTTCCCCAAGGACGCCTGGAGCCTAGATTCAAAGGCAAGGCAGGAGTGGAGCTGAGGCCAGGAAGGCGCCAGGGGCCTCTCCCAGCATCGCACAGCCTGCTCCATCCTGGGCAGCAAGCCTAGCAGCGAGGCAAGCCTGGGCAAGTCTCGCCCAGGGCAGAGCATCCTCACGGAAGGAACTTGACTAGATCCGGCCTCTGCGCAGAGCTGGAGCTCTGCCGTACTGGAGGCGCACTCGGCTCGGCCCAAGCAGGGATTGCAGCTGCTAGCGGCTTGGCTCCCTCGACTCTTCCCAAGGAGGCTCGCTTCCAAGCATACTGTGCACTTGGCTTCCAGGCAGGGATGCCACGCGCCTCCTGCAAGTCTGGCACAGGGGCTGCTTCCCCTGACCTGGGGCTGTGGGCGGGAGCCCAGACACGCAGGGGCAGGCCCCAACCACCTGCACACGTCTCTGCTGGGGAGGACAGCACTAGGGAAATGACGTCTGTCAGGCACCTTCTGGGCACTCACGGAGTCAGCCTCCGGGTGTGCGGGGCTGCAGACCCCACCAGGGACCCTGGGAGCTTGGTGCTCTCCGTGTGGCGCTGAGTCTGGGCGGCCAATTAACCGCTGGAGGAGCGCTGCGGTTGCCCTTCCTTTCCCTCTGACAGAGCTCTCACTGCTGGAGCCCTCGGCAGTGTGCAACCCACCGGCCCCTAAGCCCTCCCCAAGGACGCCTGGGGACTAGGTGCAAAGGCAAGGCAGGCGTGGAGCTGAGGCCAGGAAGGAGCCAGGAGCGTCTGCCTGTCTCGCGCAGCCTGCTCCTTCCTGGTCAGGAAGCCTAGGAGTGAGGCAAGTCTGGGCAAGGCTCGCCCAGGGCCGAGCAGCCTCACGCCAGGAACTCTGCCAGATTGGGCCTCTGAGCAGAGCTGGAACTCTGCCGTACTTGAGGCACACTCGGCTCCGCCCAAGCAGGAATTGCAGCTTCAGGCGGCTTGGCTCCCTCGGCTCTTCACAAGGAGGCTCTCTTCCCCGCGTACTGTGCACTTGGCTTCCAGGCGAGGGCGCCCCGCGCTCCCACAGGTCTTGGCTCAGGTGCTGCTTCCACTGAGCTGGGGCTGTGGGCGGGAGCCCAGACACGCAGGGGCATGCCCCACCACCTGCACACGTCTCTGCTGGGGAGGAGAGCGCTAGGGAAATGACGTCTGTCAGGCAACTTCTGGGCGCCCACGGAGTCAGCCTCTGGGTGTGTGGGGCTGCAGACCACAGCCAGGGGACCTGGGAGCCTTGTGTTCTCCGTGCGGCGCTGAGTCTGGGCGGCCATACAACCGCTGGAGGAGCCCTGCAGTTGCCCTCAACTTCCCTCTAAGAGAGGCCTCACTGCTGTAGGGCTTGGCAGTGTGCAAGCCACCAGCTCCTAAGCCGTCCCCAAAGACGCCTGGGGCCTAAATGCAAAGGCAAGGCAGGAGAGGAGCTGAGGCCAGGAAGGCGCCAGGGGCCTCTCCCAGCATCGCACAGCCTGCTCCTACCTGGGCAGCAAGCCTAGCAGCGAGGCAGGCCTGGGTAAGTCTCACCCAGGGCAGAGCAGCCTCGCGCAAGGAACTTGACTAGATCGGGCCTCTGAGCAGAGCTGGAGCTCTGCGTACTGGAGGCACACTCGGCTCGGCCCAAGCAGGGATTGCAGCTGCACGCGGCTTGGCTCCCTCGACTCTTCCCATGGAGGCTCGCGTCCAAGCGTACTGTGCACTTGGCTTCCAGGCAGGGACGCCCCGCGCCTCCCACCAGTCTTGGCACAGGGGCTGCTTCCCCTGAGCTGAGGCTGAGGGCGGCAGCACAGACACGCAGGGGCAGGCCCCAACCACCTGCACACGTCTCTGCTGGAGGGGAGAGCACTAGGGAAATGACGTCTGTCAGGCACCTTCTGGGCACTCACGGAGTCAGCCTCCGGGTGTGTGGGGCTGCAGACCACAGCCAGGGGCCCTGGAAGCCTGGTGCTCTCCGTGCTGTGCTGAGTCTGGGCGGCCAAGCGACCGCTGGAGGAGCCCTGCACTTGCCATTTCCTTCCCTATGACAGAGCTCTCACGGCTGGAGGGCTTGGCAGAGTGCAACCCACCGGCCCCGAAGCCCTCCGCAAGGACGCCTGGGGACTAGGTGCAAAGGCAAGGCAGGAGTGGAGCTGAGGCCAGGAAGGCGCCAGGAGCGTCTGCCTGTCTCGCGCAGCCAGCTCCTTCCTGCGCAGGAAGCCTGGCAGCGAGGCAAGTCTGGGCAAGGCTCGCCCAGGGCAGAGCAGCCTCACGCCAGCCACTCTGCCAGATCGGGCCTCTGAGCAGAGCTGGAGCTCTGCCGTACTGGAGGCTCACTGGGCTCGGCCCAAGGAGTGAGTGCAGACGCACGCAGCTGGGCTGCCTCCTCTTCTCCCGAGAAGGCTCGCCTCCCGCATGCTGTGCACCAGGCTTCCAGGCGGGGGCGCCCCGCGCCTCCTACAGGTCTTGCCTCAGGGGCTGCTTCCCTTGAGCTGGGGCTGCCGGCGGGAGCCCAGACACGCAGGGGCAGGCCCCAACCACCTGCACACGTCTCTACTGGGGAGGAGAGCGCTAGGGACATGACGTCTGTCAGGCACCTTCTGGGCGCCCACGGAGTCAGCCTCCGGGTGTGTGGGGCGGCAGACTACAGCCAGGGGACCTGGGAGCTTTCTGCTCTCCGTGCGGCGCTGAGTCTGGGCGGCCAAGCAACCGCGGGAGGAGCCCTGCACTTGCCCTCCCCTCCCCTCTAAGAGAGGCCTCACTGCTGGAGGGCTTGGCAGTGTGCAAGCCACCGGCTCCTAAGCCTTCCCCAAGGACGCCTGGGGCCTAGATGCAAAGGCAAGGCAGGAGTGGAGCTGAGGCCAGGAAGGCGCCAGGGGCCTCTCCCAGCATCGCACAGCCTGCTCCTTCCTGGACAGCAAGCCTAGCAGCGAGGCAAGCATGGACAAGTCTCGCCCAGGGCAGAGCAGCCTCGAGCAAGTCACTTGACTAGATCCGGCCTCTGGGCAGAGCTGGAGCTCTGCCGTACTGGAGGCACACTCGGCTCGGCCCAAGCAGGGATTGCAGCTGCACGCGGCTTGGCTCCCTCGACTCTTCCCAAGGAGGCTCGCTTGAAGCCTACTGTGCACTTGGCTTCAGGGCAGGGACGCCCCACGCCTCCTGCAAGTCTTGGCACAGGGCCTGCTTCCCCTGAGCTGAGGCTGTGGGCGGCAGCCCAGACACGCAGGGGCAGGCCCCAACCACCTGCACACGTCTCTGCTGGTGGGGAGAGCACTAGGGAAATGACGTCTGTCAGGCACCTTCTGGGCGCTCACGGAGTCAGCCTCCGGGTGTGTGGGGCTGCAGACCACAGCCAGGGGCCCTGGGAGCCTGGTGCTCTCCGTGCCCTGCTGAGTCTGGCCGGCAAAGCGACCGCTGGAGGAGCCCTGCACTTGCCTTCCCCTCCCCTCTAAGAGAGGCCTCACTGCTGGAGGGCTTGGCAGTGTGCAAGACACCGGCTCCTAAACTTTCCCCAAGGACGCCTGGAGCCTAGATTCAAAGGCAAGGCAGGAGTGGAGCTGAGGCCAGGAAGGCGCCAGGGGCCTCTCCCAGCATCGCACAGCCTGCTCCATCCTGGGCAGCAAGCCTAGCAGCGAGGCAAGCCTGGGCAAGTCTCGCCCAGGGCAGAGCATCCTCACGGAAGGAACTTGACTAGATCCGGCCTCTGGGCAGAGCTGGAGCTCTGCCGTACTGGAGGCGCACTCGGCTCGGCCCAAGCAGGGATTGCAGCTGCTAGCGGCTTGGCTCCCTCGACTCTTCCCAAGGAGGCTCGCTTCCAAGCATACTGTGCACTTGGCTTCCAGGCAGGGATGCCACGCGCCTCCTGCAAGTCTGGCACAGGGGCTGCTTCCCCTGACCTGGGGCTGTGGGCGGGAGCCCAGACACGCAGGGGCAGGCCCCAACCACCTGCACACGTCTCTGCTGGGGAGGACAGCACTAGGGAAATGACGTCTGTCAGGCAACTTCTGGGCGGGGCGCCCACGGAGTCAGCCTCTGGGTGTGTGGGGCTGCAGACCACAGCCAGGGGCCCTGGGAGCCTTGTGTTCTCCGTGCGGCGCTGAGTCTGGGCGGCCATACAACCGCTGGAGGAGCCCTGCAGTTGCCCTCCCCTTCCCTGTGACAGAGCTCTCACTACTGGAGCCCTTGGCAGTGTGCAACCCACCGGCCCCTAAGCCCTCTGCAAAGACGCCTGGGGACTAGGTGCAAAGCTAAGGCAGGCGTGGAGCTGAGGCCAGGAAGGCGCCAGGAGCCTTTCCCATTCTCGCTAGCCTGCTCCTTCCTGGTCAGGAAGCCTAGCAGCGAGGCAAGTCTGGGCAAGGCTCGCCCAGGGCAGAGCAGCCTCACGCCAGCCACTCTGCCAGATCGGGCCTCTGAGCAGAGCTGGAGCTCTACCGTACTGGAGGCTCACTGGGCTCGGCCCAAGGAGTGAGTGCAGACGCACGCAGCTGGGCTGCCTCCTCTTCTCCCGAGAAGGCTCGCCTCCCGCATGCTGTGCACCAGGCTTCCAGGCGGGGGCGCCCCGCGCCTCCTACAGGTCTTGCCTCAGGGGCTGCTTCCCTTGAGCTGGGGCTGCCGGCGGGAGCCCAGACACGCAGGGGCAGGCCCCAACCACCTGCACACGTCTCTACTGGGGAGGAGAGCGCTAGGGACATGACGTCTGTCAGGCACCTTCTGGGCGCCCACGGAGTCAGCCTCCGGGTGTGTGGGGCGGCAGACTACAGCCAGGGGACCTGGGAGCTTTCTGCTCTCCGTGCGGCGCTGAGTCTGGGCGGCCAAGCAACCGCGGGAGGAGCCCTGCACTTGCCCTCCCCTCCCCTCTAAGAGAGGCCTCACTGCTGGAGGGCTTGGCAGTGTGCAAGCCACCGGCTCCTAAGCCTTCCCCAAGGACGCCTGGGGCCTAGATGCAAAGGCAAGGCAGGAGTGGAGCTGAGGCCAGGAAGGCGCCAGGGGCCTCTCCCAGCATCGCACAGCCTGCTCCTTCCTGGACAGCAAGCCTAGCAGCGAGGCAAGCATGGACAAGTCTCGCCCAGGGCAGAGCAGCCTCGAGCAAGGCACTTGACTAGATCCGGCCTCTGGGCAGAGCTGGAGCTCTGCCGTACTGGAGGCACACTCGGCTCGGCCCAAGCAGGGATTGCAGCTGCACGCGGCTTGGCTCCCTCGACTCTTCCCAAGGAGGCTCGCTTCCAAGCCTACTGTGCACTTGGCTTCAGGGCAGGGACGCCCCACGCCTCCTGCAAGTCTTGGCACAGGGCCTGCTTCCCCTGAGCTGAGGCTGTGGGCGGCAGCCCAGACACGCAGGGGCAGGCCCCAACCACCTGCACACGTCTCTGCTGGTGGGGAGAGCACTAGGGAAATGACGTCTGTCAGGCACCTTCTGGGCGCTCACGGAGTCAGCCTCCGGGTGTGTGGGGCTGCAGACCACAGCCAGGGGCCCTGGGAGCCTGGTGCTCTCCGTGCCCTGCTGAGTCTGGCCGGCAAAGCGACCGCTGGAGGAGCCCTGCACTTGCCTTCCCCTCCCCTCTAAGAGAGGCCTCACTGCTGGAGGGCTTGGCAGTGTGCAAGACACCGGCTCCTAAACTTTCCCCAAGGACGCCTGGAGCCTAGATTCAAAGGCAAGGCAGGAGTGGAGCTGAGGCCAGGAAGGCGCCAGGGGCCTCTCCCAGCATCGCACAGCCTGCTCCATCCTGGGCAGCAAGCCTAGCAGCGAGGCAAGCCTGGGCAAGTCTCGCCCAGGGCAGAGCATCCTCACGGAAGGAACTTGACTAGATCCGGCCTCTGGGCAGAGCTGGAGCTCTGCCGTACTGGAGGCGCACTCGGCTCGGCCCAAGCAGGGATTGCAGCTGCTAGCGGCTTGGCTCCCTCGACTCTTCCCAAGGAGGCTCGCTTCCAAGCATACTGTGCACTTGGCTTCCAGGCAGGGATGCCACGCGCCTCCTGCAAGTCTGGCACAGGGGCTGCTTCCCCTGACCTGGGGCTGTGGGCGGGAGCCCAGACACGCAGGGGCAGGCCCCAACCACCTGCACACGTCTCTGCTGGGGAGGACAGCACTAGGGAAATGACGTCTGTCAGGCACCTTCTGGGCACTCACGGAGTCAGCCTCCGGGTGTGCGGGGCTGCAGACCCCACCAGGGACCCTGGGAGCTTGGTGCTCTCCGTGTGGCGCTGAGTCTGGGCGGCCAATTAACCGCTGGAGGAGCGCTGCGGTTGCCCTTCCTTTCCCTCTGACAGAGCTCTCACTGCTGGAGCCCTCGGCAGTGTGCAACCCACCGGCCCCTAAGCCCTCCCCAAGGACGCCTGGGGACTAGGTGCAAAGGCAAGGCAGGCGTGGAGCTGAGGCCAGGAAGGAGCCAGGAGCGTCTGCCTGTCTCGCGCAGCCTGCTCCTTCCTGGTCAGGAAGCCTAGGAGTGAGGCAAGTCTGGGCAAGGCTCGCCCAGGGCCGAGCAGCCTCACGCCAGGAACTCTGCCAGATTGGGCCTCTGAGCAGAGCTGGAACTCTGCCGTACTTGAGGCACACTCGGCTCCGCCCAAGCAGGAATTGCAGCTTCAGGCGGCTTGGCTCCCTCGGCTCTTCACAAGGAGGCTCTCTTCCCCGCGTACTGTGCACTTGGCTTCCAGGCGAGGGCGCCCCGCGCTCCCACAGGTCTTGGCTCAGGTGCTGCTTCCACTGAGCTGGGGCTGTGGGCGGGAGCCCAGACACGCAGGGGCATGCCCCACCACCTGCACACGTCTCTGCTGGGGAGGAGAGCGCTAGGGAAATGACGTCTGTCAGGCAACTTCTGGGCGCCCACGGAGTCAGCCTCTGGGTGTGTGGGGCTGCAGACCACAGCCAGGGGCCCTGGGAGCCTTGTGTTCTCCGTGCGGCGCTGAGTCTGGGCGGCCATACAACCGCTGGAGGAGCCCTGCAGTTGCCCTCAACTTCCCTCTAAGAGAGGCCTCACTGCTGTAGGGCTTGGCAGTGTGCAAGCCACCAGCTCCTAAGCCGTCCCCAAGGACGCCTGGGGCCTAAATGCAAAGGCAAGGCAGGAGAGGAGCTGAGGCCAGGAAGGCGCCAGGGGCCTCTCCCAGCATCGCACAGCCTGCTCCTACCTGGGCAGCAAGCCTAGCAGCGAGGCAAGCCTGGGTAAGTCTCACCCAGGGCAGAGCAGCCTCGCGCAAGGAACTTGACTAGATCGGGCCTCTGCGCAGAGCTGGAGCTCTGCGTACTGGAGGCACACTCGGCTCGGCCCAAGCAGGGATTGCAGCTGCACGCGGCTTGGCTCCCTCGACTCTTCCCATGGAGGCTCGCGTCCAAGCGTACTGTGCACTAGGCTTCCAGGCAGGGACGCCCCGCGCCTCCCACCAGTCTTGGCACAGGGGCTGCTTCCCCTGAGCTGAGGCTGAGGGCGGCAGCACAGACACGCAGGGGCAGGCCCCAACCACCTGCACACGTCTCTGCTGGAGGGGAGAGCACTAGGGAAATGACGTCTGTCAGGCACCTTCTGGGCACTCACGGAGTCAGCCTCCGGGTGTGTGGGGCTGCAGACCACAGCCAGGGGCCCTGGAAGCCTGGTGCTCTCCGTGCTGTGCTGAGTCTGGGCGGCCAAGCGACCGCTGGAGGAGCCCTGCACTTGCCATTTCCTTCCCTATGACAGAGCTCTCACGGCTGGAGGGCTTGGCAGAGTGCAACCCACCGGCCCCGAAGCCCTCCGCAAGGACGCCTGGGGACTAGGTGCAAAGGCAAGGCAGGAGTGGAGCTGAGGCCAGGAAGGCGCCAGGAGCGTCTGCCTGTCTCGCGCAGCCAGCTCCTTCCTGCGCAGGAAGCCTGGCAGCGAGGCAAGTCTGGGCAAGGCTCGCCCAGGGCAGAGCAGCCTCACGCCAGCCACTCTGCCAGATCGGGCCTCTGAGCAGAGCTGGAGCTCTGCCGTACTGGAGGCTCACTGGGCTCGGCCCAAGGAGTGAGTGCAGACGCACGCAGCTGGGCTGCCTCCTCTTCTCCCGAGAAGGCTCGCCTCCCGCATGCTGTGCACCAGGCTTCCAGGCGGGGGCGCCCCGCGCCTCCTACAGGTCTTGCCTCAGGGGCTGCTTCCCTTGAGCTGGGGCTGCCGGCGGGAGCCCAGACACGCAGGGGCAGGCCCCAACCACCTGCACACGTCTCTACTGGGGAGGAGAGCGCTAGGGACATGACGTCTGTCAGGCACCTTCTGGGCGCCCACGGAGTCAGCCTCCGGGTGTGTGGGGCGGCAGACTACAGCCAGGGGACCTGGGAGCTTTCTGCTCTCCGTGCGGCGCTGAGTCTGGGCGGCCAAGCAACCGCGGGAGGAGCCCTGCACTTGCCCTCCCCTCCCCTCTAAGAGAGGCCTCACTGCTGGAGGGCTTGGCAGTGTGCAAGCCACCGGCTCCTAAGCCTTCCCCAAGGACGCCTGGGGCCTAGATGCAAAGGCAAGGCAGGAGTGGAGCTGAGGCCAGGAAGGCGCCAGGGGCCTCTCCCAGCATCGCACAGCCTGCTCCTTCCTGGACAGCAAGCCTAGCAGCGAGGCAAGCATGGACAAGTCTCGCCCAGGGCAGAGCAGCCTCGAGCAAGGCACTTGACTAGATCCGGCCTCTGGGCAGAGCTGGAGCTCTGCCGTACTGGAGGCACACTCGGCTCGGCCCAAGCAGGGATTGCAGCTGCACGCGGCTTGGCTCCCTCGACTCTTCCCAAGGAGGCTCGCTTCCAAGCCTACTGTGCACTTGGCTTCAGGGCAGGGACGCCCCACGCCTCCTGCAAGTCTTGGCACAGGGCCTGCTTCCCCTGAGCTGAGGCTGTGGGCGGCAGCCCAGACACGCAGGGGCAGGCCCCAACCACCTGCACACGTCTCTGCTGGTGGGGAGAGCACTAGGGAAATGACGTCTGTCAGGCACCTTCTGGGCGCTCACGGAGTCAGCCTCCGGGTGTGTGGGGCTGCAGACCACAGCCAGGGGCCCTGGGAGCCTGGTGCTCTCCGTGCCCTGCTGAGTCTGGCCGGCAAAGCGACCGCTGGAGGAGCCCTGCACTTGCCTTCCCCTCCCCTCTAAGAGAGGCCTCACTGCTGGAGGGCTTGGCAGTGTGCAAGACACCGGCTCCTAAACTTTCCCCAAGGACGCCTGGAGCCTAGATTCAAAGGCAAGGCAGGAGTGGAGCTGAGGCCAGGAAGGCGCCAGGGGCCTCTCCCAGCATCGCACAGCCTGCTCCATCCTGGGCAGCAAGCCTAGCAGCGAGGCAAGCCTGGGCAAGTCTCGCCCAGGGCAGAGCATCCTCACGGAAGGAACTTGACTAGATCCGGCCTCTGCGCAGAGCTGGAGCTCTGCCGTACTGGAGGCGCACTCGGCTCGGCCCAAGCAGGGATTGCAGCTGCTAGTGGCTTGGCTCCCTCGACTCTTCCCAAGGAGGCTCGCTTCCAAGCATACTGTGCACTTGGCTTCCAGGCAGGGATGCCACGCGCCTCCTGCAAGTCTGGCACAGGGGCTGCTTCCCCTGACCTGGGGCTGTGGGCGGGAGCCCAGACACGCAGGGGCAGGCCCCAACCACCTGCACACGTCTCTGCTGGGGAGGACAGCACTAGGGAAATGACGTCTGTCAGGCACCTTCTGGGCGGGGCGCCCACGGAGTCAGCCTCTGGGTGTGTGGGGCTGCAGACCACAGCCAGGGGCCCTGGGAGCCTTGTGTTCTCCGTGCGGCGCTGAGTCTGGGCGGCCATACAACCGCTGGAGGAGCCCTGCAGTTGCCCTCCCCTTCCCTGTGACAGAGCTCTCACTACTGGAGCCCTTGGCAGTGTGCAACCCACCGGCCCCTAAGCCCTCTGCAAAGACGCCTGGGGACTAGGTGCAAAGCTAAGGCAGGCGTGGAGCTGAGGCCAGGAAGGCGCCAGGAGCCTTTCCCATTCTCGCTAGCCTGCTCCTTCCTGGTCAGGAAGCCTAGCAGCGAGGCAAGTCTGGGCAAGGCTCGGCCAGGGCAGAGCAGCCTCATGCCAGCAACTCTGCCAGATCGGGCCTCCGAGCAGAGCTGGAGCTCTGCCGTACTGGAGGCAAACTCGGCTCCGCCCAAGAAGTGATTGCAGCCGCACGCAGCTGGGCTGCGTCCTCTTCCCTGGAGGAGGCTCCCGTCCCGTATGCTGTGCACGAGGCTTCCAGGCGGGGGCGCCGTGTGTCTCCTACAGGTCTTGGCTCAGCGGCTGCTTGCCCTGAGCTGGGGCTGTGGGAGCGAGCCCAGACACGCAGGGGCACGCCCCACCACCTGCACACGTCTCTGCTGGGGAGGAGAGCGCTAGTGATATGACGTCTGTCAGGCACCTTCTGGGCCCTCAAGGAGTCAGCCTCTGGGTGTGTGGGGCTGCAGACCACAGCCAGGGGACCTGGGAGCCTTGTGTTCTCCGTGCGGCGCTGAGTCTGGGCGGCAATACAACCGCTGGAGGAGCCCTGCAGTTGCCCTCAACTTCCCTCTAATAGAGCCTTCACTGCTGGAGCGCTTGGCAGTGTGCAACCCACGGGCCCTTAAGCCCTCCCCAAGGACTACTGGCGACTAGGTGCAAAGGCGAGGCAGGAGTGGAGCTGAGGCCAGGAAAGTGCCAGCAGCGTCTCCCAGTCTCATTCCGCCTGCTCCATCCCGGTCAGGAAGCCTAACAGCGAGGCAAGTCTGGGCAAGACTCGCCCAGGGCAGAGCAGCCTAACGCCAGGAACTGTGCCAGATTGGGCCTCTGAGCAGAGCTGGAACTCTGCCGTACTGGAGGCGCACTCGGCTCCGCCCAAGCAGGGATTGCAGCTGCAAGCGGCTTGGCTCCCTCGACTCTTCCCAAGGAGGCTCGCTTCGCAGCGTATTGTGCACTTGGCTTGCAGGCAGGGACGCCCCGCGCCTCCTGCAGGTCTTGGCTCAGGGGCTGCTTCCCCTGACCTGGGGCTGTGGGCGGGAGCCCAGACACGCAGGGGCAGGCCCCAACCACCTGCACACGTCTCTGCTGGGGAGGACAGCACTAGGGAAATGACGTCTGTCAGGCACCTTCTGGGCACTCACGGAGTCAGCCTCCGGGTGTGCAGGGCTGCAGACCCCACCATGGACCCTGGGAGCCTGGTGCTCTCCGTGTGGCGCTGAGTCTGGGCGGCCAATTAACCGCTGGAGGAGCGCTGGGGTTGCCCTTCCCTTCCCTCTGACAGAGCTCTCACTGCTGGAGCCCTCGGCAGTGTGCAACCCACCGGCCCCTAAGCCCTCCCCAAGGACGCCTGGGGACTAGGTGCAAAGGCAAGGCAGGCGTGGAGCTGAGGCCAGGAAGGAGCCAGGAGCGTCTGCCTGTCTCGCGCAGCCTGCTCCTTCCTGGTCAGGAAGCCTAGGAGTGAGGCAAGTCTGGGCAAGGCTCGCCCAGGGCCGAGCAGCCTCACGCCAGGAACTCTGCCAGATTGGGCCTCTGAGCAGAGCTGGAACTCTGCCGTACTTGAGGCACACTCGGCTCCGCCCAAGCAGGAATTGCAGCTTCAGGCGGCTTGGCTCCCTCGGCTCTTCACAAGGAGGCTCTCTTCCCCGCGTACTGTGCACTTGGCTTCCAGGCGAGGGCGCCCCGTGCTCCTACAGGTCTTGGCTCAGGTGCTGCTTCCACTGAGCTGGGGCTGTGGGCGGGAGCCCAGACACGCAGGGGCATGCCCCACCACCTGCACACGTCTCTGCTGGGGAGGAGAGCGCTAGGGAAATGACGTCTGTCAGGCAACTTCTGGGCGCCCACGGAGTCAGCCTCTGGGTGTGTGGGGCTGCAGACCACAGCCAGGGGACCTAGGAGCCTTGTGTTCTCCGTGCGGCGCTGAGTCTGGGCGGCCATACAACCGCTGGAGGAGCCCTGCAGTTGCCCTCAACTTCCCTCTAAGAGAGGCCTCACTGCTGTAGGGCTTGGCAGTGTGCAAGCCACCAGCTCCTAAGCCGTCCCCAAGGACGCCTGGGGCCTAAATGCAAAGGCAAGGCAGGAGAGGAGCTGAGGCCAGGAAGGCGCCAGGGGCCTCTCCCAGCATCGCACAGCCTGCTCCTACCTGGGCAGCAAGCCTAGCAGCGAGGCAAGCCTGGGTAAGTCTCGCCCAGGGCAGAGCAGCCTCGCGCAAGGAACTTGACTAGATCGGGCCTCTGAGCAGAGCTGGAGGTCTGCGTACTGGAGGCACACTCGGCTCGGCCCAAGCAGGGATTGCAGCTGCACGCGGCTTGGCTCCCTCGACTCTTCCCATGGAGGCTCGCGTCCAAGCGTACTGTGCACTTGGCTTCCAGGCAGGGACGCCCCGCGCCTCCCGCCAGTCTTGGCACAGGGGCTGCTTCCCCTGAGCTGAGGCTGAGGGCGGCAGCACAGACACGCAGGGGCAGGCCCCAACCACCTGCACACGTCTCTGCTGGAGGGGAGAGCACTAGGGAAATGACGTCTGTCAGGCACCTTCTGGGCGCTCACGGAGTCAGCCTCCGGGTGTGTGGGGCTGCAGACCACAGCCAGGGGCCCTGGAAGCCTGGTGCTCTCCGTGCTGTGCTGAGTCTGGGCGGCCAAGCGACCGCTGGAGGAGCCCTGCACTTGCCATTTCCTTCCCTATGACAGAGCTCTCACGGCTGGAGGGCTTGGCAGAGTGCAACCCACCGGCCCCGAAGCCCTCCGCAAGGACGCCTGGGGACTAGGTGCAAAGGCAAGGCAGGAGTGGAGCTGAGGCCAGGAAGGCGCCAGGAGCGTCTGCCTGTCTGGCGCAGCCAGCTCCTTCCTGCGCAGGAAGCCTGGCAGCGAGGCAAGTCTGGGCAAGGCTCGCCCAGGGCAGAGCAGCCTCACGCCAGCCACTCTGCCAGATCGGGCCTCTGAGCAGAGCTGGAGCTCTGCCGTACTGGAGGCTCACTGGGCTCGGCCCAAGGAGTGAGTGCAGACGCACGCAGCTGGGCTGCCTCCTCTTCTCCCGAGAAGGCTCGCCTCCCGCATGCTGTGCACCAGGCTTCCAGGCGGGGGCGCCCCGCGCCTCCTACAGGTCTTGCCTCAGGGGCTGCTTCCCTTGAGCTGGGGCTGCCGGCGGGAGCCCAGACACGCAGGGGCAGGCCCCAACCACCTGCACACGTCTCTACTGGGGAGGAGAGCGCTAGGGACATGACGTCTGTCAGGCACCTTCTGGGCGCCCACGGAGTCAGCCTCCGGGTGTGTGGGGCGGCAGACTACAGCCAGGGGACCTGGGAGCTTTCTGCTCTCCGTGCGGCGCTGAGTCTGGGCGGCCAAGCAACCGCGGGAGGAGCCCTGCACTTGCCCTCCCCTCCCCTCTAAGAGAGGCCTCACTGCTGGAGGGCTTGGCAGTGTGCAAGCCACCGGCTCCTAAGCCTTCCCCAAGGACGCCTGGGGCCTAGATGCAAAGGCAAGGCAGGAGTGGAGCTGAGGCCAGGAAGGCGCCAGGGGCCTCTCCCAGCATCGCACAGCCTGCTCCTTCCTGGACAGCAAGCCTAGCAGCGAGGCAAGCATGGACAAGTCTCGCCCAGGGCAGAGCAGCCTCGAGCAAGGCACTTGACTAGATCCGGCCTCTGGGCAGAGCTGGAGCTCTGCCGTACTGGAGGCACACTCGGCTCGGCCCAAGCAGGGATTGCAGCTGCACGCGGCTTGGCTCCCTCGACTCTTCCCAAGGAGGCTCGCTTGAAGCCTACTGTGCACTTGGCTTCAGGGCAGGGACGCCCCACGCCTCCTGCAAGTCTTGGCACAGGGCCTGCTTCCCCTGAGCTGAGGCTGTGGGCGGCAGCCCAGACACGCAGGGGCAGGCCCCAACCACCTGCACACGTCTCTGCTGGTGGGGAGAGCACTAGGGAAATGACGTCTGTCAGGCACCTTCTGGGCGCTCACGGAGTCAGCCTCCGGGTGTGTGGGGCTGCAGACCACAGCCAGGGGCCCTGGGAGCCTGGTGCTCTCCGTGCCCTGCTGAGTCTGGCCGGCAAAGCGACCGCTGGAGGAGCCCTGCACTTGCCTTCCCCTCCCCTCTAAGAGAGGCCTCACTGCTGGAGGGCTTGGCAGTGTGCAAGACACCGGCTCCTAAACTTTCCCCAAGGACGCCTGGAGCCTAGATTCAAAGGCAAGGCAGGAGTGGAGCTGAGGCCAGGAAGGCGCCAGGGGCCTCTCCCAGCATCGCACAGCCTGCTCCATCCTGGGCAGCAAGCCTAGCAGCGAGGCAAGCCTGGGCAAGTCTCGCCCAGGGCAGAGCATCCTCACGGAAGGAACTTGACTAGATCCGGCCTCTGCGCAGAGCTGGAGCTCTGCCGTACTGGAGGCGCACTCGGCTCGGCCCAAGCAGGGATTGCAGCTGCTAGCGGCTTGGCTCCCTCGACTCTTCCCAAGGAGGCTCGCTTCCAAGCATACTGTGCACTTGGCTTCCAGGCAGGGATGCCACGCGCCTCCTGCAAGTCTGGCACAGGGGCTGCTTCCCCTGACCTGGGGCTGTGGGCGGGAGCCCAGACACGCAGGGGCAGGCCCCAACCACCTGCACACGTCTCTGCTGGGGAGGACAGCACTAGGGAAATGACGTCTGTCAGGCAACTTCTGGGCGGGGCGCCCACGGAGTCAGCCTCTGGGTGTGTGGGGCTGCAGACCACAGCCAGGGGCCCTGGGAGCCTTGTGTTCTCCGTGCGGCGCTGAGTCTGGGCGGCCATACAACCGCTGGAGGAGCCCTGCAGTTGCCCTCCCCTTCCCTGTGACAGAGCTCTCACTACTGGAGCCCTTGGCAGTGTGCAACCCACCGGCCCCTAAGCCCTCTGCAAAGACGCCTGCGGACTAGGTGCAAAGCTAAGGCAGGCGTGGAGCTGAGGCCAGGAAGGCGCCAGGAGCCTTTCCCATTCTCGCTAGCCTGCTCCTTCCTGGTCAGGAAGCCTAGCAGCGAGGCAAGTCTGGGCAAGGCTCGGCCAGGGCAGAGCAGCCTCATGCCAGCAACTCTGCCAGATCGGGCCTCCGAGCAGAGCTGGAGCTCTGCCGTACTGGAGGCAAACTCGGCTCCGCCCAAGAAGTGATTGCAGCCGCACGCAGCTGGGCTGCGTCCTCTTCCCTGGAGGAGGCTCCCGTCCCGTATGCTGTGCACGAGGCTTCCAGGCGGGGGCGCCGTGTGTCTCCTACAGGTCTTGGCTCAGCGGCTGCTTGCCCTGAGCTGGGGCTGTGGGAGCGAGCCCAGACACGCAGGGGCACGCCCCACCACCTGCACACGTCTCTGCTGGGGAGGAGAGCGCTAGTGATATGACGTCTGTCAGGCACCTTCTGGGCCCTCAAGGAGTCAGCCTCTGGGTGTGTGGGGCTGCAGACCACAGCCAGGGGACCTGGGAGCCTTGTGTTCTCCGTGCGGCGCTGAGTCTGGGCGGCCATACAACCGCTGGAGGAGCCCTGCAGTTGCCCTCAACTTCCCTCTAATAGAGCCTTCACTGCTGGAGCGCTTGGCAGTGTGCAACCCACGGGCCCTTAAGCCCTCCCCAAGGACTACTGGCGACTAGGTGCAAAGGCGAGGCAGGAGTGGAGCTGAGGCCAGGAAAGTGCCAGCAGCGTCTCCCAGTCTCATTCCGCCTGCTCCATCCCGGTCAGGAAGCCTAACAGCGAGGCAAGTCTGGGCAAGACTCGCCCAGGGCAGAGCAGCCTAACGCCAGGAACTGTGCCAGATTGGGCCTCTGAGCAGAGCTGGAACTCTGCCGTACTGGAGGCGCACTCGGCTCCGCCCAAGCAGGGATTGCAGCTGCAAGCGGCTTGGCTCCCTCGACTCTTCCCAAGGAGGCTCGCTTCGCAGCGTATTGTGCACTTGGCTTGCAGGCAGGGACGCCCCGCGCCTCCTGCAGGTCTTGGCTCAGGGGCTGCTTCCCCTGACCTGGGGCTGTGGGCGGGAGCCCAGACACGCAGGGGCAGGCCCCAACCACCTGCACACGTCTCTGCTGGGGAGGACAGCACTAGGGAAATGACGTCTGTCAGGCACCTTCTGGGCACTCACGGAGTCAGCCTCCGGGTGTGCGGGGCTGCAGACCCCACCATGGACCCTGGGAGCCTGGTGCTCTCCGTGTGGCGCTGAGTCTGGGCGGCCAATTAACCGCTGGAGGAGCGCTGCGGTTGCCCTTCCCTTCCCTCTGACAGAGCTCTCACTGCTGGAGCCCTCGGCAGTGTGCAACCCACCGGCCCCTAAGCCCTCCCCAAGGACGCCTGGGGACTAGGTGCAAAGGCAAGGCAGGCGTGGAGCTGAGGCCAGGAAGGAGCCAGGAGCGTCTGCCTGTCTCACGCAGCCTGCTCCTTCCTGGTCAGGAAGCCTAGGAGTGAGGCAAGTCTGGGCAAGGCTCGCCCAGGGCCGAGCAGCCTCACGCCAGGAACTCTGCCAGATTGGGCCTCTGAGCAGAGCTGGAACTCTGCCGTACTTGAGGCACACTCGGCTCCGCCCAAGCAGGAATTGCAGCTTCAGGCGGCTTGGCTCCCTCGGCTCTTCACAAGGAGGCTCTCTTCCCCGCGTACTGTGCACTTGGCTTCCAGGCGAGGGCGCCCCGCGCCTCCTACAGGTCTTGGCTCAGGTGCTGCTTCCACTGAGCTGGGGCTGTGGGCGGGAGCCCAGACACGCAGGGGCATGCCCCACCACCTGCACACGTCTCTGCTGGGGAGGAGAGCGCTAGGGAAATGACGTCTGTCAGGCAACTTCTGGGCGCCCACGGAGTCAGCCTCTGGGTGTGTGGGGCTGCAGACCACAGCCAGGGGCCCTGGGAGCCTTGTGTTCTCCGTGCGGCGCTGAGTCTGGGCGGCCATACAACCGCTGGAGGAGCCCTGCAGTTGCCCTCAACTTCCCTCTAAGAGAGGCCTCACTGCTGTAGGGCTTGGCAGTGTGCAAGCCACCAGCTCCTAAGCCGTCCCCAAGGACGCCTGGGGCCTAAATGCAAAGGCAAGGCAGGAGAGGAGCTGAGGCCAGGAAGGCGCCAGGGGCCTCTCCCAGCATCGCACAGCCTGCTCCTACCTGGGCAGCAAGCCTAGCAGCGAGGCAGGCCTGGGTAAGTCTCACCCAGGGCAGAGCAGCCTCGCGCAAGGAACTTGACTAGATCGGGCCTCTGAGCAGAGCTGGAGCTCTGCGTACTGGAGGCACACTCGGCTCGGCCCAAGCAGGGATTGCAGCTGCACGCGGCTTGGCTCCCTCGACTCTTCCCATGGAGGCTCGCGTCCAAGCGTACTGTGCACTTGGCTTCCAGGCAGGGACGCCCCGCGCCTCCCACCAGTCTTGGCACAGGGGCTGCTTCCCCTGAGCTGAGGCTGAGGGCGGCAGCACAGACACGCAGGGGCAGGCCCCAACCACCTGCACACGTCTCTGCTGGAGGGGAGAGCACTAGGGAAATGACGTCTGTCAGGCACCTTCTGGGCACTCACGGAGTCAGCCTCCGGGTGTGTGGGGCTGCAGACCACAGCCAGGGGCCCTGGAAGCCTGGTGCTCTCCGTGCTGTGCTGAGTCTGGGCGGCCAAGCGACCGCTGGAGGAGCCCTGCACTTGCCATTTCCTTCCCTATGACAGAGCTCTCACGGCTGGAGGGCTTGGCAGAGTGCAACCCACCGGCCCCGAAGCCCTCCGCAAGGACGCCTGGGGACTAGGTGCAAAGGCAAGGCAGGAGTGGAGCTGAGGCCAGGAAGGCGCCAGGAGCGTCTGCCTGTCTCGCACAGCCAGCTCCTTCCTGCGCAGGAAGCCTGGCAGCGAGGCAAGTCTGGGCAAGGCTCGCCCAGGGCAGAGCAGCCTCACGCCAGCCACTCTGCCAGATCGGGCCTCTGAGCAGAGCTGGAGCTCTGCCGTACTGGAGGCTCACTGGGCTCGGCCCAAGGAGTGAGTGCAGACGCACGCAGCTGGGCTGCCTCCTCTTCTCCCGAGAAGGCTCGCCTCCCGCATGCTGTGCACCAGGCTTCCAGGCGGGGGCGCCCCGCGCCTCCTACAGGTCTTGCCTCAGGGGCTGCTTCCCTTGAGCTGGGGCTGCCGGCGGGAGCCCAGACACGCAGGGGCAGGCCCCAACCACCTGCACACGTCTCTACTGGGGAGGAGAGCGCTAGGGACATGACGTCTGTCAGGCACCTTCTGGGCGCCCACGGAGTCAGCCTCCGGGTGTGTGGGGCGGCAGACTACAGCCAGGGGACCTGGGAGCTTTCTGCTCTCCGTGCGGCGCTGAGTCTGGGCGGCCAAGCAACCGCGGGAGGAGCCCTGCACTTGCCCTCCCCTCCCCTCTAAGAGAGGCCTCACTGCTGGAGGGCTTGGCAGTGTGCAAGCCACCGGCTCCTAAGCCTTCCCCAAGGACGCCTGGGGCCTAGATGCAAAGGCAAGGCAGGAGTGGAGCTGAGGCCAGGAAGGCGCCAGGGGCCTCTCCCAGCATCGCACAGCCTGCTCCTTCCTGGACAGCAAGCCTAGCAGCGAGGCAAGCATGGACAAGTCTCGCCCAGGGCAGAGCAGCCTCGAACAAGGCACTTGACTAGATCCGGCCTCTGGGCAGAGCTGGAGCTCTGCCGTACTGGAGGCACACTCGGCTCGGCCCAAGCAGGGATTGCAGCTGCACGCGGCTTGGCTCCCTCGACTCTTCCCAAGGAGGCTCGCTTGAAGCCTACTGTGCACTTGGCTTCAGGGCAGGGACGCCCCACGCCTCCTGCAAGTCTTGGCACAGGGCCTGCTTCCCCTGAGCTGAGGCTGTGGGCGGCAGCCCAGACACGCAGGGGCAGGCCCCAACCACCTGCACACGTCTCTGCTGGTGGGGAGAGCACTAGGGAAATGACGTCTGTCAGGCACCTTCTGGGCGCTCACGGAGTCAGCCTCCGGGTGTGTGGGGCTGCAGACCACAGCCAGGGGCCCTGGGAGCCTGGTGCTCTCCGTGCCCTGCTGAGTCTGGCCGGCAAAGCGACCGCTGGAGGAGCCCTGCACTTGCCTTCCCCTCCCCTCTAAGAGAGGCCTCACTGCTGGAGGGCTTGGCAGTGTGCAAGACACCGGCTCCTAAACTTTCCCCAAGGACGCCTGGAGCCTAGATTCAAAGGCAAGGCAGGAGTGGAGCTGAGGCCAGGAAGGCGCCAGGGGCCTCTCCCAGCATCGCACAGCCTGCTCCATCCTGGGCAGCAAGCCTAGCAGCGAGGCAAGCCTGGGCAAGTCTCGCCCAGGGCAGAGCATCCTCACGGAAGGAACTTGACTAGATCCGGCCTCTGCGCAGAGCTGGAGCTCTGCCGTACTGGAGGCGCACTCGGCTCGGCCCAAGCAGGGATTGCAGCTGCTAGCGGCTTGGCTCCCTCGACTCTTCCCAAGGAGGCTCGCTTCCAAGCATACTGTGCACTTGGCTTCCAGGCAGGGATGCCACGCGCCTCCTGCAAGTCTGGCACAGGGGCTGCTTCCCCTGACCTGGGGCTGTGGGCGGGAGCCCAGACACGCAGGGGCAGGCCCCAACCACCTGCACACGTCTCTGCTGGGGAGGACAGCACTAGGGAAATGACGTCTGTCAGGCAACTTCTGGGCGCCCACGGAGTCAGCCTCTGGGTGTGTGGGGCTGCAGACCACAGCCAGGGGCCCTGGGAGCCTTGTGTTCTCCGTGCGGCGCTGAGTCTGGGCGGCCATACAACCGCTGGAGGAGCCCTGCAGTTGCCCTCCCCTTCCCTGTGACAGAGCTCTCACTACTGGAGCCCTTGGCAGTGTGCAACCCACCGGCCCCTAAGCCCTCTGCAAAGACGCCTGGGGACTAGGTGCAAAGCTAAGGCAGGCGTGGAGCTGAGGCCAGGAAGGCGCCAGGAGCCTTTCCCATTCTCGCTAGCCTGCTCCTTCCTGGTCAGGAAGCCTAGCAGCGAGGCAAGTCTGGGCAAGGCTCGGCCAGGGCAGAGCAGCCTCATGCCAGCAACTCTGCCAGATCGGGCCTCCGAGCAGAGCTGGAGCTCTGCCGTACTGGAGGCAAACTCGGCTCCGCCCAAGAAGTGATTGCAGCCGCACGCAGCTGGGCTGCGTCCTCTTCCCTGGAGGAGGCTCCCGTCCCGTATGCTGTGCACGAGGCTTCCAGGCGGGGGCGCCGTGTGTCTCCTACAGGTCTTGGCTCAGCGGCTGCTTGCCCTGAGCTGGGGCTGTGGGAGCGAGCCCAGACACGCAGGGGCACGCCCCACCACCTGCACACGTCTCTGCTGGGGAGGAGAGCGCTAGTGATATGACGTCTGTCAGGCACCTTCTGGGCCCTCAAGGAGTCAGCCTCTGGGTGTGTGGGGCTGCAGACCACAGCCAGGGGACCTGGGAGCCTTGTGTTCTCCGTGCGGCGCTGAGTCTGGGCGGCAATACAACCGCTGGAGGAGCCCTGCAGTTGCCCTCAACTTCCCTCTAATAGAGCCTTCACTGCTGGAGCGCTTGGCAGTGTGCAACCCACGGGCCCTTAAGCCCTCCCCAAGGACTACTGGCGACTAGGTGCAAAGGCGAGGCAGGAGTGGAGCTGAGGCCAGGAAAGTGCCAGCAGCGTCTCCCAGTCTCATTCCGCCTGCTCCATCCCGGTCAGGAAGCCTAACAGCGAGGCAAGTCTGGGCAAGACTCGCCCAGGGCAGAGCAGCCTAACGCCAGGAACTGTGCCAGATTGGGCCTCTGAGCAGAGCTGGAACTCTGCCGTACTGGAGGCGCACTCGGCTCCGCCCAAGCAGGGATTGCAGCTGCAAGCGGCTTGGCTCCCTCGACTCTTCCCAAGGAGGCTCGCTTCGCAGCGTATTGTGCACTTGGCTTGCAGGCAGGGACGCCCCGCGCCTCCTGCAGGTCTTGGCTCAGGGGCTGCTTCCCCTGACCTGGGGCTGTGGGCGGGAGCCCAGACACGCAGGGGCAGGCCCCAACCACCTGCACACGTCTCTGCTGGGGAGGACAGCACTAGGGAAATGACGTCTGTCAGGCACCTTCTGGGCACTCACGGAGTCAGCCTCCGGGTGTGCAGGGCTGCAGACCCCACCATGGACCCTGGGAGCCTGGTGCTCTCCGTGTGGCACTGAGTCTGGGCGGCCAATTAACCGCTGGAGGAGCGCTGCGGTTGCCCTTCCCTTCCCTCTGACAGAGCTCTCACTGCTGGAGCCCTCGGCAGTGTGCAACCCACCGGCCCCTAAGCCCTCCCCAAGGACGCCTGGGGACTAGGTGCAAAGGCAAGGCAGGCGTGGAGCTGAGGCCAGGAAGGAGCCAGGAGCGTCTGCCTGTCTCGCGCAGCCTGCTCCTTCCTGGTCAGGAAGCCTAGGAGTGAGGCAAGTCTGGGCAAGGCTCGCCCAGGGCCGAGCAGCCTCACGCCAGGAACTCTGCCAGATTGGGCCTCTGAGCAGAGCTGGAACTCTGCCGTACTTGAGGCACACTCGGCTCCGCCCAAGCAGGAATTGCAGCTTCAGGCGGCTTGGCTCCCTCGGCTCTTCACAAGGAGGCTCTCTTCCCCGCGTACTGTGCACTTGGCTTCCAGGCGAGGGCGCCCCGTGCTCCTACAGGTCTTGGCTCAGGTGCTGCTTCCACTGAGCTGGGGCTGTGGGCGGGAGCCCAGACACGCAGGGGCATGCCCCACCACCTGCACACGTCTCTGCTGGGGAGGAGAGCGCTAGGGAAATGACGTCTGTCAGGCAACTTCTGGGCGCCCACGGAGTCAGCCTCTGGGTGTGTGGGGCTGCAGACCACAGCCAGGGGACCTAGGAGCCTTGTGTTCTCCGTGCGGCGCTGAGTCTGGGCGGCCATACAACCGCTGGAGGAGCCCTGCAGTTGCCCTCAACTTCCCTCTAAGAGAGGCCTCACTGCTGTAGGGCTTGGCAGTGTGCAAGCCACCAGCTCCTAAGCCGTCCCCAAGGACGCCTGGGGCCTAAATGCAAAGGCAAGGCAGGAGAGGAGCTGAGGCCAGGAAGGCGCCAGGGGCCTCTCCCAGCATCGCACAGCCTGCTCCTACCTGGGCAGCAAGCCTAGCAGCGAGGCAAGCCTGGGTAAGTCTCGCCCAGGGCAGAGCAGCCTCGCGCAAGGAACTTGACTAGATCGGGCCTCTGAGCAGAGCTGGAGGTCTGCGTACTGGAGGCACACTCGGCTCGGCCCAAGCAGGGATTGCAGCTGCACGCGGCTTGGCTCCCTCGACTCTTCCCATGGAGGCTCGCGTCCAAGCGTACTGTGCACTTGGCTTCCAGGCAGGGACGCCCCGCGCCTCCCGCCAGTCTTGGCACAGGGGCTGCTTCCCCTGAGCTGAGGCTGAGGGCGGCAGCACAGACACGCAGGGGCAGGCCCCAACCACCTGCACACGTCTCTGCTGGAGGGGAGAGCACTAGGGAAATGACGTCTGTCAGGCACCTTCTGGGCGCTCACGGAGTCAGCCTCCGGGTGTGTGGGGCTGCAGACCACAGCCAGGGGCCCTGGAAGCCTGGTGCTCTCCGTGCTGTGCTGAGTCTGGGCGGCCAAGCGACCGCTGGAGGAGCCCTGCACTTGCCATTTCCTTCCCTATGACAGAGCTCTCACGGCTGGAGGGCTTGGCAGAGTGCAACCCACCGGCCCCGAAGCCCTCCGCAAGGACGCCTGGGGACTAGGTGCAAAGGCAAGGCAGGAGTGGAGCTGAGGCCAGGAAGGCGCCAGGAGCGTCTGCCTGTCTGGCGCAGCCAGCTCCTTCCTGCGCAGGAAGCCTGGCAGCGAGGCAAGTCTGGGCAAGGCTCGCCCAGGGCAGAGCAGCCTCACGCCAGCCACTCTGCCAGATCGGGCCTCTGAGCAGAGCTGGAGCTCTGCCGTACTGGAGGCTCACTGGGCTCGGCCCAAGGAGTGAGTGCAGACGCACGCAGCTGGGCTGCCTCCTCTTCTCCCGAGAAGGCTCGCCTCCCGCATGCTGTGCACCAGGCTTCCAGGCGGGGGCGCCCCGCGCCTCCTACAGGTCTTGCCTCAGGGGCTGCTTCCCTTGAGCTGGGGCTGCCGGCGGGAGCCCAGACACGCAGGGGCAGGCCCCAACCACCTGCACACGTCTCTACTGGGGAGGAGAGCGCTAGGGACATGACGTCTGTCAGGCACCTTCTGGGCGCCCACGGAGTCAGCCTCCGGGTGTGTGGGGCGGCAGACTACAGCCAGGGGACCTGGGAGCTTTCTGCTCTCCGTGCGGCGCTGAGTCTGGGCGGCCAAGCAACCGCGGGAGGAGCCCTGCACTTGCCCTCCCCTCCCCTCTAAGAGAGGCCTCACTGCTGGAGGGCTTGGCAGTGTGCAAGCCACCGGCTCCTAAGCCTTCCCCAAGGACGCCTGGGGCCTAGATGCAAAGGCAAGGCAGGAGTGGAGCTGAGGCCAGGAAGGCGCCAGGGGCCTCTCCCAGCATCGCACAGCCTGCTCCTTCCTGGACAGCAAGCCTAGCAGCGAGGCAAGCATGGACAAGTCTCGCCCAGGGCAGAGCAGCCTCGAGCAAGGCACTTGACTAGATCCGGCCTCTGGGCAGAGCTGGAGCTCTGCCGTACTGGAGGCACACTCGGCTCGGCCCAAGCAGGGATTGCAGCTGCACGCGGCTTGGCTCCCTCGACTCTTCCCAAGGAGGCTCGCTTGAAGCCTACTGTGCACTTGGCTTCAGGGCAGGGACGCCCCACGCCTCCTGCAAGTCTTGGCACAGGGCCTGCTTCCCCTGAGCTGAGGCTGTGGGCGGCAGCCCAGACACGCAGGGGCAGGCCCCAACCACCTGCACACGTCTCTGCTGGTGGGGAGAGCACTAGGGAAATGACGTCTGTCAGGCACCTTCTGGGCGCTCACGGAGTCAGCCTCCGGGTGTGTGGGGCTGCAGACCACAGCCAGGGGCCCTGGGAGCCTGGTGCTCTCCGTGCCCTGCTGAGTCTGGCCGGCAAAGCGACCGCTGGAGGAGCCCTGCACTTGCCTTCCCCTCCCCTCTAAGAGAGGCCTCACTGCTGGAGGGCTTGGCAGTGTGCAAGACACCGGCTCCTAAACTTTCCCCAAGGACGCCTGGAGCCTAGATTCAAAGGCAAGGCAGGAGTGGAGCTGAGGCCAGGAAGGCGCCAGGGGCCTCTCCCAGCATCGCACAGCCTGCTCCATCCTGGGCAGCAAGCCTAGCAGCGAGGCAAGCCTGGGCAAGTCTCGCCCAGGGCAGAGCATCCTCACGGAAGGAACTTGACTAGATCCGGCCTCTGCGCAGAGCTGGAGCTCTGCCGTACTGGAGGCGCACTCGGCTCGGCCCAAGCAGGGATTGCAGCTGCTAGCGGCTTGGCTCCCTCGACTCTTCCCAAGGAGGCTCGCTTCCAAGCATACTGTGCACTTGGCTTCCAGGCAGGGATGCCACGCGCCTCCTGCAAGTCTGGCACAGGGGCTGCTTCCCCTGACCTGGGGCTGTGGGCGGGAGCCCAGACACGCAGGGGCAGGCCCCAACCACCTGCACACGTCTCTGCTGGGGAGGACAGCACTAGGGAAATGACGTCTGTCAGGCACCTTCTGGGCGGGGCGCCCACGGAGTCAGCCTCTGGGTGTGTGGGGCTGCAGACCACAGCCAGGGGCCCTGGGAGCCTTGTGTTCTCCGTGCGGCGCTGAGTCTGGGCGGCCATACAACCGCTGGAGGAGCCCTGCAGTTGCCCTCCCCTTCCCTGTGACAGAGCTCTCACTACTGGAGCCCTTGGCAGTGTGCAACCCACCGGCCCCTAAGCCCTCTGCAAAGACGCCTGCGGACTAGGTGCAAAGCTAAGGCAGGCGTGGAGCTGAGGCCAGGAAGGCGCCAGGAGCCTTTCCCATTCTCGCTAGCCTGCTCCTTCCTGGTCAGGAAGCCTAGCAGCGAGGCAAGTCTGGGCAAGGCTCGGCCAGGGCAGAGCAGCCTCATGCCAGCAACTCTGCCAGATCGGGCCTCCGAGCAGAGCTGGAGCTCTGCCGTACTGGAGGCAAACTCGGCTCCGCCCAAGAAGTGATTGCAGCCGCACGCAGCTGGGCTGCGTCCTCTTCCCTGGAGGAGGCTCCCGTCCCGTATGCTGTGCACGAGGCTTCCAGGCGGGGGCGCCGTGTGTCTCCTACAGGTCTTGGCTCAGCGGCTGCTTGCCCTGAGCTGGGGCTGTGGGAGCGAGCCCAGACACGCAGGGGCACGCCCCACCACCTGCACACGTCTCTGCTGGGGAGGAGAGCGCTAGTGATATGACGTCTGTCAGGCACCTTCTGGGCCCTCAAGGAGTCAGCCTCTGGGTGTGTGGGGCTGCAGACCACAGCCAGGGGACCTGGGAGCCTTGTGTTCTCCGTGCGGCGCTGAGTCTGGGCGGCCATACAACCGCTGGAGGAGCCCTGCAGTTGCCCTCAACTTCCCTCTAATAGAGCCTTCACTGCTGGAGCGCTTGGCAGTGTGCAACCCACGGGCCCTTAAGCCCTCCCCAAGGACTACTGGCGACTAGGTGCAAAGGCGAGGCAGGAGTGGAGCTGAGGCCAGGAAAGTGCCAGCAGCGTCTCCCAGTCTCATTCCGCCTGCTCCATCCCGGTCAGGAAGCCTAACAGCGAGGCAAGTCTGGGCAAGACTCGCCCAGGGCAGAGCAGCCTAACGCCAGGAACTGTGCCAGATTGGGCCTCTGAGCAGAGCTGGAACTCTGCCGTACTGGAGGCGCACTCGGCTCCGCCCAAGCAGGGATTGCAGCTGCAAGCGGCTTGGCTCCCTCGACTCTTCCCAAGGAGGCTCGCTTCGCAGCGTATTGTGCACTTGGCTTGCAGGCAGGGACGCCCCGCGCCTCCTGCAGGTCTTGGCTCAGGGGCTGCTTCCCCTGACCTGGGGCTGTGGGCGGGAGCCCAGACACGCAGGGGCAGGCCCCAACCACCTGCACACGTCTCTGCTGGGGAGGACAGCACTAGGGAAATGACGTCTGTCAGGCACCTTCTGGGCACTCACGGAGTCAGCCTCCGGGTGTGCGGGGCTGCAGACCCCACCATGGACCCTGGGAGCCTGGTGCTCTCCGTGTGGCGCTGAGTCTGGGCGGCCAATTAACCGCTGGAGGAGCGCTGCGGTTGCCCTTCCCTTCCCTCTGACAGAGCTCTCACTGCTGGAGCCCTCGGCAGTGTGCAACCCACCGGCCCCTAAGCCCTCCCCAAGGACGCCTGGGGACTAGGTGCAAAGGCAAGGCAGGCGTGGAGCTGAGGCCAGGAAGGAGCCAGGAGCGTCTGCCTGTCTCACGCAGCCTGCTCCTTCCTGGTCAGGAAGCCTAGGAGTGAGGCAAGTCTGGGCAAGGCTCGCCCAGGGCCGAGCAGCCTCACGCCAGGAACTCTGCCAGATTGGGCCTCTGAGCAGAGCTGGAACTCTGCCGTACTTGAGGCACACTCGGCTCCGCCCAAGCAGGAATTGCAGCTTCAGGCGGCTTGGCTCCCTCGGCTCTTCACAAGGAGGCTCTCTTCCCCGCGTACTGTGCACTTGGCTTCCAGGCGAGGGCGCCCCGCGCCTCCTACAGGTCTTGGCTCAGGTGCTGCTTCCACTGAGCTGGGGCTGTGGGCGGGAGCCCAGACACGCAGGGGCATGCCCCACCACCTGCACACGTCTCTGCTGGGGAGGAGAGCGCTAGGGAAATGACGTCTGTCAGGCAACTTCTGGGCGCCCACGGAGTCAGCCTCTGGGTGTGTGGGGCTGCAGACCACAGCCAGGGGCCCTGGGAGCCTTGTGTTCTCCGTGCGGCGCTGAGTCTGGGCGGCCATACAACCGCTGGAGGAGCCCTGCAGTTGCCCTCAACTTCCCTCTAAGAGAGGCCTCACTGCTGTAGGGCTTGGCAGTGTGCAAGCCACCAGCTCCTAAGCCGTCCCCAAGGACGCCTGGGGCCTAAATGCAAAGGCAAGGCAGGAGAGGAGCTGAGGCCAGGAAGGCGCCAGGGGCCTCTCCCAGCATCGCACAGCCTGCTCCTACCTGGGCAGCAAGCCTAGCAGCGAGGCAGGCCTGGGTAAGTCTCACCCAGGGCAGAGCAGCCTCGCGCAAGGAACTTGACTAGATCGGGCCTCTGAGCAGAGCTGGAGCTCTGCGTACTGGAGGCACACTCGGCTCGGCCCAAGCAGGGATTGCAGCTGCACGCGGCTTGGCTCCCTCGACTCTTCCCATGGAGGCTCGCGTCCAAGCGTACTGTGCACTTGGCTTCCAGGCAGGGACGCCCCGCGCCTCCCACCAGTCTTGGCACAGGGGCTGCTTCCCCTGAGCTGAGGCTGAGGGCGGCAGCACAGACACGCAGGGGCAGGCCCCAACCACCTGCACACGTCTCTGCTGGAGGGGAGAGCACTAGGGAAATGACGTCTGTCAGGCACCTTCTGGGCACTCACGGAGTCAGCCTCCGGGTGTGTGGGGCTGCAGACCACAGCCAGGGGCCCTGGAAGCCTGGTGCTCTCCGTGCTGTGCTGAGTCTGGGCGGCCAAGCGACCGCTGGAGGAGCCCTGCACTTGCCATTTCCTTCCCTATGACAGAGCTCTCACGGCTGGAGGGCTTGGCAGAGTGCAACCCACCGGCCCCGAAGCCCTCCGCAAGGACGCCTGGGGACTAGGTGCAAAGGCAAGGCAGGAGTGGAGCTGAGGCCAGGAAGGCGCCAGGAGCGTCTGCCTGTCTCGCACAGCCAGCTCCTTCCTGCGCAGGAAGCCTGGCAGCGAGGCAAGTCTGGGCAAGGCTCGCCCAGGGCAGAGCAGCCTCACGCCAGCCACTCTGCCAGATCGGGCCTCTGAGCAGAGCTGGAGCTCTGCCGTACTGGAGGCTCACTGGGCTCGGCCCAAGGAGTGAGTGCAGACGCACGCAGCTGGGCTGCCTCCTCTTCTCCCGAGAAGGCTCGCCTCCCGCATGCTGTGCACCAGGCTTCCAGGCGGGGGCGCCCCGCGCCTCCTACAGGTCTTGCCTCAGGGGCTGCTTCCCTTGAGCTGGGGCTGCCGGCGGGAGCCCAGACACGCAGGGGCAGGCCCCAACCACCTGCACACGTCTCTACTGGGGAGGAGAGCGCTAGGGACATGACGTCTGTCAGGCACCTTCTGGGCGCCCACGGAGTCAGCCTCCGGGTGTGTGGGGCGGCAGACTACAGCCAGGGGACCTGGGAGCTTTCTGCTCTCCGTGCGGCGCTGAGTCTGGGCGGCCAAGCAACCGCGGGAGGAGCCCTGCACTTGCCCTCCCCTCCCCTCTAAGAGAGGCCTCACTGCTGGAGGGCTTGGCAGTGTGCAAGCCACCGGCTCCTAAGCCTTCCCCAAGGACGCCTGGGGCCTAGATGCAAAGGCAAGGCAGGAGTGGAGCTGAGGCCAGGAAGGCGCCAGGGGCCTCTCCCAGCATCGCACAGCCTGCTCCTTCCTGGACAGCAAGCCTAGCAGCGAGGCAAGCATGGACAAGTCTCGCCCAGGGCAGAGCAGCCTCGAGCAAGGCACTTGACTAGATCCGGCCTCTGGGCAGAGCTGGAGCTCTGCCGTACTGGAGGCACACTCGGCTCGGCCCAAGCAGGGATTGCAGCTGCACGCGGCTTGGCTCCCTCGACTCTTCCCAAGGAGGCTCGCTTCCAAGCCTACTGTGCACTTGGCTTCAGGGCAGGGACGCCCCACGCCTCCTGCAAGTCTTGGCACAGGGCCTGCTTCCCCTGAGCTGAGGCTGTGGGCGGCAGCCCAGACACGCAGGGGCAGGCCCCAACCACCTGCACACGTCTCTGCTGGTGGGGAGAGCACTAGGGAAATGACGTCTGTCAGGCACCTTCTGGGCGCTCACGGAGTCAGCCTCCGGGTGTGTGGGGCTGCAGACCACAGCCAGGGGCCCTGGGAGCCTGGTGCTCTCCGTGCCCTGCTGAGTCTGGCCGGCAAAGCGACCGCTGGAGGAGCCCTGCACTTGCCTTCCCCTCCCCTCTAAGAGAGGCCTCACTGCTGGAGGGCTTGGCAGTGTGCAAGACACCGGCTCCTAAACTTTCCCCAAGGACGCCTGGAGCCTAGATTCAAAGGCAAGGCAGGAGTGGAGCTGAGGCCAGGAAGGCGCCAGGGGCCTCTCCCAGCATCGCACAGCCTGCTCCATCCTGGGCAGCAAGCCTAGCAGCGAGGCAAGCCTGGGCAAGTCTCGCCCAGGGCAGAGCATCCTCACGGAAGGAACTTGACTAGATCCGGCCTCTGCGCAGAGCTGGAGCTCTGCCGTACTGGAGGCGCACTCGGCTCGGCCCAAGCAGGGATTGCAGCTGCTAGCGGCTTGGCTCCCTCGACTCTTCCCAAGGAGGCTCGCTTCCAAGCATACTGTGCACTTGGCTTCCAGGCAGGGATGCCACGCGCCTCCTGCAAGTCTGGCACAGGGGCTGCTTCCCCTGACCTGGGGCTGTGGGCGGGAGCCCAGACACGCAGGGGCAGGCCCCAACCACCTGCACACGTCTCTGCTGGGGAGGACAGCACTAGGGAAATGACGTCTGTCAGGCACCTTCTGGGCGGGGCGCCCACGGAGTCAGCCTCTGGGTGTGTGGGGCTGCAGACCACAGCCAGGGGCCCTGGGAGCCTTGTGTTCTCCGTGCGGCGCTGAGTCTGGGCGGCCATACAACCGCTGGAGGAGCCCTGCAGTTGCCCTCCCCTTCCCTGTGACAGAGCTCTCACTACTGGAGCCCTTGGCAGTGTGCAACCCACCGGCCCCTAAGCCCTCTGCAAAGACGCCTGGGGACTAGGTGCAAAGCTAAGGCAGGCGTGGAGCTGAGGCCAGGAAGGCGCCAGGAGCCTTTCCCATTCTCGCTAGCCTGCTCCTTCCTGGTCAGGAAGCCTAGCAGCGAGGCAAGTCTGGGCAAGGCTCGGCCAGGGCAGAGCAGCCTCATGCCAGCAACTCTGCCAGATCGGGCCTCCGAGCAGAGCTGGAGCTCTGCCGTACTGGAGGCAAACTCGGCTCCGCCCAAGAAGTGATTGCAGCCGCACGCAGCTGGGCTGCGTCCTCTTCCCTGGAGGAGGCTCCCGTCCCGTATGCTGTGCACGAGGCTTCCAGGCGGGGGCGCCGTGTGTCTCCTACAGGTCTTGGCTCAGCGGCTGCTTGCCCTGAGCTGGGGCTGTGGGAGCGAGCCCAGACACGCAGGGGCACGCCCCACCACCTGCACACGTCTCTGCTGGGGAGGAGAGCGCTAGTGATATGACGTCTGTCAGGCACCTTCTGGGCCCTCAAGGAGTCAGCCTCTGGGTGTGTGGGGCTGCAGACCACAGCCAGGGGACCTGGGAGCCTTGTGTTCTCCGTGCGGCGCTGAGTCTGGGCGGCAATACAACCGCTGGAGGAGCCCTGCAGTTGCCCTCAACTTCCCTCTAATAGAGCCTTCACTGCTGGAGCGCTTGGCAGTGTGCAACCCACGGGCCCTTAAGCCCTCCCCAAGGACTACTGGCGACTAGGTGCAAAGGCGAGGCAGGAGTGGAGCTGAGGCCAGGAAAGTGCCAGCAGCGTCTCCCAGTCTCATTCCGCCTGCTCCATCCCGGTCAGGAAGCCTAACAGCGAGGCAAGTCTGGGCAAGACTCGCCCAGGGCAGAGCAGCCTAACGCCAGGAACTGTGCCAGATTGGGCCTCTGAGCAGAGCTGGAACTCTGCCGTACTGGAGGCGCACTCGGCTCCGCCCAAGCAGGGATTGCAGCTGCAAGCGGCTTGGCTCCCTCGACTCTTCCCAAGGAGGCTCGCTTCGCAGCGTATTGTGCACTTGGCTTGCAGGCAGGGACGCCCCGCGCCTCCTGCAGGTCTTGGCTCAGGGGCTGCTTCCCCTGACCTGGGGCTGTGGGCGGGAGCCCAGACACGCAGGGGCAGGCCCCAACCACCTGCACACGTCTCTGCTGGGGAGGACAGCACTAGGGAAATGACGTCTGTCAGGCACCTTCTGGGCACTCACGGAGTCAGCCTCCGGGTGTGCAGGGCTGCAGACCCCACCATGGACCCTGGGAGCCTGGTGCTCTCCGTGTGGCGCTGAGTCTGGGCGGCCAATTAACCGCTGGAGGAGCGCTGCGGTTGCCCTTCCCTTCCCTCTGACAGAGCTCTCACTGCTGGAGCCCTCGGCAGTGTGCAACCCACCGGCCCCTAAGCCCTCCCCAAGGACGCCTGGGGACTAGGTGCAAAGGCAAGGCAGGCGTGGAGCTGAGGCCAGGAAGGAGCCAGGAGCGTCTGCCTGTCTTGCGCAGCCTGCTCCTTCCTGGTCAGGAAGCCTAGGAGTGAGGCAAGTCTGGGCAAGGCTCGCCCAGGGCCGAGCAGCCTCACGCCAGGAACTCTGCCAGATTGGGCCTCTGAGCAGAGCTGGAACTCTGCCGTACTTGAGGCACACTCGGCTCCGCCCAAGCAGGAATTGCAGCTTCAGGCGGCTTGGCTCCCTCGGCTCTTCACAAGGAGGCTCTCTTCCCCGCGTACTGTGCACTTGGCTTCCAGGCGAGGGCGCCCCGCGCTCCTACAGGTCTTGGCTCAGGTGCTGCTTCCACTGAGCTGGGGCTGTGGGCGGGAGCCCAGACACGCAGGGGCAGGCCCCAACCACCTGCACACGTCTCTGCTGGAGGGGAGAGCACTAGGGAAATGACGTCTGTCAGGCACCTTCTGGGCACTCACGGAGTCAGCCTCCGGGTGTGTGGGGCTGCAGACCACAGCCAGGGGCCCTGGAAGCCTGGTGCTCTCCGTGCTGTGCTGAGTCTGGGCGGCCAAGCGACCGCTGGAGGAGCCCTGCACTTGCCATTTCCTTCCCTATGACAGAGCTCTCACGGCTGGAGGGCTTGGCAGAGTGCAACCCACCGGCCCCGAAGCCCTCCGCAAGGACGCCTGGGGACTAGGTGCAAAGGCAAGGCAGGAGTGGAGCTGAGGCCAGGAAGGCGCCAGGAGCGTCTGCCTGTCTCGCGCAGCCAGCTCCTTCCTGCGCAGGAAGCCTGGCAGCGAGGCAAGTCTGGGCAAGGCTCGCCCAGGGCAGAGCAGCCTCACGCCAGCCACTCTGCCAGATCGGGCCTCTGAGCAGAGCTGGAGCTCTGCCGTACTGGAGGCTCACTGGGCTCGGCCCAAGGAGTGAGTGCAGACGCACGCAGCTGGGCTGCCTCCTCTTCTCCCGAGAAGGCTCGCCTCCCGCATGCTGTGCACCAGGCTTCCAGGCGGGGGCGCCCCGCGCCTCCTACAGGTCTTGCCTCAGGGGCTGCTTCCCTTGAGCTGGGGCTGCCGGCGGGAGCCCAGACACGCAGGGGCAGGCCCCAACCACCTGCACACGTCTCTACTGGGGAGGAGAGCGCTAGGGACATGACGTCTGTCAGGCACCTTCTGGGCGCCCACGGAGTCAGCCTCCGGGTGTGTGGGGCGGCAGACTACAGCCAGGGGACCTGGGAGCTTTCTGCTCTCCGTGCGGCGCTGAGTCTGGGCGGCCAAGCAACCGCGGGAGGAGCCCTGCACTTGCCCTCCCCTCCCCTCTAAGAGAGGCCTCACTGCTGGAGGGCTTGGCAGTGTGCAAGCCACCGGCTCCTAAGCCTTCCCCAAGGACGCCTGGGGCCTAGATGCAAAGGCAAGGCAGGAGTGGAGCTGAGGCCAGGAAGGCGCCAGGGGCCTCTCCCAGCATCGCACAGCCTGCTCCTTCCTGGACAGCAAGCCTAGCAGCGAGGCAAGCATGGACAAGTCTCGCCCAGGGCAGAGCAGCCTCGAGCAAGGCACTTGACTAGATCCGGCCTCTGGGCAGAGCTGGAGCTCTGCCGTACTGGAGGCACACTCGGCTCGGCCCAAGCAGGGATTGCAGCTGCACGCGGCTTGGCTCCCTCGACTCTTCCCAAGGAGGCTCGCTTCCAAGCCTACTGTGCACTTGGCTTCAGGGCAGGGACGCCCCACGCCTCCTGCAAGTCTTGGCACAGGGCCTGCTTCCCCTGAGCTGAGGCTGTGGGCGGCAGCCCAGACACGCAGGGGCAGGCCCCAACCACCTGCACACGTCTCTGCTGGTGGGGAGAGCACTAGGGAAATGACGTCTGTCAGGCACCTTCTGGGCGCTCACGGAGTCAGCCTCCGGGTGTGTGGGGCTGCAGACCACAGCCAGGGGCCCTGGGAGCCTGGTGCTCTCCGTGCCCTGCTGAGTCTGGCCGGCAAAGCGACCGCTGGAGGAGCCCTGCACTTGCCTTCCCCTCCCCTCTAAGAGAGGCCTCACTGCTGGAGGGCTTGGCAGTGTGCAAGACACCGGCTCCTAAACTTTCCCCAAGGACGCCTGGAGCCTAGATTCAAAGGCAAGGCAGGAGTGGAGCTGAGGCCAGGAAGGCGCCAGGGGCCTCTCCCAGCATCGCACAGCCTGCTCCATCCTGGGCAGCAAGCCTAGCAGCGAGGCAAGCCTGGGCAAGTCTCGCCCAGGGCAGAGCATCCTCACGGAAGGAACTTGACTAGATCCGGCCTCTGCCCAGAGCTGGAGCTCTGCCGTACTGGAGGCGCACTCGGCTCGGCCCAAGCAGGGATTGCAGCTGCTAGCGGCTTGGCTCCCTCGACTCTTCCCAAGGAGGCTCGCTTCCAAGCATACTGTGCACTTGGCTTCCAGGCAGGGATGCCACGCGCCTCCTGCAAGTCTGGCACAGGGGCTGCTTCCCCTGACCTGGGGCTGTGGGCGGGAGCCCAGACACGCAGGGGCAGGCCCCAACCACCTGCACACGTCTCTGCTGGGGAGGACAGCACTAGGGAAATGACGTCTGTCAGGCACCTTCTGGGCGCCCACGGAGTCAGCCTCTGGGTGTGTGGGGCTGCAGACCACAGCCAGGGGCCCTGGGAGCCTTGTGTTCTCCGTGCGGCGCTGAGTCTGGGCGGCCATACAACCGCTGGAGGAGCCCTGCAGTTGCCCTCCCCTTCCCTGTGACAGAGCTCTCACTACTGGAGCCCTTGGCAGTGTGCAACCCACCGGCCCCTAAGCCCTCTGCAAAGACGCCTGGGGACTAGGTGCAAAGCTAAGGCAGGCGTGGAGCTGAGGCCAGGAAGGCGCCAGGAGCCTTTCCCATTCTCGCTAGCCTGCTCCTTCCTGGTCAGGAAGCCTAGCAGCGAGGCAAGTCTGGGCAAGGCTCGGCCAGGGCAGAGCAGCCTCATGCCAGCAACTCTGCCAGATCGGGCCTCCGAGCAGAGCTGGAGCTCTGCCGTACTGGAGGCAAACTCGGCTCCGCCCAAGAAGTGATTGCAGCCGCACGCAGCTGGGCTGCGTCCTCTTCCCTGGAGGAGGCTCCCGTCCCGTATGCTGTGCACGAGGCTTCCAGGCGGGGGCGCCGTGTGTCTCCTACAGGTCTTGGCTCAGCGGCTGCTTGCCCTGAGCTGGGGCTGTGGGAGCGAGCCCAGACACGCAGGGGCACGCCCCACCACCTGCACACGTCTCTGCTGGGGAGGAGAGCGCTAGTGATATGACGTCTGTCAGGCACCTTCTGGGCCCTCAAGGAGTCAGCCTCTGGGTGTGTGGGGCTGCAGACCACAGCCAGGGGACCTGGGAGCCTTGTGTTCTCCGTGCGGCGCTGAGTCTGGGCGGCAATACAACCGCTGGAGGAGCCCTGCAGTTGCCCTCAACTTCCCTCTAATAGAGCCTTCACTGCTGGAGCGCTTGGCAGTGTGCAACCCACGGGCCCTTAAGCCCTCCCCAAGGACTACTGGCGACTAGGTGCAAAGGCGAGGCAGGAGTGGAGCTGAGGCCAGGAAAGTGCCAGCAGCGTCTCCCAGTCTCATTCCGCCTGCTCCATCCCGGTCAGGAAGCCTAACAGCGAGGCAAGTCTGGGCAAGACTCGCCCAGGGCAGAGCAGCCTAACGCCAGGAACTGTGCCAGATTGGGCCTCTGAGCAGAGCTGGAACTCTGCCGTACTGGAGGCGCACTCGGCTCCGCCCAAGCAGGGATTGCAGCTGCAAGCGGCTTGGCTCCCTCGACTCTTCCCAAGGAGGCTCGCTTCGCAGCGTATTGTGCACTTGGCTTGCAGGCAGGGACGCCCCGCGCCTCCTGCAGGTCTTGGCTCAGGGGCTGCTTCCCCTGACCTGGGGCTGTGGGCGGGAGCCCAGACACGCAGGGGCAGGCCCCAACCACCTGCACACGTCTCTGCTGGGGAGGACAGCACTAGGGAAATGACGTCTGTCAGGCACCTTCTGGGCACTCACGGAGTCAGCCTCCGGGTGTGCAGGGCTGCAGACCCCACCATGGACCCTGGGAGCCTGGTGCTCTCCGTGTGGCGCTGAGTCTGGGCGGCCAATTAACCGCTGGAGGAGCGCTGCGGTTGCCCTTCCCTTCCCTCTGACAGAGCTCTCACTGCTGGAGCCCTCGGCAGTGTGCAACCCACCGGCCCCTAAGCCCTCCCCAAGGACGCCTGGGGACTAGGTGCAAAGGCAAGGCAGGCGTGGAGCTGAGGCCAGGAAGGAGCCAGGAGCGTCTGCCTGTCTTGCGCAGCCTGCTCCTTCCTGGTCAGGAAGCCTAGGAGTGAGGCAAGTCTGGGCAAGGCTCGCCCAGGGCCGAGCAGCCTCACGCCAGGAACTCTGCCAGATTGGGCCTCTGAGCAGAGCTGGAACTCTGCCGTACTTGAGGCACACTCGGCTCCGCCCAAGCAGGAATTGCAGCTTCAGGCGGCTTGGCTCCCTCGGCTCTTCACAAGGAGGCTCTCTTCCCCGCGTACTGTGCACTTGGCTTCCAGGCGAGGGCGCCCCGCGCTCCTACAGGTCTTGGCTCAGGTGCTGCTTCCACTGAGCTGGGGCTGTGGGCGGGAGCCCAGACACGCAGGGGCATGCCCCACCACCTGCACACGTCTCTGCTGGGGAGGAGAGCGCTAGGGAAATGACGTCTGTCAGGCAACTTCTGGGCGCCCACGGAGTCAGCCTCTGGGTGTGTGGGGCTGCAGACCACAGCCAGGGGCCCTGGGAGCCTTGTGTTCTCCGTGCGGCGCTGAGTCTGGGCGGCCATACAACCGCTGGAGGAGCCCTGCAGTTGCCCTCAACTTCCCTCTAAGAGAGGCCTCACTGCTGTAGGGCTTGGCAGTGTGCAAGCCACCAGCTCCTAAGCCGTCCCCAAGGACGCCTGGGGCCTAAATGCAAAGGCAAGGCAGGAGAGGAGCTGAGGCCAGGAAGGCGCCAGGGGCCTCTCCCAGCATCGCACAGCCTGCTCCTACCTGGGCAGCAAGCCTAGCAGCGAGGCAAGCCTGGGTAAGTCTCACCCAGGGCAGAGCAGCCTCGCGCAAGGAACTTGACTAGATCGGGCCTCTGCGCAGAGCTGGAGCTCTGCGTACTGGAGGCACACTCGGCTCGGCCCAAGCAGGGATTGCAGCTGCACGCGGCTTGGCTCCCTCGACTCTTCCCATGGAGGCTCGCGTCCAAGCGTACTGTGCACTAGGCTTCCAGGCAGGGACGCCCCGCGCCTCCCGCCAGTCTTGGCACAGGGGCTGCTTCCCCTGAGCTGAGGCTGAGGGCGGCAGTACAGACACGCAGGGGCAGGCCCCAACCACCTGCACACGTCTCTGCTGGAGGGGAGAGCACTAGGGAAATGACGTCTGTCAGGCACCTTCTGGGCACTCACGGAGTCAGCCTCCGGGTGTGTGGGGCTGCAGACCACAGCCAGGGGCCCTGGAAGCCTGGTGCTCTCCGTGCTGTGCTGAGTCTGGGCGGCCAAGCGACCGCTGGAGGAGCCCTGCACTTGCCATTCCCTTCCCTATGACAGAGCTCTCACGGCTGGAGGGCTTGGCAGAGTGCAACCCACCGGCCCCGAAGCCCTCCGCAAGGACGCCTGGGGACTAGGTGCAAAGGCAAGGCAGGAGTGGAGCTGAGGCCAGGAAGGAGCCAGGAGCGTCTGCCTGTCTTGCGCAGCCTGCTCCTTCCTGGTCAGGAAGCCTAGGAGTGAGGCAAGTCTGGGCAAGGCTCGCCCAGGGCCGAGCAGCCTCACGCCAGGAACTCTGCCAGATTGGGCCTCTGAGCAGAGCTGGAACTCTGCCGTACTTGAGGCACACTCGGCTCCGCCCAAGCAGGAATTGCAGCTTCAGGCGGCTTGGCTCCCTCGGCTCTTCACAAGGAGGCTCTCTTCCCCGCGTACTGTGCACTTGGCTTCCAGGCGAGGGCGCCCCGCGCTCCTACAGGTCTTGGCTCAGGTGCTGCTTCCACTGAGCTGGGGCTGTGGGCGGGAGCCCAGACACGCAGGGGCATGCCCCACCACCTGCACACGTCTCTGCTGGGGAGGAGAGCGCTAGGGAAATGACGTCTGTCAGGCAACTTCTGGGCGCCCACGGAGTCAGCCTCTGGGTGTGTGGGGCTGCAGACCACAGCCAGGGGCCCTGGGAGCCTTGTGTTCTCCGTGCGGCGCTGAGTCTGGGCGGCCATACAACCGCTGGAGGAGCCCTGCAGTTGCCCTCAACTTCCCTCTAAGAGAGGCCTCACTGCTGTAGGGCTTGGCAGTGTGCAAGCCACCAGCTCCTAAGCCGTCCCCAAGGACGCCTGGGGCCTAAATGCAAAGGCAAGGCAGGAGAGGAGCTGAGGCCAGGAAGGCGCCAGGGGCCTCTCCCAGCATCGCACAGCCTGCTCCTACCTGGGCAGCAAGCCTAGCAGCGAGGCAAGCCTGGGTAAGTCTCACCCAGGGCAGAGCAGCCTCGCGCAAGGAACTTGACTAGATCGGGCCTCTGCGCAGAGCTGGAGCTCTGCGTACTGGAGGCACACTCGGCTCGGCCCAAGCAGGGATTGCAGCTGCACGCGGCTTGGCTCCCTCGACTCTTCCCATGGAGGCTCGCGTCCAAGCGTACTGTGCACTAGGCTTCCAGGCAGGGACGCCCCGCGCCTCCCGCCAGTCTTGGCACAGGGGCTGCTTCCCCTGAGCTGAGGCTGAGGGCGGCAGCACAGACACGCAGGGGCAGGCCCCAACCACCTGCACACGTCTCTGCTGGAGGGGAGAGCACTAGGGAAATGACGTCTGTCAGGCACCTTCTGGGCACTCACGGAGTCAGCCTCCCGGTGTGTGGGGCTGCAGACCACAGCCAGGGGCCCTGGAAGCCTGGTGCTCTCCGTGCTGTGCTGAGTCTGGGCGGCCAAGCGACCGCTGGAGGAGCCCTGCACTTGCCATTTCCTTCCCTATGACAGAGCTCTCACGGCTGGAGGGCTTGGCAGAGTGCAACCCACCGGCCCCGAAGCCCTCCGCAAGGACGCCTGGGGACTAGGTGCAAAGGCAAGGCAGGAGTGGAGCTGAGGCCAGGAAGGCGCCAGGAGCGTCTGCCTGTCTCGCGCAGCCAGCTCCTTCCTGCGCAGGAAGCCTGGCAGCGAGGCAAGTCTGGGCAAGGCTCGCCCAGGGCAGAGCAGCCTCACGCCAGCCACTCTGCCAGGTCGGGCCTCTGAGCAGAGCTGGAGCTCTGCCGTACTGGAGGCTCACTGGGCTCGGCCCAAGGAGTGAGTGCAGACGCACGCAGCTGGGCTGCCTCCTCTTCTCCCGAGAAGGCTCGCCTCCCGCATGCTGTGCACCAGGCTTCCAGGCGGGGGCGCCCCGCGCCTCCTACAGGTCTTGCCTCAGGGGCTGCTTCCCTTGAGCTGGGGCTGCCGGCGGGAGCCCAGACACGCAGGGGCAGGCCCCAACCACCTGCACACGTCTCTACTGGGGAGGAGAGCGCTAGGGACATGACGTCTGTCAGGCACCTTCTGGGCGCCCACGGAGTCAGCCTCCGGGTGTGTGGGGCGGCAGACTACAGCCAGGGGACCTGGGAGCTTTCTGCTCTCCGTGCGGCGCTGAGTCTGGGCGGCCAAGCAACCGCGGGAGGAGCCCTGCACTTGCCCTCCCCTCCCCTCTAAGAGAGGCCTCACTGCTGGAGGGCTTGGCAGTGTGCAAGCCACCGGCTCCTAAGCCTTCCCCAAGGACGCCTGGGGCCTAGATGCAAAGGCAAGGCAGGAGTGGAGCTGAGGCCAGGAAGGCGCCAGGGGCCTCTCCCAGCATCGCACAGCCTGCTCCTTCCTGGACAGCAAGCCTAGCAGCGAGGCAAGCATGGACAAGTATCGCCCAGGGCAGAGCAGCCTCGATCAAGGCACTTGACTAGATCCGGCCTCTGGGCAGAGCTGGAGCTCTGCCGTACTGGAGGCACACTCGGCTCGGCCCAAGCAGGGATTGCAGCTGCACGCGGCTTGGCTCCCTCGACTCTTCCCAAGGAGGCTCGCTTCCAAGCCTACTGTGCACTTGGCTTCAGGGCAGGGACGCCCCACGCCTCCTGCAAGTCTTGGCACAGGGCCTGCTTCCCCTGAGCTGAGGCTGTGGGCGGCAGCCCAGACACGCAGGGGCAGGCCCCAACCACCTGCACACGTTTCTGCTGGTGGGGAGAGCACTAGGGAAATGACGTCTGTCAGGCACCTTCTGGGCGCTCACGGAGTCAGCCTCCGGGTGTGTGGGGCTGCAGACCACAGCCAGGGGCCCTGGGAGCCTGGTGCTCTCCGTGCCCTGCTGAGTCTGGCCGGCAAAGCGACCGCTGGAGGAGCCCTGCACTTGCCTTCCCCTCCCCTCTAAGAGAGGCCTCACTGCTGGAGGGCTTGGCAGTGTGCAAGACACCGGCTCCTAAACTTTCCCCAAGGACGCCTGGAGCCTAGATTCAAAGGCAAGGCAGGAGTGGAGCTGAGGCCAGGAAGGCGCCAGGGGCCTCTCCCAGCATCGCACAGCCTGCTCCATCCTGGGCAGCAAGCCTAGCAGCGAGGCAAGCCTGGGCAAGTCTCGCCCAGGGCAGAGCATCCTCACGGAAGGAACTTGACTAGATCCGGCCTCTGCGCAGAGCTGGAGCTCTGCCGTACTGGAGGCACACTCGGCTCGGCCAAAGCAGGGATTGCAGCTGCTAGCGGCTTGGCTCCCTCGACTCTTCCCAAGGAGGCTCGCTTCCAAGCATACTGTGCACTTGGCTTCCAGGCAGGGATGCCACGCGCCTCCTGCAAGTCTGGCACAGGGGCTGCTTCCCCTGACCTGGGGCTGTGGGCGGGAGCCCAGACACGCAGGGGCAGGCCCCAACCACCTGCACACGTCTCTGCTGGGGAGGACAGCACTAGGGAAATGACGTCTGTCAGGCACCTTCTGGGCACTCACGGAGTCAGCCTCCGGGTGTGCGGGGCTGCAGACCCCACCAGGGACCCTGGGAGCCTGGTGCTCTCCATGTGGCGCTGAGTCTGGGCGGCCAATTAACCGCTGGAGGAGCGCTGCGGTTGCCCTTCCCTTCCCTCTGACAGAGCTCTCACTGCTGGAGCCCTCGGCAGTGTGCAACCCACCGGCCCCTAAGCCCTCCCCAAGGACGCCTGGGGACTAGGTGCAAAGGCAAGGCAGGCGTGGAGCTGAGGCCAGGAAGGAGCCAGGAGCGTCTGCCTGTCTCGCGCAGCCTGCTCCTTCCTGGTCAGGAAGCCTAGGAGTGAGGCAAGTCTGGGCAAGGCTCGCCCAGGGCCGAGCAGCCTCACGCCAGGAACTCTGCCAGATTGGGCCTCTGAGCAGAGCTGGAACTCTGCCGTACTTGAGGCACACTCGGCTCCGCCCAAGCAGGAATTGCAGCTTCAGGCGGCTTGGCTCCCTCGGCTCTTCACAAGGAGGCTCTCTTCCCCGCGTACTGTGCACTTGGCTTCCAGGCGAGGGCGCCACGCGCTCCTACAGGTCTTGGCTCAGGTGCTGCTTCCACTGAGCTGGGGCTGTTGTAGGGAGCCCAGACACGCAGGGGCAGGCCCCACCACCTGCACACGTCTCTGCTGGGGAGGAGAGCGCTAGGGAAATGACGTCTGTCAGGCACCTTCTGGGCGCTCACGGAGTCAGCCTCCGGGTGTGTGGGGCTGCAGACCACAGCCAGGGGCCCTGGAAGCCTGGTGCTCTCCGTGCTGTGCTGAGTCTGGGCGGCCAAGCGACCGCTGGAGGAGCCCTGCACTTGCCATTTCCTTCCCTATGACAGAGCTCTCACGGCTGGAGGGCTTGGCAGAGTGCAACCCACCGGCCCCGAAGCCCTCCGCAAGGACGCCTGGGGACTAGGTGCAAAGGCAAGGCAGGAGTGGAGCTGAGGCCAGGAAGGCGCCAGGAGCGTCTGCCTGTCTCGCGCAGCCAGCTCCTTCCTGCGCAGGAAGCCTGGCAGCGAGGCAAGTCTGGGCAAGGCTCGCCCAGGGCAGAGCAGCCTCACGCCAGCCACTCTGCCAGATCGGGCCTCTGAGCAGAGCTGGAGCTCTGCCGTACTGGAGGCTCACTGGGCTCGGCCCAAGGAGTGAGTGCAGACGCACGCAGCTGGGCTGCCTCCTCTTCTCCCGAGAAGGCTCGCCTCCCGCATGCTGTGCACCAGGCCTCCAGGCGGGGGCGCCCCGCGCCTCCTACAGGTCTTGCCTCAGGGGCTGCTTCCCTTGAGCTGGGGCTGCCGGCGGGAGCCCAGACACGCAGGGGCAGGCCCCAACCACCTGCACACGTCTCTACTGGGGAGGAGAGCGCTAGGGACATGACGTCTGTCAGGCACCTTCTGGGCGCCCACGGAGTCAGCCTCCGGGTGTGTGGGGCGGCAGACTACAGCCAGGGGACCTGGGAGCTTTCTGCTCTCCGTGCGGCGCTGAGTCTGGGCGGCCAAGCAACCGCGGGAGGAGCCCTGCACTTGCCCTCCCCTCCCCTCTAAGAGAGGCCTCACTGCTGGAGGGCTTGGCAGTGTGCAAGCCACCGGCTCCTAAGCCTTCCCCAAGGACGCCTGGGGCCTAGATGCAAAGGCAAGGCAGGAGTGGAGCTGAGGCCAGGAAGGCGCCAGGGGCCTCTCCCAGCATCGCACAGCCTGCTCCTTCCTGGACAGCAAGCCTAGCAGCGAGGCAAGCATGGACAAGTCTCGCCCAGGGCAGAGCAGCCTCGAGCAAGGCACTTGACTAGATCTGGCCTCTGGGCAGAGCTGGAGCTCTGCCGTACTGGAGGCACACTCGGCTCGGCCCAAGCAGGGATTGCAGCTGCACGCGGCTTGGCTCCCTCGACTCTTCCCAAGGAGGCTCGCTTCCAAGCCTACTGTGCACTTGGCTTCAGGGCAGGGACGCCCCACGCCTCCTGCAAGTCTTGGCACAGGGCCTGCTTCCCCTGAGCAGAGGCTGTGGGCGGCAGCCCAGACACGCAGGCCAGGCCCCAACCACCTGCACACGTCTCTGCTGGTGGGGAGAGCACTAGGGAAATGACGTCTGTCAGGCACCTTCTGGGCGCTCACGGAGTCAGCCTCCGTGTGTGTGGGGCTGCAGACCACAGCCAGGGGCCCTGGGAGCCTGGTGCTCTCCGTGCCCTGCTGAGTCTGGCCGGCAAAGCGACCGCTGGAGGAGCCCTGCACTTGCCTTCCCCTCCCCTCTAAGAGAGGCCTCACTGCTGGAGGGCTTGGCAGTGTGCAAGACACCGGCTCCTAAACTTTCCCCAAGGACGCCTGGAGCCTAGATTCAAAGGCAAGGCAGGAGTGGAGCTGAGGCCAGGAAGGCGCCAGGGGAATCTCCCAGCATCGCACAGCCTGCTCCATCCTGGGCAGCAAGCCTAGCAGCGAGGCAAGCCTGGGCAAGTCTCGCCCAGGGCAGAGCAGCCTCGAGCAAGGCACTTGACTAGATCTGGCCTCTGGGCAGAGCTGGAGCTCTGCCGTACTGGAGGCACACTCGGCTCGGCCCAAGCAGGGATTGCAGCTGCACGCGGCTTGGCTCCCTCGACTCTTCCCAAGGAGGCTCGCTTCCAAGCATACTGTGCACTTGGCTTCCAGGCAGGGATGCCACGCGCCTCCTGCAAGTCTGGCACAGGGGCTGCTTCCCCTGAGCTGAGGCTGTGGGCGGCAGCACAGACACGCATGGTCAGGCCCCAACCACCTGCACACGTCTCTGCTGGTGGGGAGAGCACTAGGGAAATGACGTCTGTCAGGCATCTTCTGGGCGCTCACGGAGTCAGCCTCCGGGTGTGTGGGGCTGCAGACCACAGCCAGGGGCCCTGGGAGCCTGGTGCTATCCGTGCCCTGCTGAGTCTGGGCGGTCAAGGAACCGCTGGAGCAGCCCTGACGTTGCCCTCCCCTTCCCTGTGACAGAGCTTTCACTGCTGGAGCTCTTGGCAGTGTGCAACCCACCGGCCCCTAAGCCCTCTGCAAGGACGCCTGGGGACTAGGTGCAAAGCTAAGGCAGGCGTGGAGCTAAGGCCAGGAAGTCGCCAGGAGCGTCTCCCATTCTCGTAGCCTGCTCCTTCCTGGTCAGGAAGCCTAGCAGCGAGGCAATTCTGGGCAAGGCTCGGCCAGGGCAGAGCAGCCTCACGCCAGGAACTCTGCCAGATCGGGCCTCTGAGCAGAGCTGGAGCTCTGCCGTACTGGAGGCAAACTCGGCTCCGCCCAAGAAGTGATTGCAGCCGCACGCAGCTGGGCTGCGTCCTCTTCCCCCGAGGAGGCTCGCTTCCCGAATGCTGTGCGCGAGGCTTCCAGGCGGGGGCGCCGCGCGCCTCCTACAGGTCTTGGCTCAGCGGCTGCTTGCCCTGAGCTGGGGCTGTGGGAGGGAGCCCAGACACGCAGGGGCACGCCCCACCACCTGCACACGTCTCTGCTGGGGAGGAGAGCGCTAGGGAAATGACATCTGTCAGGCATCTTCTGGGCGCCCACGGAGTCAGCCTCCAGGTGTGTGGGGCTGCAGACAACAGCCACGGGACCTGTGAGCTTGGTGCTCTCCGTGCGGCACTGAGTCTGGGCGGCCAAGCAACCGCTGGAGGAGCCCTGCAGTTGCCCTCCCCTTCCCTCTAATAGAGCCCTCACTGCTGGAGCGCTTGCCAGAGTGCAACCCACCGGCCCTTAAGCCCTCCCCAAGGACTACTGGCGACTAGGTGCAAAGGCAAGGCAGGAGTGGAGCTGAGGCCAGGAAAGTGCCAGCAGCGTCTCCCAGTCTCATTCCGCCTGCTCCATCCTGGTCAGGAAGCCTAACAGCGAGGCAAGTCTGGGCCAGACTCGCCCAGGGCAGAGCAGCCTAACGCCAGGAACTCTGCCAGATTGGGCCTCTGAGCAGAGCTGGAACTCTGCCGTACTGGAGGCGCACTCGGCTCCGCCCAAGCAGGGATTGCAGCTGCAAGCGGCTTGGCTCCCTCGACTCTTCCCAAGGAGGCTCGCTTCGCCGCGTATTGTGCACTTGGCTTGCAGGCAGGGACGCCCCGCGCCTCCTGCAGGTCTTGGCTCAGGGGCTGCTTCCCCTGACCTGGGGCTGTGGGCGGGAGCCCAGACACGCAGGGGCAGGCCCCAACCACCTGCACACGTCTCTGCTGGGGAGGACAGCACTAGGGAAATGACGTCTGTCAGGCACCTTCTGGGCACTCACGGAGTCAGCCTCCGGGTGTGCGGGGCTGCAGACCCCACCAGGGACCCTGGGAGCCTGGTGCTCTCCGTGTGGCGCTGAGTCTGGGCGGCCAATTAACCGCTGGAGGAGCGCTGCGGTTGCCCTTCCCTTCCCTCTGACAGAGCTCTCACTGATGGAGCCCTCGGCAGTGTGCAACCCACCGGCCCCTAAGCCCTCCCCAAGGACGCCTGGGGACTAGGTGCAAAGGCAAGGCAGGCGTGGAGCTGAGGCCAGGAAGGAGCCAGGAGCGTCTGCCTGTCTCGCGCAGCCTGCTCCTTCCTGGTCAGGAAGCCTAGGAGTGAGGCAAGTCTGGGCAAGGCTCGCCCAGGGCCGAGCAGCCTCACGCCAGGAACTCTGCCAGCTTGGGCCTCTGAGCAGAGCTGGAACTCTGCCGTACTTGAGGCACACTCGGCTCCGCCCAAGCAGGAATTGCAGCTTCAGGCGGCTTGGCTCCCTCGGCTCTTCACAAGGAGGCTCTCTTCCCCGCGTACTGTGCACTTGGCTTCCAGGCGAGGGCGCCCCGCGCTCCCACAGGTCTTGGCTCAGGTGCTGCTTCCACTGAGCTGGGGCTGTGGGCGGGAGCCCAGACACGCAGGGGCATGCCCCACCACCTGCACACGTCTCTGCTGGGGAGGAGAGCGCTAGGGAAATGACGTCTGTCAGGCAACTTCTGGGCGCCCACGGAGTCAGCCTCTGGGTGTGTGGGGCTGCAGACCACAGCCAGGGGCCCTGGGAGCCTTGTGTTCTCCGTGCGGCGCTGAGTCTGGGCGGCCATACAACCGCTGGAGGAGCCCTGCAGTTGCCCTCAACTTCCCTCTAAGAGAGGCCTCACTGCTGTAGGGCTTGGCAGTGTGCAAGCCACCAGCTCCTAAGCCGTCCCCAAGGACGCCTGGGGCCTAAATGCAAAGTCAAGGCAGGAGAGGAGCTGAGGCCAGGAAGGCGCCAGGGGCCTCTCCCAGCATCGCACAGCCTGCTCCTACCTGGGCAGCAAGCCTAGCAGCGAGGCAAGCCTGGGTAAGTCTCGCCCAGGGCAGAGCAGCCTCGCGCAAGGAACTTGACTAGATCGGGCCTCTGAGCAGAGCTGGAGGTCTGCGTACTGGAGGCACACTCGGCTCGGCCCAAGCAGGGATTGCAGCTGCACGCGGCTTGGCTCCCTCGACTCTTCCCATGGAGGCTCGCGTCCAAGCGTACTGTGCACTTGGCTTCCAGGCAGGGACGCCCCGCGCCTCCCGCCAGTCTTGGCACAGGGGCTGCTTCCCCTGAGCTGAGGCTGAGGGCGGCAGCACAGACACGCAGGGGCAGGGCCCAACCACCTGCACACGTCTCTGCTGGAGGGGAGAGCACTAGGGAAATGACGTCTGTCAGGCACCTTCTGGGCGCTCACGGAGTCAGCCTCCGGGTGTGTGGGGCTGCAGACCACAGCCAGGGGCCCTGGAAGCCTGGTGCTCTCCGTGCTGTGCTGAGTCTGGGCAGCCAAGCGACCGCTGGAGGAGCCCTGCACTTGCCATTTCCTTCCCTATGACAGAGCTCTCACGGCTGGAGGGCTTGGCAGAGTGCAACCCACCGGCCCCGAAGCCCTCCGCAAGGACGCCTGGGGACTAGGTGCAAAGGCAAGGCAGGAGTGGAGCTGAGGCCAGGAAGGCGCCAGGAGCGTCTGCCTGTCTCGCGCAGCCAGCTCCTTCCTGCGCAGGAAGCCTGGCAGCGAGGCAAGTCTGGGCAAGGCTCGCCCAGGGCAGAGCAGCCTCACGCCAGCCACTCTGCCAGATCGGGCCTCTGAGCAGAGCTGGAGCTCTGCCGTACTGGAGGCTCACTGGGCTCGGCCCAAGGAGTGAGTGCAGACGCACGCAGCTGGGCTGCCTCCTCTTCTCCCGAGAAGGCTCGCCTCCCGCATGCTGTGCACCAGGCTTCCAGGCGGGGGCGCCCCGCGCCTCCTACAGGTCTTGCCTCAGGGGCTGCTTCCCTTGAGCTGGGGCTGCCGGCGGGAGCCCAGACACGCAGGGGCAGGCCCCAACCACCTGCACACGTCTCTACTGGGGAGGAGGGCGCTAGGGACATGACGTCTGTCAGGCACCTTCTGGGCGCCCACGGAGTCAGCCTCCGGGTGTGTGGGGCGGCAGACTACAGCCAGGGGACCTGGGAGCTTTCTGCTCTCCGTGCGGCGCTGAGTCTGGGCGGCCAAGCAACCGCGGGAGGAGCCCTGCACTTGCCCTCCCCTCCCCTCTAAGAGAGGCCTCACTGCTGGAGGGCTTGGCAGTGTGCAAGCCACCGGCTCCTAAGCCTTCCCCAAGGACGCCCGGGGCCTAGATGCAAAGGCAAGGCAGGAGTGGAGCTGAGGCCAGGAAGGCGCCAGGGGCCTCTCCCAGCATCGCACAGCCTGCTCCTTCCTGGACAGCAAGCCTAGCAGCGAGGCAAGCATGGACAAGTCTCGCCCAGGGCAGAGCAGCCTCGAGCAAGGCACTTGACTAGATCCGGCCTCTGGGCAGAGCTGGAGCTCTGCCGTACTGGAGGCACACTCGGCTCGGCCCAAGCAGGGATTGCAGCTGCACGCGGCTTGGCTCCCTCGACTCTTCCCAAGGAGGCTCGCTTCCAAGCCTACTGTGCACTTGGCTTCAGGGCAGGGACGCCCCACGCCTCCTGCAAGTCTTGGCACAGGGCCTGCTTCCCCTGAGCTGAGGCTGTGGGCGGCAGCCCAGACACGCAGGGGCAGGCCCCAACCACCTGCACACGTCTCTGCTGGTGGGGAGAGCACTAGGGAAATGACGTCTGTCAGGCACCTTCTGGGCGCTCACGGAGTCAGCCTCCGGGTGTGTGGGGCTGCAGACCACAGCCAGGGGCCCTGGGAGCCTGGTGCTCTCCGTGCCCTGCTGAGTCTGGCCGGCAAAGCGACCGCTGGAGGAGCCCTGCACTTGCCTTCCCCTCCCCTCTAAGAGAGGCCTCACTGCTGGAGGGCTTGGCAGTGTGCAAGACACCGGCTCCTAAACTTTCCCCAAGGACGCCTGGAGCCTAGATTCAAAGGCAAGGCAGGAGTGGAGCTGAGGCCAGGAAGGCGCCAGGGGCCTCTCCCAGCATCGCACAGCCTGCTCCATCCTGGGCAGCAAGCCTAGCAGCGAGGCAAGCCTGGGCAAGTCTCGCCCAGGGCAGAGCATCCTCACGGAAGGAACTTGACTAGATCCGGCCTCTGCCCAGAGCTGGAGCTCTGCCGTACTGGAGGCGCACTCGGCTCGGCCCAAGCAGGGATTGCAGCTGCTAGCGGCTTGGCTCCCTCGACTCTTCCCAAGGAGGCTCGCTTCCAAGCATACTGTGTACTTGGCTTCCAGGCAGGGATGCCACGCGCCTCCTGCAAGTCTGGCACAGGGGCTGCTTCCCCTGACCTGGGGCTGTGGGCGGGAGTCCAGACACGCAGGGGCAGGCCCCAACCACCTGCACACGTCTCTGCTGGGGAGGACAGCACTAGGGAAATGACGTCTGTCAGGCACCTTCTGGGCACTCACGGAGTCAGCCTCCGGTTGTGCGGGGCTGCAGACCCCACCAGGGACCCTGGGAGCCTGGTGCTCTCCGTGTGGCGCTGAGTCTGGGCGGCCAATTAACCGCTGGAGGAGCGCTGCGGTTGCCCTTCCCTTCCCTCTGACAGAGCTCTCACTGCTGGAGCCCTCGGCAGTGTGCAACCCACCGGCCCCTAAGCCCTCCCCAAGGACGCCTGGGGACTAGGTGCAAAGGCAAGGCAGGCGTGGAGCTGAGGCCAGGAAGGAGCCAGGAGCGTCTGCCTGTCTCGCGCAGCCTGCTCCTTCCTGGTCAGGAAGCCTAGGAGTGAGGCAAGTCTGGGCAAGGCTCGCCCAGGGCCGAGCAGCCTCACGCCAGGAACTCTGCCAGATTGGGCCTCTGAGCAGAGCTGGAACTCTGCCGTACTTGAGGCACACTCGGCTCCGCCCAAGCAGGAATTGCAGCTTCAGGCGGCTTGGCTCCCTCGGCTCTTCACAAGGAGGCTCTCTTCCCCGCGTACTGTGCACTTGGCTTCCAGGCGAGGGCGCCCCGCGCTCCTACAGGTCTTGGCTCAGGTGCTGCTTCCACTGAGCTGGGGCTGTGGGCGGGAGCCCAGACACGCAGGGGCATGCCCCACCACCTGCACACGTCTCTGCTGGGGAGGAGAGCGCTAGGGAAATGAAGTCTGTTAGGCACCTTCTGGGCGCTCACGGAGTCAGCCTCCGGGTGTGTGCGGCTGCAGACCAGAGCCAGGGGCCCTGGGAGCCTGGTGCTCTCCGTGCCCTGCTGAGTCTAGGCGGCCAAGGAACCGCTGGAGCAGCCCTGACGTGGCCCTCCCCTTCCCTGTGACAGAGCTCTCACTGCTGGAGCCCGTGGCAGTGTGCAACCCACCGGCCCCTAAGCCATCTGCAAGGAAGCCTGGGGCCTAGGTGCAAAGGCAAGGCAGGAGGGGAGCTGAGGCCAGGAAGGCGCCAGTGGCCTCTCCCAGCATCGCACAGCCTGCTCTTTCCTGGGAAGGAAGGCTACCAGGCGAAGCAAGCATGGGCAAGTGTCGCACAGGGCACAGCAGCCTCGCGCAAGGAACTTTACTAGATCAGCCCTCTGAGCAGAGCTAGGGGCTCTGCCGTACTGGAGGCACACTCGGCTCGGCCCAAGCAGGGATTGCAGCTGCACGCGGCTTGGCTCCCTCGACTCTTCCCAAGGAGGCTCGCTTCCCCGCGTACTGTGCACTTGGCTTGCAGGCAGGGACGCCCCGCGCCTCCTGCAGGTCTGGGCTCAGGGGCTGCTTCCCCTGAGCTGGGGCTGTGGGCGGGAGCCCAGACACGCAGGGGCAGGCCCCAACCACCTGCACACGTCTCTGCTGGGGAGGAGAGCGCTAGGGAAATGACGTCTGTCCGGCACCTTCTGGGCGCTCATGGAGTCAGCCTCTGGGTGTGTGGGGCTGCAGACCACAGCCAGGGGCCTGGGAGCCTGGTGCTCTCCGTGCTGTGCTGAGTCTGTGCGGTCAAGCAACCGCTGGAGCAGCCCTGCAGTTGCCTTCCCCTTCCCTGTGACAGAGCTCTCACTGCTTGAGCCCTTGGCAGTGTGCAACCCAACGGTCCCTAAGCCCTCTGCAAGGACGCCTGAGGACTAGGTGCAAAGGCAAGGCAGCAGTGGAGCTGAGGCCAGGAAGGCGCCAGGAGCGTCTCCCAGTCTCGCGCAGCCTGCTCCTTCCTGGTCAGGAAGCCTTGCAGCGAGGCAAGTCTGGGCAAGGCTCGCCCAGAGTAGAGCAGCCTCACGCCAGGTACTCTGCCAGATTGGGCCTCTGAGCAGAGCTGGAGCTCTGACATACTGGAGGCGCACTCGGCTCCGCCCAAGCAGGGATTGCAGCTTCAGGCGGCTTGGCTCCCTCGGCTCTTCCCAAGGAGGCTCGCTTCCCCGGTAATGTGCACTTGGCTTCCAGCCGAGGGCGCCCCGCGCTACTACAGGTCTTGGCTCAGGGGCTGCTTGCCCTGAGCTGGGGCTGTGGGCGGGAGCCCAGACACGCAGGGGCACGCCCCACCACCTGCACACGTCTCTGCTGGGGAGGAGAGCGCTAGGGAAAAGACGTCTGTCAGGCAACTTCTGGGCGCCCACGGAGTCAGCCTCTGGGTGTGTGGGGCTGCAGACCACAGCCAGGGGCCCTGGGAGCCTTGTGTTCTCCGTGCGGCGCTGAGTCTGGGCGGCCATACAACCGCTGGAGGAGCCCTGCAGTTGCCCTCCCCTTCCCTGTGACAGAGCTCTCACTACTGGAGCCCTTGGCAGTGTGCAACCCACCGGCCCCTAAGCCCTCTGCAAAGACGCCTGGGGACTAGGTGCAAAGCTAAGGCAGGCGTGGAGCTGAGGCCAGGAAGGCGCCAGGAGCCTTTCCCATTCTCGCTAGCCTGCTCCTTCCTGGTCAGGAAGCCTAGCAGCGAGGCAAGTCTGGGCAAGGCTCGGCCAGGGCAGAGCAGCCTCATGCCAGCAACTCTGCCAGATCGGGCCTCCGAGCAGAGCTGGAGCTCTGCCGTACTGGAGGCAAACTCGGCTCCGCCCAAGAAGTGATTGCAGCCGCACGCAGCTGGGCTGCGTCCTCTTCCCTGGAGGAGGCTCCCGTCCCGTATGCTGTGCACGAGGCTTCCAGGCGGGGGCGCCGTGTGTCTCCTACAGGTCTTGGCTCAGCGGCTGCTTGCCCTGAGCTGGGGCTGTGGGAGCGAGCCCAGACACGCAGGGGCACGCCCCACCACCTGCACACGTCTCTGCTGGGGAGGAGAGCGCTAGTGATATGACGTCTGTCAGGCACCTTCTGGGCCCTCAAGGAGTCAGCCTCTGGGTGTGTGGGGCTGCAGACCACAGCCAGGGGACCTGGGAGCCTTGTGTTCTCCGTGCGGCGCTGAGTCTGGGCGGCCATACAACCGCTGGAGGAGCCCTGCAGTTGCCCTCAACTTCCCTCTAATAGAGCCTTCACTGCTGGAGCGCTTGGCAGTGTGCAACCCACGGGCCCTTAAGCCCTCCCCAAGGACTACTGGCGACTAGGTGCAAAGGCGAGGCAGGAGTGGAGCTGAGGCCAGGAAAGTGCCAGCAGCGTCTCCCAGTCTCATTCCGCCTGCTCCATCCCGGTCAGGAAGCCTAACAGCGAGGCAAGTCTGGGCAAGACTCGCCCAGGGCAGAGCAGCCTAACGCCAGGAACTGTGCCAGATTGGGCCTCTGAGCAGAGCTGGAACTCTGCCGTACTGGAGGCGCACTCGGCTCCGCCCAAGCAGGGATTGCAGCTGCAAGCGGCTTGGCTCCCTCGACTCTTCCCAAGGAGGCTCGCTTCGCAGCGTATTGTGCACTTGGCTTGCAGGCAGGGACGCCCCGCGCCTCCTGCAGGTCTTGGCTCAGGGGCTGCTTCCCCTGACCTGGGGCTGTGGGCGGGAGCCCAGACACGCAGGGGCAGGCCCCAACCACCTGCACACGTCTCTGCTGGGGAGGACAGCACTAGGGAAATGACGTCTGTCAGGCACCTTCTGGGCACTCACGGAGTCAGCCTCCGGGTGTGTGGGGCTGCAGACCCCACCAGGGACCCTGGGAGCCTGGTGCTCTCCGTGTGGCGCTGAGTCTGGGCGGCCAATTAACCGCTGGAGGAGCGCTGCGGTTGCCCTTCCCTTCCCTCTGACAGAGCTCTCACTGCTGGAGCCCTCGGCAGTGTGCAACCCACCGGCCCCTAAGCCCTCCCCAAGGACGCCTGGGGACTAGGTGCAAAGGCAAGGCAGGCGTGGAGCTGAGGCCAGGAAGGAGCCAGGAGCGTCTGCCTGTCTCGCGCAGCCTGCTCCTTCCTGGTCAGGAAGCCTAGGAGTGAGGCAAGTCTGGGCAAGGCTCGCCCAGGGCCGAGCAGCCTCACGCCAGGAACTCTGCCAGATTGGGCCTCTGAGCAGAGCTGGAACTCTGCCGTACTTGAGGCACACTCGGCTCCGCCCAAGCAGGAATTGCAGCTTCAGGCGGCTTGGCTCCCTCGGCTCTTCACAAGGAGGCTCTCTTCCCCGCGTACTGTGCACTTGGCTTCCAGGCGAGGGCGCCCCGCGCTCCTACAGGTCTTGGCTCAGGTGCTGCTTCCACTGAGCTGGGGCTGTGGGCGGGAGCCCAGACACGCAGGGGCATGCCCCACCACCTGCACACGTCTCTGCTGGGGAGGAGAGCGCTAGGGAAATGACGTCTGTCAGGCAACTTCTGGGCGCCCACGGAGTCAGCCTCTGGGTGTGTGGGGCTGCAGACCACAGCCAGGGGCCCTGGGAGCCTTGTGTTCTCCGTGCGGCGCTGAGTCTGGGCGGCCATACAACCGCTGGAGGAGCCCTGCAGTTGCCCTCAACTTCCCTCTAAGAGAGGCCTCACTGCTGCAGGGCTTGGCAGTGTGCAAGCCACCAGCTCCTAAGCCGTCCCCAAGGACGCCTGGGGCCTAAATGCAAAGGCAAGGCAGGAGAGGAGCTGAGGCCAGGAAGGCGCCAGGGGCCTCTCCCAGCATCGCACAGCCTGCTCCTACCTGGGCAGCAAGCCTAGCAGCGAGGCAAGCCTGGGTAAGTCTCGCCCAGGGCAGAGCAGCCTCGCGCAAGGAACTTGACTAGATCGGGCCTCTGAGCAGAGCTGGAGCTCTGCGTACTGGAGGCACACTCGGCTCGGCCCAAGCAGGGATTGCAGCTGCACGCGGCTTGGCTCCCTCGACTCTTCCCATGGAGGCTCGCGTCCAAGCGTACTGTGCACTTGGCTTCCAGGCAGGGACGCCCCGCGCCTCCCGCCAGTCTTGGCACAGGGGCTGCTTCCCCTGAGCTGAGGCTGAGGGCGGCAGCTCAGACACGCAGGGGCAGGCCCCAACCACCTGCACACGTCTCTGCTGGAGGGGAGAGCACTAGGGAAATGACGTCTGTCAGGCACCTTCTGGGCGCTCACGGAGTCAGCCTCCGGGTGTGTGGGGCTGCAGACCACAGCCAGGGGCCCTGGAAGCCTGGTGCTCTCCGTGCTGTGCTGAGTCTGGGCGGCCAAGCGACCGCTGGAGGAGCCCTGCACTTGCCATTTCCTTCCCTATGACAGAGCTCTCACGGCTGGAGGGCTTGGCAGAGTGCAACCCACCGGCCCCGAAGCCCTCCGCAAGGACGCCTGGGGACTAGGTGCAAAGGCAAGGCAGGAGTGGAGCTGAGGCCAGGAAGGCGCCAGGAGCGTCTGCCTGTCTCGCGCAGCCAGCTCCTTCCTGCGCAGGAAGCCTGGCAGCGAGGCAAGTCTGGGCAAGGCTCGCCCAGGGCAGAGCAGCCTCACGCCAGCCACTCTGCCAGATCGGGCCTCTGAGCAGAGCTGGAGCTCTGCCGTACTGGAGGCTCACTGGGCTCGGCCCAAGGAGTGAGTGCAGACGCACGCAGCTGGGCTGCCTCCTCTTCTCCCGAGAAGGCTCGCCTCCCGCATGCTGTGCACCAGGCTTCCAGGCGGGGGCGCCCCGCGCCTCCTACAGGTCTTGCCTCAGGGGCTGCTTCCCTTGAGCTGGGGCTGCCGGCGGGGGCCCAGACACGCAGGGGCAGGCCCCAACCACCTGCACACGTCTCTACTGGGGAGGAGAGCGCTAGGGACATGACGTCTGTCAGGCACCTTCTGGGCGCCCACGGAGTCAGCCTCCGGGTGTGTGGGGCGGCAGACTACAGCCAGGGGACCTGGGAGCTTTCTGCTCTCCGTGCGGCGCTGAGTCTGGGCGGCCAAGCAACCGCGGGAGGATCCCTGCACTTGCCTTCCCCTCCCCTCTAAGAGAGGCCTCACTGCTGGAGGGCTTGGCAGTGTGCAAGACACCGGCTCCTAAACTTTCCCCAAGGACGCCTGGAGCCTAGATTCAAAGGCAAGGCAGGAGTGGAGCTGAGGCCAGGAAGGCGCCAGGGGCCTCTCCCAGCATCGCACAGCCTGCTCCATCCTGGGCAGCAAGCCTAGCAGCGAGGCAAGCCTGGGCAAGTCTCGCCCAGGGCAGAGCATCCTCACGGAAGGAACTTGACTAGATCCGGCCTCTGCGCAGAGCTGGAGCTCTGCCATACTGGAGGCACACTCGGCTCGGCCCAAGCAGGGATTGCAGCTGCTAGCGGCTTGGCTCCCTCGACTCTTCCCAAGGAGGCTCGCTTCCAAGCATACTGTGCACTTGGCTTCCAGGCAGGGATGCCACGCGCCTCCTGCAAGTCTGGCACAGGGGCTGCTTCCCCTGACCTGGGGCTGTGGGCAGGAGCCCAGACACGCAGGGGCAGGCCCCAACCACCTGCACACGTCTCTGCTGGGGAGGACAGCACTAGGGAAATGACGTCTGTCAGGCACCTTCTGGGCACTCACGGAGTCAGCCTCCGGGTGTGCGGGGCTGCAGACCCCACCAGGGACCCTGGGAGCCTGGTGCTCTCCGTGTGGCGCTGAGTCTGGGCGGCCAATTAACCGCTGGAGGAGCGCTGCGGTTGCCCTTCCCTTCCCTCTGACAGAGCTCTCACTGATGGAGCCCTCGGCAGTGTGCAACCCACCGGCCCCTAAGCCCTCCCCAAGGACGCCTGGGGACTAGGTGCAAAGGCAAGGCAGGCGTGGAGCTGAGGCCAGGAAGGAGCCAGGAGCGTCTGCCTGTCTCGCGCAGCCTGCTCCTTCCTGGTCAGGAAGCCTAGGAGTGAGGCAAGTCTGGGCAAGGCTCGCCCAGGGCCGAGCAGCCTCACGCCAGGAACTCTGCCAGATTGGGCCTCTGAGCAGAGCTGGAACTCTGCCGTACTTGAGGCACACTCGGCTCCGCCCAAGCAGGAATTGCAGCTTCAGGCGGCTTGGCTCCCTCGGCTCTTCACAAGGAGGCTCTCTTCCCCGCGTACTGTGCACTTGGCTTCCAGGCGAGGGCGCCCCGCGCTCCTACAGGTCTTGGCTCAGGTGCTGCTTCCACTGAGCTGGGGCTGTGGGCGGGAGCCCAGACACGCAGGGGCATGCCCCACCACCTGCACACGTCTCTGCTGGGGAGGAGAGCGCTAGGGAAATGACGTCTGTCAGGCAACTTCTGGGCGCCCACGGAGTCAGCCTCTGGGTGTGTGGGGCTGCAGACCACAGCCAGGGGCCCTGGGAGCCTTGTGTTCTCCGTGCGGCGCTGAGTCTGGGCGGCCATACAACCGCTGGAGGAGCCCTGCAGTTGCCCTCCCCTTCCCTGTGACAGAGCTCTCACTACTGGAGCCCTTGGCAGTGTGCAACCCACCGGCCCCTAAGCCCTCTGCAAAGACGCCTGCGGACTAGGTGCAAAGCTAAGGCAGGCGTGGAGCTGAGGCCAGGAAGGCGCCAGGAGCCTTTCCCATTCTCGCTAGCCTGCTCCTTCCTGGTCAGGAAGCCTAGCAGCGAGGCAAGTCTGGGCAAGGCTCGGCCAGGGCAGAGCAGCTTCATGCCAGCAACTCTGCCAGATCGGGCCTCCGAGCAGAGCTGGAGCTCTGCCGTACTGGAGGCAAACTCGGCTCTGCCCAAGAAGTGATTGCAGCCGCACGCAGCTGGGCTGCGTCCTCTTCCCTGGAGGAGGCTCCCGTCCCGTATGCTGTGCACGAGGCTTCCAGGCGGGGGCGCCGTGTGTCTCCTACAGGTCTTGGCTCAGCGGCTGCTTGCCCTGAGCTGGGGCTGTGGGAGCGAGCCCAGACACGCAGGGGCACGCCCCACCACCTGCACACGTCTCTGCTGGGGAGGAGAGCGCTAGTGATATGACGTCTGTCAGGCACCTTCTGGGCCCTCAAGGAGTCAGCCTCTGGGTGTGTGGGGCTGCAGACCACAGCCAGGGGACCTGGGAGCCTTGTGTTCTCCGTGCGGCGCTGAGTCTGGGCGGCCATACAACCGCTGGAGGAGCCCTGCAGTTGCCCTCAACTTCCCTCTAATAGAGCCTTCACTGCTGGAGCGCTTGGCAGTGTGCAACCCACGGGCCCTTAAGCCCTCCCCAAGGACTACTGGCGACTAGGTGCAAAGGCGAGGCAGGAGTGGAGCTGAGGCCAGGAAAGTGCCAGCAGCGTCTCCCAGTCTCATTCCGCCTGCTCCATCCCGGTCAGGAAGCCTAACAGCGAGGCAAGTCTGGGCAAGACTCGCCCAGGGCAGAGCAGCCTAACGCCAGGAACTGTGCCAGATTGGGCCTCTGAGCAGAGCTGGAACTCTGCCGTACTGGAGGCGCACTCGGCTCCGCCCAAGCAGGGATTGCAGCTGCAAGCGGCTTGGCTCCCTCGACTCTTCCCAAGGAGGCTCGCTTCGCAGCGTATTGTGCACTTGGCTTGCAGGCAGGGACGCCCCGCGCCTCCTGCAGGTCTTGGCTCAGGGGCTGCTTCCCCTGACCTGGGGCTGTGGGCGGGAGCCCAGACACGCAGGGGCAGGCCCCAACCACCTGCACACGTCTCTGCTGGGGAGGACAGCACTAGGGAAATGACGTCTGTCAGGCACCTTCTGGGCACTCACGGAGTCAGCCTCCGGGTGTGCGGGGCTGCAGACCCCACCAGGGACCCTGGGAGCCTGGTGCTCTCCGTGTGGCGCTGAGTCTGGGCGGCCAATTAACCGCTGGAGGAGCGCTGCGGTTGCCCTTCCCTTCCCTCTGACAGAGCTCTCACTGCTGGAGCCCTCGGCAGTGTGCAACCCACCGGCCCCTAAGCCCTCCCCAAGGACGCCTGGGGACTAGGTGCAAAGGCAAGGCAGGCGTGGAGCTGAGGCCAGGAAGGAGCCAGGAGCGTCTGCCTGTCTCGCGCAGCCTGCTCCTTCCTGGTCAGGAAGCCTAGGAGTGAGGCAAGTCTGGGCAAGGCTCGCCCAGGGCCGAGCAGCCTCACGCCAGGAACTCTGCCAGATTGGGCCTCTGAGCAGAGCTGGAACTCTGCCGTACTTGAGGCACACTCGGCTCCGCCCAAGCAGGAATTGCAGCTTCAGGCGGCTTGGCTCCCTCGGCTCTTCACAAGGAGGCTCTCTTCCCCGCGTACTGTGCACTTGGCTTCCAGGCGAGGGCGCCCCGCGCTCCTACAGGTCTTGGCTCAGGTGCTGCTTCCACTGAGCTGGGGCTGTGGGCGGGAGCCCAGACACGCAGGGGCATGCCCCACCACCTGCACACGTCTCTGCTGGGGAGGAGAGCGCTAGGGAAATGACGTCTGTCAGGCAACTTCTGGGCGCCCACGGAGTCAGCCTCTGGGTGTGTGGGGCTGCAGACCACAGCCAGGGGACCTGGGAGCCTTGTGTTCTCCGTGCGGCGCTGAGTCTGGGCGGCCATACAACCGCTGGAGGAGCCCTGCAGTTGCCCTCAACTTCCCTCTAAGAGAGGCCTCACTGCTGTAGGGCTTGGCAGTGTGCAAGCCACCAGCTCCTAAGCCGTCCCCAAGGACGCCTGGGGGCTAAATGCAAAGGCAAGGCAGGAGAGGAGCTGAGGCCAGGAAGGCGCCAGGGGCCTCTCCCAGCATCGCACAGCCTGCTCCTACCTGGGCAGCAAGCCTAGCAGCGAGGCAAGCCTGGGTAAGTCTCACCCAGGGCAGAGCAGCCTCGCGCAAGGAACTTGACTAGATCGGGCCTCTGAGCAGAGCTGGAGCTCTGCGTACTGGAGGCACACTCGGCTCGGCCCAAGCAGGGATTGCAGCTGCACGCGGCTTGGCTCCCTCGACTCTTCCCATGGAGGCTCGCGTCCAAGCATACTGTGCACTTGGCTTCCAGGCAGGGACGCCCCGCGCCTCCCGCCAGTCTTGGCACAGGGGCTGCTTCCCCTGAGCTGAGGCTGAGGGCGGCAGCACAGACACGCAGGAGCAGGCCCCAACCACCTGCACACGTCTCTGCTGGAGGGGAGAGCACTAGGGAAATGACGTCTGTCAGGCACCTTCTGGGCGCTCACGGAGTCAGCCTCCGGGTGTGTGGGGCTGCAGACCACAGCCAGGGGCCCTGGAAGCCTGGTGCTCTCCGTGCTGTGCTGAGTCTGGGCGGCCAAGCGACCGCTGGAGGAGCCCTGCACTTGCCATTTCCTTCCCTCTAAGAGAGGCCTCACTGCTGGAGGGCTTGGCAGTGTGCAAGCCACCGGCTCCTAAGCCTTCCCCAAGGACGCCTGGGGCCTAGATGCAAAGGCAAGGCAGGAGTGGAGCTGAGGCCAGGAAGGCGCCAGGGGCCTCTCCCAGCATCGCACAGCCTGCTCCTTCCTGGACAGCAAGCCTAGCAGCGAGGCAAGCATGGACAAGTCTCGCCCAGGGCAGAGCAGCCTCGAGCAAGGCACTTGACTAGATCCGGCCTCTGGGCAGAGCTGGAGCTCTGCTGTACTGGAGGCACACTCGGCTCGGCCCAAGCAGGGATTGCAGCTGCACGCGGCTTGGCTCCCTCGACTCTTCCCAAGGAGGCTCGCTTCCAAGCCTACTGTGCACTTGGCTTCAGGGCAGGGACGACCCACGCCTCCTGCAAGTCTTGGCACAGGGCCTGCTTCCCCTGAGCTGAGGCTGTGGGCGGCAGCCCAGACACGCAGGGGCAGGCCCCAACCACCTGCACACGTCTCTGCTGGTGGGGAGAGCACTAGGGAAATGACGTCTGTCAGGCACCTTCTGGGCGCTCACGGAGTCAGCCTCCGGGTGTGTGGGGCTGCAGACCACAACCAGGGGCCCTGGGAGCCTGGTGCTCTCCGTGCCCTGCTGAGTCTGGCCGGCAAAGCGACCGCTGGAGGAGCCCTGCACTTGCCTTCCCCTCCCCTCTAAGAGAGGCCTCACTGCTGGAGGGCTTGGCAATGTGCAAGACACCGGCTCCTAAACTTTCCCCAAGGACGCCTGGAGCCTAGATTCAAAGGCAAGGCAGGAGTGGAGCTGAGGCCAGGAAGGCGCCAGGGGCCTCTCCCAGCATCGCACAGCCTGCTCCATCCTGGGCAGCAAGCCTAGCAGCGAGGCAAGCCTGGGCAAGTCTCGCCCAGGGCAGAGCATCCTCACGGAAGGAACTTGACTAGATCCGGCCTCTGCGCAGAGCTGGAGCTCTGCCGTACTGGAGGCACACTCGGCTCGGCCCAAGCAGGGATTGCAGCTGCTAGCGGCTTGGCTCCCTCGACTCTTCCCAAGGAGGCTCGCTTCCAAGCATACTGTGCACTTGGCTTCCAGGCAGGGATGCCACGCGCCTCCTGCAAGTCTGGCACAGGGGCTGCTTCCCCTGAGCTGAGGCTGTGGGCGGCAGCACAGACACGCAGGGTCAGGCCCCAACCACCTGCACACGTCTCTGCTGGTGGGGAGAGCACTAGGGAAATGACGTCTGTCAGGCATCTTCTGGGCGCTCACGGAGTCAGCCTCCGGGTGTGTGGAGCTGCAGACCACAGCCAGGGGCCCTGGGAGCCTGGTGCTATCCGTGCCCTGCTGAGTCTGGGCGGTCAAGGAACCGCTGGAGCAGCCCTGACGTTGCCCTCCCCTTCCCTGTGACAGAGCTTTCACTGCTGGAGCTCTTGGCAGTGTGCAACCCACCGGCCCCTAAGCCCTCTGCAAGGACGCCTGGGGACTAGGTGCAAAGCTAAGGCAGGCGTGGAGCTAAGGCCAGGAAGTCGCCAGGAGCGTCTCCCATTCTCGTAGCCTGCTCCTTCCTGGTCAGGAAGCCTAGCAGCGAGGCAAGTCTGGGCAAGGCTCGGCCAGGGCAGAGCAGCCTCACGCCAGGAACTCTGCCAGATCGGGCCTCTGAGCAGAGCTGGAGCTCTGCCGTACTGGAGGCAAACTCGGCTCCGCCCAAGAAGTGATTGCAGCCGCACGCAGCTGAGCTGCGTCCTCTTCCACCGAGGAGGCTCGCTTCCCGAATGCTGTGCACGAGGCTTCCAGGCGGGGGCGCCGCGCGCCTCCTACAGGTCTTGGCTCAGCGGCTGCTTGCCCTGAGCTGGGGCTGTGGGAGGGAGCCCAGACACGCAGGGGCACGCCCCACCACCTGCACACGTCTCTGCTGGGGAGGAGAGCGCTAGGGAAATGACGTCTGTCAGGCATCTTCTGGGCGCCCACGGAGTCAGCCTCCAGGTGTGTGGGGCTGCAGACAACAGCCAGGGGACCTGTGAGCCTGGTGCTCTCCGTGCGGCACTGAGTCTGGGCGGCCAAGCAACCGCTGGAGGAGCCCTGCAGTTGCCCTCCCCTTCCCTCTAATAGAGCCCTCACTGCTGGAGCGCTTGCCAGAGTGCAACCCACCGGCCCTTAAGCCCTCCCCAAGGACTACTGGCGACTAGGTGCAAAGGCAAGGCAGGAGTGGAGCTGAGGCCAGGAAAGTGCCAGCAGCGTCTACCAGTCTCATTCCGCCTGCTCCATCCTGGTCAGGAAGCCTAACAGCGAGGCAAGTCTGGGCAAGACTCGCCCAGGGCAGAGCAGCCTATCGCCAGGAAATCTGCCAGATTGGGCCTCTGAGCAGAGCTGGAACTCTGCCATACTGGAGGCGCACTCGGCTCCGCCCAAGCAGGGATTGCAGCTGCAAGCGGCTTGGCTCCCTCGACTCTTCCCAAGGAGGCTCGCTTCGCCGCGTATTGTGCACTTGGCTTGCAGGCAGGGACGCCCCGCGCATCCTGCAGGTCTTGGCTCAGGGGCTGCTTCCCCTGACCTGGGGCTGTGGGCGGGAGCCCAGACACGCAGGGGCAGGCCCCAACCACCTGCACACGTCTCTGCTGGGGAGGACAGCACTAGGGAAATGACGTCTGTCAGGCACCTTCTGGGCACTCACGGAGTCAGCCTCCGGGTGTGCGGGGCTGCAGACCCCACCAGGGACCCTGGGAGCCTGGTGCTCTCCGTGTGGCGCTGAGTCTGGGCGGCCAATTAACCGCTGGAGGAGCGCTGCGGTTGCCCTTCCCTTCCCTCTGACAGAGCTCTCACTGCTGGAGCCCTCGGCAGTGTGCAACCCACCGGCCCCTAAGCCCTCCCCAAGGACGCCTGGGGACTAGGTGCAAAGGCAAGGCAGGCGTGGAGCTGAGGCCAGGAAGGAGCCAGGAGCGTCTGCCTGTCTCGCGCAGCCTGCTCCTTCCTGGTCAGGAAGCCTAGGAGTGAGGCAAGTCTGGGCAAGGCTCGCCCAGGGCCGAGCAGCCTCACGCCAGGAACTCTGCCAGATTGGGCCTCTGAGCAGAGCTGGAACTCTGCCGTACTTGAGGCACACTCGGCTCCGCCTAAGCAGGAATTGCAGCTTCAGGCGGCTTGGCTCCCTCGGCTCTTCACAAGGAGGCTCTCTTCCCCGCGTACTGTGCACTTGGCTTCCAGGCGAGGGCGGCCCGCGCTCCTACAGGTCTTGGCACAGGGCCTGCTTCCCCTGAGCTGAGGCTGTGGGCGGGAGCCCAGACACGCAGGGGCAGGCCCCAACCACCTGCACACGTCTCTCCTGGTGGGGAGAGCACTAGGGAAATGACGTCTGTCAGGCACCTTCTGGGCGCTCACGGAGTCAGCCTCCGGGTGTGTGGGGCTGCAGACCACAGCCAGGGGCCCTGGGAGCCTGGTGCTCTCCGTGCTGTGCTGTGTCTGTTCGGCAAAGGGACCGCTGGAGGAGCCCTGCACTTGCCCTCCCCTCCCCTCTAAGAGAGGCCTCACTGCTGGAGGGCTTGGCAGTGTGCAAGACACCGGCTCCTAAACTTTCCCCAAGGACGCCTGGAGCCTAGATTCAAAGGCAAGGCAGGAGTGGAGCTGAGGCCAGGAAGGCGCCAGGGGCCTCTCCCAGCATCGCACAGCCTGCTCCTTCCTGGGCAGCAAGCCTAGAAGCGAGGCAAGACTGGGCAAGTCTCGCCCAGGGCAGAGCATCCTCGCAGAAGGAACTTGACTAGATCCGGCCTCTGCGCAGAGCTGGAGCTCTGCCGTACTGGAGGCACAATCGGCTCAGCCCAAGCAGGGATTGCAGCTGCTAGCGGCTTGGCTCCCTCGACTCTTCCCAAGGAGGCTCGCTTCCAAGCGTACTGTGCACTTGGCTTCCAGGCGAGGGCGCCCCGCGCTCCTACATGTCTTGGCTCAGGGGCTGCTTCCCCTGAGCCTGGGCTGTGGGCGGGAGCCCAGACATGCAGGGGCACGACCCACCACCTGCACACGTCTCTGCTGGGGAGGAGAGCGCTAGGGAAATGACGTCTGTCAGGCAACTTCTCTGCGATCAAGGAGTCAGCCTCTGGGTGTGTGGGGCTACAGACCACAGCCAGATGCCCTGGGAGCCTGGTGCTCTCCGTGCCCTGCTGAGTCTGGGCGGCCAAGGAACCGCTGGAGCAGCCCTGACGTTGCCCTCCCCTTCCCTGTGACAGAGCTTTCACTGCTGGAGCTCTTGGCAGTGTGCAACCCACCGGCCCCTAAGCCCTCTGCAAGGACGCCTGGGGACTAGGTGCAAAGGCAAGGCAGGAGTGGAGCTGAGGCTAGGAAGGTACCAGGTGCGTCTCCCAGTCTCATTCAGGCTGCTCCATCCTGGTCAGGAAGCCTAACATCGAGGCAAGTCTGGGCAAGGCTCGCCCAGGGCAGAGCAGCCTCACGCCAGATACTCTGCCAGATTGGGCCTCTGAGCAGAGCTGGAAGTCTGCCGTACTGGAGGCGCACTCGGCTCCGCCCATGCAGGGATTGCAGCTGCACGGAGCTGGGCTGCCTCCTCTTCCCCAGAGGAGGCTCGCTTCCCGCATGCTGTGCACTAGCCTTCCAGGCGGGGGCGCCCCGCGCCTCCTGCAGGTCTTGGCTCAGGGGTTGCTTCCCCTGAGCTGGGGCTGTGGGCGGGAGCCCAGACACGCAGGAGCACGCCCCACCACCTGCACATGTCTCTGCTGGGGAGGAGAGCGCTAGGGAAATGACATCTGTTAAGCACCTTCTGGGCGCTCACGGAGTCAGCCTCCGGGTGTGTGGGGCTGCAGACCACAGCCAGGGGCCCTGGAAGCCTGGTGCTCTCCGTGCCCTGCTGAGTCTGTGCGGCCAAGGAACCGCTGGAGCAGCCCTGACGTTGCCCTCCCCTTCCTTGTGACAGAGCTTTCACTGCTGGAGCTCTTGGCAGTGTGCAACCCACCGGCCCCTAAGCCCTCTGCAAGGACGCCTGGGGACAAGGTGCAAAGCTAAGGCAGGCGTGGAGCTGAGGCCAGGAAGGCGCCAGGAGCGTCTCCCATTCTCGCTAGCCTGCTCCTTCCTGGTCAGGAAGCCTAGCAGCGAGGCAAGTCTGGGCAAGGCTCTGCCAGGGCAGAGCAGGCTCACGCCAGGAACTCTGCCAGATCGGGCCTGTGAGCAGAGCTGGAGCTCTGCCGTACTGGAGGCAAACTCGGCTCTGCCCAAGAAGTGATTGCAGCCGCACGGAGCTGGGCTGCATCCTCTTCCCCTGAGGACGCTCGCTTCCCGAATGCTGTGCACGAGGCTTCCAGGCGGGGGCGCCGCGTGCCTCCTACAGGTCTTGGCTCAGCGGCTGCTTGCCCTGAGCTGGGGCTGTTGTAGGGAGCCCAGACACGCAGGGGCAGGCCCCACCACCTGCACACGTCTCTGCTGGGGAGGAGAGCGCTAGGGAAATGACGTCTGTCAGGCAACTTCTGGGCGCTCACGGAGTCAGCCTCTGGGTGTGTGGGGCTACAGACCACAGCCAGGGGACCTGGGAGCCTGGTGCTCTCCGTGCGGTGCTGAGTCTGGGCGTCCATACAACCGCTGGAGGAGCCCTGCAGTTGCCCTCCCCTTCCCTGTGACAGAGCTCTCACTGCTGGAGCCCTTGGCAGTGTGGAACCCACCGTCCCCTAAGCCCTCCACAAGGACGCCTTGGGCCTAGGTGCAAAGGCAAGGCAGGAGCGGAGCTGAGGCCAAGAAGGCGCCAGTGGGGTCTCCCCGTCTTGCACACCCTGCTCCTTCCTGGGCAGGGAGCCTAGCAGCGAGGCATGTCTCGGCAAGGCTCGCCCAGCCCAGAGCAGCCTCGGCCCAGGAACTCTGCCTGATCGGACCTCTGAGCAGAGCTGGAGCTCTGCCATACTGGATGCGCACTCGGCTTTGCTGAAGCAAGGCTTGCAGCCGCTCCCGGCTGGGCTGCTTCGCCTTCCCCCGAGGAGGCTCGCTTCCCCCCGTGCTGTGCACTTGGCTTTCAGGCGGTGGCGCCCCGCGCCTCCTTCAGGGCTTGTCTCAGGGGCTGCTTCCCTTCCCTTCCCTCTGACAGAGCTCTCACTGCTGGAGCCCTTGGCTTTGTGGCACTCACTAGCCCCTAACCGCGACCCCAAACCACGAACTCGACCCTGACCTCAAAACCCTATATCCCGAACCCGGAAACCGAATCCCGAGCTCCAGTCTCCAAACCGTGAACCTGAACCCGAACCCAACCCCGAGCCCGAACACTGACCCCTGAACCCCAAACACAAATTCCAGTCTCTAAACCGAAATCCCAAAGCGCGAACCTCTAACCCCAAGCCGAACCCCATACCCCAAACCCCAAGCCCATAATCAGAACCAGAAACCCCAAAATCCGAACCCTAAACCCCTAACCCGAACACCAAACCGTGTACCCCAACCCATATACCGAATCCAAATCTCGAACCCCAAGGACTGAACTCCCAACCTGAAGCAGGATCCCCTAACCCAAACCCCTACCTGAACCCCTAATCCAAACCCGAAATCCAAGCACCAAACCTCTAACCCATAACCTGAACTGCGAACCCCTACCTGAAAACACCAACCCCAATCACTATCCCCTTACCTGAACAGCGAACCCCTAAGCCGAACCCCAATCCATGAATCCCGAACCTCGAACCCCATACCCCAAACCCCAAAGCCCGACGCCCAACCCAAACCGCTAACCCCTAAACTGAATCGAAACCCCAAAACCTAAACCCCAGACCCCAAACTCCTAACCCATACCCCAAAGTCCAAACTGCAAATCCCTAACCGGAACCGCATACCCCAAACAACGAACCACGTACCCCAAACCCCGAACCACATACCCCAAACATGGAACCCAAACCCCAAACCCCATACCCTGAATCCGAACCCCTATCCCAACTGCAAAACCCAAACCCTGATCCGGGAACCCCAAACCCCTAACCCAAACCCCAAACTCCGAACCCCAAACCCCTAACCCGAACCGTGAACCCCTAACCCTAACCCTAACCCGAGCCCCAAACCCCAAACCCAAACCCCAACCCCCATACCCCAAACCGCAAACACCGAACCACGTAGCCCAAACCCCGAGTCCATAACTCGAACCCCGAACCCCAAATCCAGAACCCAAACCCCGAACCCCAAACCGCTAACCTGAACCCAAAACCTAACCCCAAACCCAAACCGCACACCCCTAATCCCTTACCGGAACCGCAAACCCCTAAACCGAACCCTAAACCCTGAACCCAAACCCCTAACCTGTACCCCACACCCCACACCCCGAACCCTAACCCCAAACCCCTAACCCGAATCCCGAACCCCAGAGTCCAACCGCGAGCACCGAAACTGAACCCTAAAACCCGAAACCCAAACCCCAAACCCCAAACCCCCAAACCCAAACTCCAAACCCCTAACCCGAACCCCAAACACCAAACCCCTAACCGGAACCCCAATCCTCAAACCCCAAACCGCACACCCCAAACCCCTAAGCCGAACCCCGAACCGCCAACCCCTAACTCCTAACCCAAACAGCGAAACTCTAAACTGCACCTCACACCCCCAACCCCAAACCATGAACCCAAACCCCCGAACCCCAAACCCCAAACCTCTCATCTCGGCCCCCAAACCACAAACCTCACATACTGAACCCCTAATCGGAACCCCGAACCCCAATCCCCGAACCCAAACCCCTAATCCCTAACCCGAACCGCGAAGCCATAAACTGAACCCAAAACCCCCAATCCCCAACCCTGAACCCAAACCCCAAACCCATAACAGGAACCCCAAACTGCGAACCCCTGACCAAATTCCAAACTCCAAACCCCAAACCCCTAAACCTTAACCTAAACCGCGAACCCCTAACCCGAACCGAGAACCCCTAACCCGAACCCCAAACCCCAAACCCTAACCGCGAACCCCTAACCCAAACCCCAAACCCCAAACCCAAACCGCGAAGCCCAAACCCCAAACCCCTAACCCGAATCCCAAACCCAAAACCCTTAACCCAAATCCCAAACCCCCAACCCAAACCGTGAACCCCAAACCCCTAACCCTAACCTCATACCCCAAACCCGAACTGTGAACCCCTAACCCAAACCGAGAACCCCTAACCTGATCCCCAAACCCCAATCCCCAAACCCTTAACCCGATCCTCAAATCCCAAACCCGAACCGCGAACCCCTAACCCGAACCCCAAATCCCAAACCCCTAAGCTGGACCTTGAACCCCTAATCGGAACCCCAAACCCCAAACTAGAGCCGCGAAGCCCTAACCCCAAACCCTGAACTCCAAACCCCAAACACGAACCGCGTACCGCAAACCCGAACCCTGAACTCTAACCCGAACCTGAATCCAAACCCTAAGGAGAGAGGGGATTCCCTGAACCCGAACTCTGAACCTGAACCCTAACAAGTTGAGGGGATGCCGGAACCCTAACCCTAACCCTCACAATAAAACTCTAAAATAAAAAGAAACTTTTCTGGCCTAAGCCCCGCCCCTTGCGGTCCCCCACCCGCTAAAAGCAGAAGAGACAAACCTGGACTTGAACTTCTAACCCAAAGAGCCAGATTGTCTGTTTATTTAGCCGCCCCCCTAACCGCTATGCTACCCAGGCTCAGTAGGTTTTGCGTTGCTCCCAGGCACCCTTCAAGCCTCGGCCCGCCAGGGCAGGCTAATAAAGAACTATGGGCCCTATTAGCGCTCACTTTAAGCTGTATCATTAACGCTAATGCGAACCCTAACCGTAACCTGAACCCTGACCCTGACCCTGACCTGAACCCTAACCCGAATCCAAACTCTAAGAAGAGGGGGGTCCCCGAATTCTAACCCTAACCCCGAACCCGAACCTGAACCCTAACAAGTGGGGGGGTTGCCCAAACCCTAACCCTAAACGTAACAGTAAACCTCTAAAATAAAAATAAGCTTTTCTGGTTTAAGCCCCCCGTCTTGCAGTCCCCTGCCCCCTAAAAGCAAAAGGGGGACAGGGGGGATTTGAACTCCTGACTTACAGGCCATAGTCTGCCTTCTTCACCGCCCACCTAACCCCGATGCTACAGACGCTTGCTGCTTCTAACAGGGCTCCCGCAGCCTCTTCAAGCCTCGGCCCGCCAGGGCAGGCTAATAAAGAACTATGGGCCCTATTAGCGCTCACTTTAAGCTGTAACCCTAACCCTAATGCCAACCCTAACCTGAACCCTAACCCAAAGCTGAACTCTAAGAAGAGGGGGGTTCCCCGAATTCTAACCCTAACCCCGAACCAGAACAAGTTGGGGGGTTGCCCGAACCCTAACCCTAAGCTTAACAATAAACCTCTAAACTAAAAATAAACTTTTCTGGTCGAAGCCCCGCCTCTTGCGGTCTCCCGCCCCCTAAGAGCAAAAGAGTTAAACTGCAGACTTGAACTCCTGACTTACAGACCATAGTTCGCCTGCCTACCAGCCCGCCTAACCGCTTCACTACAGAGGCTGGCTGTTTCTAACAGAGCGCCCGGCCCGTCTTCAAGGCTCTGCCCGCCAAGGTCTGGTTCTATAGAATATCATGGCTGTCCTAGGTCATCTTTGCTTTCTGTAGTCATCGTTTTATCCCTAAATCATAGACAGATCAGCTGAGAAAAAGCGTGGATTGTCTCGGTGGGGTGGATTTGCTTGTCCTTGTGTTTCACCTGGAGGCAGGCGCGGTCCCGCGGGCTGTCCTGGAGGGGGCGTGGGGGCGGGGCGAACCTGGGTGGGTCTGGGGCGGGATGAACGTGGCGGCGCGTCGGGGCCAGGGGTTCCGGGTTGTGCTCTCAGGGCTCGCCATTGCAGCTGGGAATGCTCGTTTCGTGGGCTCCTGGGTCCCCGTCGATCGGCATCCAGCGAGCAGAGCGGAGGGCTGTGGACCACAGGTAAGGGAACGCGGACTCGGCGGAGCAGGGAACCATGTATTCTGCCCTCTTTGTTTGCAGTCTCGGAGGCGACTAACACGGCGGTCGCAGAAAAGCCTCGCCTTTGGGGCCAAGGGTTTTACCGCTTTACCTCTTTGCATAAAGCTCAGACCCGCGCGGTTTTCCCAAGCAGCTTAGTGTATTGCTTCCTACAGGCCTGGAGAGGATAACAGGCAGGAAGGCCAGGGGTCTCCAGACAGGGAAAATAGACTGCAAGTGTCAGACGTTTTTTTCTCTCTCTGAAGAGGCAGGAGGAGACAAAAGACTGTTGCATTTTTTTTTCTCCATCTTGATACAAATTTAAAGGGAGGTTTCTGGGAAGATTCTGTGTTGCCATGACAACTCCTGGCTCCACCTGAATGTAACTTTTCTCAAACCTGGAACTAAGCAATGCCTTTTTCTTATGGAAATGTTTGTCTTAAGGTATGGAAATGTTAGTCTTCAGTTATGTTAATGTACTATTTACCCAAGGCTCTGTCTTCCTGTCAGTTCCCCCTAAAGGCTCAGAAACGACTTGACAAACCAGTCTGTTTACTCATACCTTGTTCTCTTAATCTATGTGGATGAAACTATATATTTGCTTGGAAATCTGCCTTTCTTCAAGATTCATGTCCATCATTTTATGGCCTGGGATGACTCATCTGCTGCCAATGTTATCTCAATGCATGCTGTGGGTGAGGGGCCTGGTGCCATTCTCGGAGACATTGTCTTTCTTTCATTAGCAGACTGCTAGTGGCTGTATAACATCTGGCTAAAGACTAGCAGGGGGTCCTCTTTCTTCCGCCTTCTAATGTCTACGTCAGCAGCTCTCTCGATCTCTTTTATACTTTAATAAAACTTTTTAACAGAAAACCTCTGAGCCATCAAGCTTCGTCACTTGCCCTGGATTGAATTCTCCTCTGGAGGCCAAGAATGCTGGCATCTTTTGTGGTTTAGCAACCACCTTTCAGCCTTTTGTAATTCATATTGAATCTTCATTTCAGATTGAAGATGCATTCCACGGTATTGCCAACTGAAGTCTTCTCATCGCTATGGAGTATCTGTCCATGCCTTTAGGGTATTTTTCAGCAATCATGTATCATTTCCAGTGTGCCAGTCTTGTCATCCTCATTCCGTCCATAGCAAAGTCTTTTATTAATGTTGACATGATTGAAAGGGAATTGTTTGTTTAAATTCCTTTTCAGATTGTTATTTGCTGGTGTATACAGATAACACTGTGTCATCATTCATTTGTATCAGTTTGGACAGCTTGATAGTTGTCTTTAATTTCTTTAATTTCTCATAATTTAAGATGACCCTGGCTCATCTATTTACAGTCTCACCCCTAGTCTCAGTCATTTCTTCAAAGAACTGTCCCTTTTTTTAACATTACATTATTTTTGACTATGCTGGGTCTTTACTGCTAGTTTGTCTAGTTGTAGTGAGCAGAGGCTACCCTCTTGTTGCTGTGCCATGGCTTCTCATTGCAGTGCTTTCTCTGTTTGCAGAACTTGGGCTCTGGAGCATGCAAACTTCAAGAGTTGTTCAAAGGCTTCGTTGTCCCTGGGCGTGTGGAATCTTCTACACAGGGATTGAACCCGTGTTCCCTGCATCGGTAGGCAGATTCTTTACCACCGGGCCATCGGAGATGTTTCCTGTTCCCTTTTATTAGAGAATGATATTTAAAACATACATGGAGGAGCTCAATATGCTCAGCTGACAATACATGGATATATATATACATGTATTCCAGCTCACCTTTGAACATATGCAGTTAAAGGTAATTTGTGATGATGTCTCCAACCCGATCCGCCAGGACATGGACATTGTAACGTTTCCTTTTGTTTATCTGTAACTTTGCATTCCAATGGTAAGATACCTGGCTTCCACCGCTTGTCATACACAGAATTCAGTGCTTGTCCCATGTGGTTACTGAGAAAAAACTGTCAGATTGTCTTTCAAAGGGGGCTCTGCGTGCACTGCACCAGTATCTTGAGGATGTTTTTGTATGCTAGTTTACTATCAGTATACCCTCAGTGGCCAGGTGTCTATTTCAGTCGCTACCAATTATGAATGGGCTTGTTTGCTCTAGTGTTCTTGGACAATTCGAGTACAGTTTCTTTGTCAGATATGCATTTTTTTAGGAAAACAGTTTTATTTATTTTTGGCTGTGTTGCATCTTTGTGTGTGGGCTTTTCTCTAGTTTTGGTGAGCATGGGCCATAACTAGTGGTTTGCAGGCTTCTCACTGCAGTGTCTCTTCTTGTTGAGGGGCACAGGCTCACGGGCTTCAGTGGCTGCAGCATGTGAACTCGGCATCGTGGCTTCCAGGATCTAGAGCACAGGCTGGGCAGTTGTGGCACACGGGCTCCATAGGATGTGGGATCTTCCCATCCTAGGGATCGCACATGCATCTCCAGCACTGGCAGGTGGATTCTTTACTATGGAACCACCAGGGCATATTTTAGATTCTAGTTTTCCACACATGTATCTAGTGAAAGAGGCCAGGATCAAGAGGCATGGCAGCTGGGAATCCTCAGCCACAGCTCTGGTGTGCTATCCAAAGCTCTGGGGCCTTTGGTGAGCAGCTCAGCTTCCCTGGGACTGTTTCCTGCTGTCAGGAATGCCCTGCTTTTGGACTGCAGCCCACCAAGCTCCTCTGTCCCTGGGATTTCTGAGACCAGAGTACTGCAGGTGGTGCCATTTCGTTCTCTGCTGCTGCTGCTGCGTCGCTTCAGTCGTGCCTGACTCTGCATGACCCCATAGACAGCAGCCTCCCAGGCTCCTCTGTCCCTGGGATTCTCCAGGCAAGAACACTGGAGTGGGTTGCCATGTGCTTCTCCAGTGCAGGAAAGTGAAAAGTGAAAGGGAAGTCACTCAGTGAAGTCGTGTCCGACTCTTAGTGACCCCGGTGTTGCAGCCTACCAGGCTCCTCTGTCCATGGGATTCTCCAGGCAATGGTACCGGAGCGGCTGCCATTGCCATTTCCTTCTCTACAAGATAGCGTTTTGAAGATATTTTCTCCTGGATATTGCTTTTGATGAAGGAAGGGGGATCCCTTCCAGGGCTTGAGAGTGAGTTCTTGTCTGACACTGGGCAATGAGTTGTCTGAGGAGAGGAGTGCTGTCCAAGCGAGAGGCTTTATTGGGAAGGGCTGCCGGGGTGGAGGGCAGGAGGGTGAGGGAAACGGAGAGAACCACTCTGTCACGTGGCTCACAGTCTCAGGTTTTATGGTCATTGGGTTCATTTCTGGTTTCTCTCTTGCCAGGCATTCTGAACTGGGATCCTTCTTGGGGGCACACACATCACTCAGCCGAGATGGATTCCAGCGAAGTGGATCCTGGGAGGTTGGTAGGACCTCTGAACTGGAGCCTCCCATCACCTGACCTCTCCAGAATTCTGGTTGGTGGTAGCTTGTTCGTTCCTTGTTCCTTCCCAGGACCTCCTGTTGTAAGATGACTCCTGCAAGTGTTTTCTTTTCTCTGTCGCCTGGCCAGGGTGGGTGGTCCGTGGTTCATTTAACCGTTTGTTTTTGGTTCTCTCGAGTAAGGTCCTCCACAGGGTAAATGTATGAAATGATAAAAGGCAATGTTTTAAATAATTTATATTCATAATTTGGTAAGCTGGCTTTTTTTGTGTATGTTAGACCTGATCACCAGACCAAAGGTCATGTAGAACTTTTGTAGTTTTCTAAAATTTCCATAGTATTTTAAATGGAGTTACCTTGTTGCTAAGTTTGTGTTTCTGTTCATATTTTTTTAAACAGTTATTTCTTTTTAGTTGATTGATCATTGCTTTACAATATTGGTTTGATTTGTCATACATCCACATTAGGTGTACCTATGTCCTCTTGCTCTGGAATCTCCCTCCCACTTCACACCCATTCCCACCTCTCTAGGTTACTACAGAGCCCCAGTTTGAGTTCCCTGAATCATACAGCAAATTCCCATTGGTTGTCTATTTACAAATGTTGGTGTACCTGCATCCATGCTGCTCTCTCCATTCCTCTCACCCTCTCCTTCTTGTTCCCCACCCTCGTCTGTAAGTCTGTTCTCCATGTCTGGATCTCCATTGCTGCCCTGTGAACAGACTCGTCAGTACCATCCTTCTAGATTCCATGTTTTTCTCTCTTTGACTGACTCCCTCCCCTTTATTAGAACAGACTCAAATGTGTTCCTTTTTATGGCTGCATTCCATACAGGCTCTGATTGTTCCTTAGCCATGTTTTGCGGAGGGTCACGGAGCTATTCTGCTCCATTTCAGTTTGGGCTTCCAGTCTGAGTGCTCGCAGCAGAGCTGCTTCTGGGTGAGCCCTCTGAGGTCTGTGAGCGCCGGGCTGCCCGCTCTCCTCTTGTGGCCCGCAGGGGGCGCCAAACCCCCCTCTGAGCCGCGGGCGCAGGACGCTTTGCCTTTAGACTCTGCTCCGTGAGCAGCTGGCGGGAGCTTTGTCTCGTCAGGACCATCAGGGCTCAGGCTTCTGGATAACAGGGCTACATCCAGGCTGAGAGGAGCAGGGTTGCCTCAGTGCCCACCAGCAGGGAGGCGCTGCCAAAGCGAAAAATGAGGACCGAGTAGACGTTTCCTGTGTCCAGCTGAGGGCTGAGTGGAGGTCCATCTCAGAGGACTCAGGGGGAAAGAGCTCCGTGTGCAAAACGGTGGGTTTTTAGTTAGATTTGCGTTAGATGATGTAGAGGATGAACACTGATGTTCTTCCGTGTAGGTGGCCGTTTCCCTGTCACTGTTTCTTGGGAAGACTGTCCTTTCCTCTTCGCTCGTTCCTGGCTTGATGTTCAGGAATTGACCATGTACATGTGGGTTCGTTTCTGGGCTCTCTATTCTCTCCTGGAGGCCATGTGTCTGTGTTCCTGCCAGTTCCTCACTGTGGTGGTCACTCCAGCTCCGTGATGTCGTTTGAAGAGGGATAGGAAGATGCCTCCGGCTGTGTTCCTCTTTCTCAGAGTCTTTTTGGACCGTTTAAGGTCCTGTTCAACATTAGCAGTCTAATATTAGGAATATTTCTATTTCTGTGAAAAATGCCATTGAATATCATTTTGTGATTGCAGTCAGTGTATTTGTTGATGACTTTGGTTGGAATGGACCTTTTAATTCCTCATTGTTCCAGTGCATGCGCGTGGAATAATTTTCTGTGTATTTGTATTTTCTTTGGTTTCTATATCAGGGCTTTCTAGTTTTCTGACTACTGGTCTTTTATGTTCTTGATTAAGTTTGTTGCTAGATGTTTTATTTAAGTGGGATTGTCTTAATTTTTTTTTCTGATTGTTATTAGTGTATAGAAATGCAAGTGATTTTTGGACTGTAAATGGTAGTATTTTATAGGATTGTAAATTGATCCGAAATGATTCAGCTTTACTGAATGTAGTCTAACAACTTTTTGTGAAGTTATGTGGAACATTTTATCTGTCAAATCTGTTTCTCCTGCAGTAGGTCATCCAGAGGACCCAAGACATGGTGGTTACTCATAGACTTCCCACAGTACTTCTTCATTCCACGTGGACTCCTTCAAGGGCAGTGAGCATCGCAGCTTCCCTTGAACTTCGTCTGGGTAAGTCTTGGCCTGTGTAAGAAAGTTTCCTGCCTGTCTACTCTAAATGTCTTTTGTGGTATTGACATGGTTGTTTTGAAACCTAGTATACTTTCCAGTCATTTAAAATGTACAGAAAATGCCTAGCAATGGGAACAAGTGCTAGCATTTGCCACATCATCTAAAATACTCTCTGTGTTTTATCCAAAATGGGTACCTTCTGCAGAACCAGCACATAATCTCCAAAATCAGGAAATCATATGGTGTCTACATTATAATGTAATCCACAGCCCCACTTCCGCTTTTAGCAATTGTTCAAGTGTATGAGTATATCTTTTGTTTCCATCTTCATCCTTTTTTCTTTATTTAGAGTGTTACTGAGATTTTCAGTTATTTGGACAGACTTGATGGATTGAAAGCAGACATGGTGAATAAGGGTTCTGGGTGGCCTTTCCTATATGGATTTTTTTTTCACTGAAGATGGTTTTACTATTTCTTCATGTTGTAACATGTATGAATCCTGCATTCTTTCTCCCCCCATAGTAATTAAAAATAAATAATATGCCATTTACCATTTAGACATTTGTAAGCATACAGTGTTGTAGCAGACAACCTTTTCTTGTTTTGCAAACCAGCGTAATAATGTGCACCTTGTGCGTGCTTTGGAGAAACTCAGGAAACTGAGTCAGTGACTGAAATGGCCCAAGATATCACCTTAGATTCCATCTTCATCTAAAAACAAAACAGGCACTTCCTGGTGGTCCCGTGGCTGAGACTGGACACTCAGGAGGCCCAGGTTCATTGCCTGATCCAAGAAGTAGATCTCCCATGCCACAACGGAGAATTTGCATGCTGTAGCTAAATATCTGGCTTGCCTCAATGAAGGTTGACCTGGCACAGCCAAATTAAAAAAGAAACAAATATTTAAAAAATACAACCAAAGGAAAGGAAGGGTATGGTTGTTGTGCAGATTTATGGCTTAGCTTTCCCTATGGGTAGAAAAGAAAAAAGAGTTTCAAAAGACTGTGTCTCATCCTTCTATCTGGCATATAGAGAGGATTCCTTTGAAATGAGATTTCTCTGGTAAATGTGACTCACAGAAGAGCTGTCTTGAACTTGGGTTTCAGAGATGATCATGTGTCCTCTAAAAAAATAAAAGTTAATTGGGTCCAACTAACTCTCATGCTGAGGTGGTATATTTTGTGGTAGCATTTGCTCCCCTTCACTTTGGATGTATCCCCATTTGTTTACACTGTCGTCTACTGAAGACATCCTGATATTTGAAAGTGTTTAGTTATTACAAGTAGAGCTGTTGTATATAATCATGCGATCCTTTTTGTCTGGACGTTTTCAAAGCTGTTTAGTAAGTGCTAGACATGCAGTATTCAGGTCACAGGTGAGCCTTGTTTAGCTGTGGGAAAATCCAGCTATGTTTCTCTGTGGCATGTGGGATCTTCTGGGGTAAGGGATCGAACGAGAGTGTCTTGCAGCCACCGGAGAAGCTGTGCCCTACCCCCTTTCTTTGGAGTTGACTGGATCTAATAGGTGTGCAGTGCTACCTCACTGTTATTTTCGTTTGTCATTTCCTAATGATAGGTGATTTTGAGTCTTTTTGATAGGCTTATTTACTATCTATCTTTATATTTTTGTAGGCCGGGTGTTTAGGCGTATACATTTTCTATGAGATTGTTCTAGATTTTTTGGTATATTTGGAGTACAATCCTTTATCAGATATGTATTTTATAAATATATTTTCCTGTGGCTTGTGTTTAAGTTTTGTGAATAAGGTTTTTCACAGTTTAAATTTCTAATTGTTTAAAGTTGATGTTATATATGTTTTATATCCTTTTTTGGATAGACTTTAGTGTGTCGTTGTTGTTGTTGTTAAATTTTATAAGCAGAAGTGAGGTACTGTAGATACGGTTTTAAGCTAAGCTGAGGTACCATAGATACAGTTTTGCCTTTTGTCTGTTGAGAAGTTTGAGTGAGCTTGGTGTACACTGTAACATTATGTCGACATTGATTTGACTGGATATAGCTTCCAATTATTTGTCTAATTGGTTTTGGAGATATCACGGGAAGTCAGTTTTTCCAAGGGAAACTGAGGTCCATGAGACATGAACTCTCTTCGATCGGTCGGAATCACTTTCTGCTATTTCTGACAGATTTGACTTGTTTGGATATCTCATACGAGGGGAATCACAGAACGTTTGTCTTTTTCTTGGTCTGGTTTATTTCACTTAATCTAATGACCATAAGGTTTGTCCACATTGTCGCATTGTCAGAATTACTGACTTTGAAGGGCCGAATCAGATTCCATTGTGTGTATACCACAGTTTGTTTATGGAATTGGCTGCCATGGACACTTAGATTACTTCTCTTTGTTTGCCAGTGTGAATCATGCTGGTGTGAGTATGACTGAAGAAGTATCCATTTTTTCAGCCCCCTTTCCCAGTCCTTTTGGGTACATAGCATGAATTGGATTCGAACTATGTGTTTATTCCATGTGTTCGTTTTGGAGTCATTTCTGTAATGTCTTGCAGAGTGGCAGCACCATTTCATGGACTTTTTTGTATGGTGGAATACCGTTCAAGCTTCCGAATATACCTTGTGTTGCATATTCAGTCTCCCACCAACGGACACTTGAATGAGCTCTACCTTTGAGCTATTGTGAATGACACTGTGAATATTTGTGTACCAGTTTTTGTTTGAATAATTAACAAATACATTGCTATATATAAAAGAAGCCACAAGGACCTACTGTACAGTTTAGGAAACTATTAAATATCTTATGATAATATATAATGGAAGAGAATCTCAAAAGGAATATAGGAAAAGCACATAGTAAGCATGATATTTATTGTGCCAACACTATGAGTATCATAGCACTACTCAACGTGTATTTATACATGTCACTAAAATATTCACATCTGTAAGGATATTATAAAAAATTATATTAAAAATCAAGAATTCAAACAGAGAATAAATAAACTTCCTGCCATTGCTCCTCATCATGTATACACTCATACTACCTGTAACACTCATTGTATAAGTGCTGGACTAGCAATTGACATTCTTGTAAACCAAGAGATTGTGAAGGTGTAAGGAAATATAACTTATTGAATTCCTTAATGAAGGATTATAGAACTCTATGTCCATGAAGCGAATGAAATTCCGTTTTATTGAACCACATTCTGACTAGAGTGATGAGCTTCCACCCCACCCAACGTTAGTTCACAATGAAATCCTGCCGTCCTCTGGCCTCAATGTCTGCTTCCTGCTACCGAGAAAGAAAAGATGAGAAAGTCCTGACCAAACCGATGCTATTTTTCTTTTTCTGATTTGTATTTTATCGCAGGGCTTGGCAAAAAGAGGGCCCAACCTGTTTTTAGAGTTCCATCCCGAGGGTTCCTCCGGCATGTTCCCTGTGTTGACAAACTGCAGATTATTTTCAACAAAGGACAGTGATCTGCACTTCACTATCTGTTGCTTGAGCTGGAATAGCAGGCATCCCTTGAAGTGCAGTCCTTCATGCTGAAGTAGGCATCCCTGAAGAAATAGTATAAGAGGAACACATTTATCATGTAGACATCGCATCCCATGCATTTGTAATAATTTTTCAGTTATACCCATCATCATCGGAGGAACTGACTTGTCCCAGTAACAACGAGAGTACCCAGTATAACAGTTCCTTGACTTATGAGTACTTCCTATGAGTACCCTTATGAGTACTTCCAATGTTGTTTCTCCTACTTTGGTCATGAACAGTAGGAGCTGATGGCAGTGGTCCTTGAAATGTATGTCGATTCCCAGGTGGCGCAGTTGATAAATAATCTGCCTACCAGTGCAGGAGGTGGAAGTGATGTGGGTTTGACCCCTGGTTCAGGAAGATAACAATTCATACACATGTTTTATGTGAACAAGTTTGATACTCATGAGTTTGTTTCTTCTGTATACAGAAAAACAAATGCTGTTCAAGGACACTGAAAGAACCCTGATGTCGAAAATCAGATCTGTATTGTGAGCAATGCTTAGATATCCATGAGTCGAAGCATAGTATTATGCCTATCATCCTTGTATTTCCCTCAGTGAAATATGTGGAGGAAAACTCTTCATTCATGGTCTAGATTCACGAAGAAGCTAAAGAGCAGTCATCCTTTATGTTGACAACTGTGAATTTAAATCTCCTGTGAATCCTATGTGACAACCACGCATACCAACATGAGTTATTAGTATTATATCAATATTTTTAGTCCTATTGTATGTCAACTAAAAAAATCAATATATAATTGTACATGAAGTCAAGACATAAAATCAGTGCAAATACAAAATGTTCCATCCTTTGAGAAAGGGAGAAAAACATCTCTGTGCTTAGCCTATTGCATTTTTATGTATTAGATCCTTAAGTAGTTTATTCACCACACCCTATGAATGATTCACAGATCTTCCGAGAAGAAAGGATCATTTCTCTTAAACAATGAGTAGTTCAACTCTTCTCAAAGCAAAGTCATAAGTGAGTCGAATTTTGCGTGAGACCATGAAAACTCAGTGTTTTCATTATGCTTGTGCTTATGATGGGAGGAGGTCTGAGAAGGCACTTCTGAAGGTTTATTCATACCAGTCGTTCTCATATGTATCGAGTCTTTAAAGGTCGAATCACCGAGGTGTTGCTTCTACACTTGGACTAGGCTGAGTAGCAACATTCCCTTTCTCCCTAAGTGCAGTAGACGTGTTCCCAACCTGTCTGTCTTCTGTCCTCTGGAGTATGTATTGCTTGAGCTCACCGCAGCCTAGTAGATGATAATCGTCAGGATATTCTGGAAACCCTTTTTATTTCAGTCTGTTCAGGAGGTTACCACTGCTGCTGCAAACCTCTGGATTTTACCACGCACTTTTAACAACCTCAGATGAAGGATACAAGTCAACACTCGTGACAGCCACGGGCTTCCATGGCCTATACATGATTGTTGGCTTTGCTTTCATAATCATCCTGTTTCTTATACCAACTAAACTGTCACTGTATTTTTTTTATTACCATTTTATCTTTGATGGTTTTTAGATCTATTATGGATTTTCCTATGTATCTTCACTTATCGGTGAGGGTCTTATGTTAGTAGTAGTTATGACAACTGACTTCCAGTCAGTTAGCTGTGGCAGAATAGGAAAAAGAATGACCCACTGTATATCCTTAATATTATGTATCAATATATTATTCGTTTTATTGTTTGCAGTCATCCACTTCCAAGTTTCCGAAATAAACTTTCAGAAAAATCACGTCCTTTTGAATGTCCGTTTGACTGAACAGGAGCACGGAAATGTTATTCCATAAAATTGTTTACAGTTTCCATTCCGTTCCTCCTGTTTGATGTAGATATCGGCCTTTGGTTCTATCACTAGCTTTGCAAGTAAAAAAAAAATTAATTAGAGCTCGTATGGTAATTTTACTGTTAGCAGTAAGTTTAGCATAAAATGAACACAGAAGAGGTTACAGTAGACCAAATATGAAAGTCAGTTTAAAAGAAAACATAGTGTTGAACGTTTACAGTAGGAATATAGTTATGAAGTCCCTTTATTATTATTCTATCCTTTCCGTTTCTTTTGCAGGGGTGTGAATGTACAGATTCCAGTACTATGGCTGGAGTGAATAATAGTATCGTTATTCTTGAGAGCAACTCTACTAAGTCTTCACGCTCACGTCACTCAAGGTTTTGTAATACCTATTATGTTAGTCGTGTTTGTAGTTTGTGAAGTCACATAAGTTGCATTCATTCAAGCAATGGTATCAAACAGCTATGGCATCAATGATAGATGTGACTCGATATCGAATGTGAATCCATTTCACTGTGACAAGTTATTATTGTAGATATTCTATTCATGCCAGTAACAAAGCTGTGCAGAAATCATACAATGTTTACTAAGAAAATAAGATTTACTAATTTGTTTTATTCTTCAATTTCTTTTAAACAGATTGAATGACAACAGGCTCAACTTTTCATTCACTTGTATGACTGTGAGCAGTTTGACCAAGTTGAAGAAGATGACTCGTTTGTAGTCTTCCTCATCAGCTCATTCCATCTACTGGCTTTAAAGTCATTTAGTACAGAGCTCACCGTCTAGGTGTTCATCCAGTGTTTTGTTTGCTTATCATGCAGGATCATTTGAAAAGGAAAAGTATGTGTGTATGAGTTAGAGCTCTGATCCCAAGAGTCCATGTAGAAGCTTCCCCTGAGAAATGTATCGTTTGGGCACCAATGCTACTGAAATGTGTGAATGTGGTATACCACGCATCCCAATAAGTGTAAACAGCTTCACATGCTACTTATTTGAAACGACCAGTACTCATGACATTCCATTCATCTGAGGACTAAATATAGCCAACTTAGGCTGTGTTTGCCAAATAGACTTTGAAGCATTCTTCACACAGTCCTTCATTGACGCCAGTTTTCAGATCGAAGAAACCCGTGCTCCGTGAAGTTTGTGAACACATATACTCATGTGTTGTTTGAGATTTTCAAGTCATTCTTCAGTTTTGTTGGAGGAATGGTTCTGTATTTGCCCCGTGGATCCCCAAATCCACTGATGTTCATGTGTCTTGGGGCTTCCCAGGTGGTTCTAGTGGTAAAGAACATGCGGAACATACCCATGCAGGACACATAGGAGATATGGATTCGATCCCTGGGGTGGGAAGATCTCCTGAGGGAGAGCATGGCAACCCACTCCAGTATCCTTGCCTAGAGAATCTCATGGAGAGAAGAGCCTGGTGGGGCCTAGTCCATATGATGCCAAAGAGTTGGACGCAATGTAAGTGACTTAGCACAGCACATGATTCATTGTCATAGCTAATATGATGGAGATGACATCAAAAGAAGCACCAGTGGGCAAAAGTCAATATCCATCACTTTTCAACTTTGGAATGTATTGTGATATTTTACATCCATATTTGTATGACTTGATAGTTGGCGAATCGATGCATATGAAGGCCTGATTGTGTTATATGTATGTTGAGGGAAGATATATTTTTCTGTGGTTTGACATATGGTTCCCATTTCATTCGTAGACATCTGCATACTCATCACTTATCATCATTTTTTTTGAAAAGACCATTGTTTGGAAAGGTTGTTGTCTAACCATGAAAGATGCTGGAATTCTTGGGCTCCTTAGAGGAAGAATTCAACCCGGGGCCAGTGATGAGGCTTGATCACTCAGAGCTTTTGTGTCGCAACGTTTTATTAAAGTATAAAAGAGAGAAAGCTTCTGACATAGACATCAGAAGGGGGCAGAAATAGTGCCCCCTACTCATCTTTAGCTGGATGTTATCCAGCTACTAGCAGTCTACTCATTAGAGAAAGGAATGGTAGCAGACCCCTCACCCACAAGATATATGGAGATGACCGTGGCACCAGGTGAGTCATCCTGGGCCATGAAACGATTGATATGAGCAAATAGATAGCTTCATTCACATAGATCAGGAGAACCATGTATGAGTAAAGCATATTGGTTTGTCAAGTCAGTTCTGAGCCTTTAGGCAGAACCTACTTGAAGACAGAGTCTAGGGTAAATACATAGTTCAGTCACATAGCTTAAGGCAAACCTTTCCATAAGAAAAATGCCTTGGTCAGCTCAAAGTATGAGAAAAGTGAAGTTCAGGTGGAACCAGGTGTCATTCTAGCAACACAGAATTGTAAGAGAAAACCTCTTTTTAAATTTGTATCGAGAAGGGGAAAAAAGAGAACAGCTTGTTTCCTCCTGCCTCGGAAGTGACAGATAACTGTCTTGACACTTGCACCCCATCTCCTCCCTTTGGAGACCCCTGGCCTTCCTGGCTGTTACCCTCTCCGTTGCATTCATTGAGTGTTTTCTGCCTTGTGAAACATTGGGCATAGCAGTATGTGTTTATTTAGGGGTATCTCATCCAATTTCATTTAAATGCATATGTGAATTGGAAAGTTTGACATGCCGTTGCTTTGTATACCGATTGGGAAATGTGAGCCTCCAAGTTTAATTTAGTTTTTCATGTTCATTTTAGGGGTACAAAGAAAAATAATATGACTGCTAAGATAAGCTTTTGTATTTTTTGCCAAATATGAATTGAGATCACATCGATCGGAGATGAGTCTGTGCATGAAAGCCCTAATAACTAATGTTAATTGACTTCACTACCATGGGATGTTTTCATATCTACTGAGGATTTACTTGATGTATTTCGATTTTAACTTTCTGTCTTACAGCCTTGTTTGTAGATCAAAGCTATTTGAAATTGTCATCTGGTTTTCAATGGCTTGTGAGGTCATTCATGAGTGGTTTATAAAACCGAATGGATTGTACGTAGCCATACTTTGTTGTCATTCTATGAATTTGAAGAATGTCTGAAGAATGTCTGCAGTTATGCCTTAAAGATTCATACAATTGATGTCCAATATTTATCTCAATAGACTTGCTTTCAATGTGTAGTTTCCTATGCGTATGTCTTTCTTTATGGATTTGGGTAGAACTTGTATTGGAACACTGAAAAATCTGTGATATCAACCGTGCTGACCTTCTTTCTGGTGGTCATCATTAAGATTTTCACGCTCACTGTCACTTTGTGCAATGCTATGGATCCTAGTGGAAACAGGTGCTGTTCATCCTACTTTTGTGAAGATTGAACTCATCGTAGAAAGCGGCATGTGTTGAAATATTTATGGTGTAAATATATCTTGTGTATATAATTACCCAGATGACTGCTGCGTATTTGATTGCTAAGTTATACAACGTATGAGATAGATGTGATCCATCAATGGCGATTGGATACGTGGTGGAGAGGTATTTTGGTGATGCAAGAGATTTAAATGATGTGCTCCCAGTATGTATATTCCTTTTATGTGGATAATGGGTCTCGGATCCATGTTTGAAACATTATGACCTTGTCTTTTGTTATGCATAGGAGGTGTCAAAAACGAAGTTGAGGCGGGTACATACTTCAAGGGTAAGTATAGGGTTGAGGGCGTGACTATGATGTGGGTTAGGTTTAGGATGTGGGTAGGGTGTCGGGTTAGGGTAGGGTTAAGGTTAGAGTTTGGGGAATAGTCCCCCAACATGTTAGGGTGAGGGGTGAGGTGTGAGGGTTCAGGGTCAGGGTAAGGATGAGGGTAAGGGTTCAGGGTGAGGGTGTGGGCCTCATATCTGATAAAGGATTGTACTCCAAATATACCCTTCCTTTCACTCAAACAGAGTTCACACTGCTGGAGCCCTTGGCAGTGTGGAACACACCAGCCCCTAAAACCTCTGCAAAGACACCTAGGGCCTAGGTGCAAAGGCAAGTCAGGAGCGGAGCTGAGGCCAGGAAGGCGCCAGTGGCGTCTCCGAGCATCGCGCAGCCTGCTCCTTCCTGGTCAGGAAGCCTAGCAGCGAGGCAAGTCTGGGCAAGGCTCACCAAGAGCAGAGCAGCCTCGCGCCAGGAACTCTGCCAGATCAGGCCTCTGAGCAGAGCTGAAACGCTGCCTTACTGGAGGCGCACTCGGCTCAGCATAACAAGGGCTTGCAGCCTCAGGCGGTTAGGCTGCCTCATCTTAACCCAAGGAGGCTCGCTTCGCCACATGCTGTGCACGCGGCTTCCAGGCGGGGGTGTCCTGCTTCTCCTACAGGTCTTAGCTCAGGGACTGCTTCCCCTGAATTGGGGCTGTGGGTGAGAGCCCAGACACGCAGGGGCAGGCCCCACCCGCCTGCACACATCTCTGCTGAGGAGGACAGCGCTAGGGAACCTATGTTTGTCAGGAAACTGCTGGGCACCCACGGAGATGTCCATGTCTGGGGGCTGCAGACGCCAGCTAGGATACCTGGGTGCCTGGTGCTCTCAGTGTGGCGCTGAGTCTGGGTGTCCAAGCAACAGCTGGAGGAACCCTGCAGTTGCCCTTCCATTTCCTCTGAGAGAACTTTCAAGACTGGATCGATTGGCAGTGTGGAACCCACGGGACGCTGAGCCCTCCGAAAGGAGGCCTGGGGCCTAGTGGCAAAGGCAAGGCAGGAGCGCAGCTGAGGCCAGGAAGGCGCCAGTGGCCTCTCCCAACCGCGGGCAGACTGCTCCTTCCTGGGCAGTAAGCCTATCAGCGAGGCAAGTTTGGGAAAGACTCGCCCACAGCAGAGCAGCCACGCGCAAGGAACTTTACTAGATCCGGCCTCAGAGCAGACCCAGAGCTCTGCCTTACTGGAGGCGCACTCGGCTCCGCCCAAGTAGGGTCTGCAGCTGCAAGTAACTTGGATCCCAGGAATCCTCCCAAGGAGGCTCGCTTCCGGCATACTGTGCACTTGGCTTCCAGGCATGGATGCCCCGCGCCTCCTGCAGGTCTTGGCTCAGGGGCTGCTTCCCCTGAGCTGGGGCTGTGGGCGGGAGCCCAGACACGCAGGGGCAGGCCCCAACGACCTGCACACGTCTCTGCTGGGGAGGAGAGCGCTAGGGAAATGACGTCTGTCAGGCACCTTCTGGGCGCTCACGGAGTCAGCCTCCGGGTGCGTGGGGCTGCAGACCACAGCCAGCGGCCCTGGGAGCCTGGTGCTCTCCGTGCTGTGCTGAGTCTGGGCGGCCAAGCAACCGCTGGAGGAGCCCTGCACTTGCCCTCCCCTCCCCTCTACGAGAGGCCTCACTGCTGGACGGCTTGGCAGTGTGCAAGCCAGGGGCTCCTAAGCCTTGCCCAAGGACGCCTGGGGCCTAGATGCAAAGGCAATGCAGGAGTGGAGCTGAGGCCAGGAAGGCGCCAGTGGCCTCTCCCAGCATCGCACAGCCTGCTCCTTCCTGGGCAGCAAGCCTAGCAGCGAGGCAAGCCTGGGCAAGTCTCGCCCAGGGCAGAGCAGCCTCGCGCAAGGCACTTGACTATATCCGGCCTCTGAGCAGAGCTGGAGCTCTGCCGTCCTGGAGGCACACTTGGCTCGGCCCAAGCAGGGATTGCAGCTGCACGCGGCTTGGCTCCCTCGACTCTTCCCAAAGAGGCTCGCTTCCAAGCGTACTCTGCACTTGGCTTCCAGGCAGGGACGCCCCGCGCCTCCTGCCAGTCTTGGCACAGGGGCTGCTTCCCCTGAGCGGAGGCTGTGGGCGGCAGCCCAGACACGCAGGGGCAGGCCCCAACCACCAGCACACGTCTCTGCTGGAGGGGACAGCACGAGGGAAATGACGTCTGTCAGGCACTTTCTGGGCGCCCACCGAGTCAGCCTCAGGGTGTGTGGGGCTGCAGACCAGAGCCAGGGGCCCTGGGAGCCTGGTTCTCTCCGTGCTGTGCTGAGTCTGGGCGGCCAAGCGACTGCTGGAGGAGCCCTGCACTTGCCATTCCCTTCCCTATGACAGAGCTCTCACGGCTGCAGGGCTTGGCAGCGTGCAACCCAGCCGCCCCTAAGCCCTCCGCAAGGACGCCTGGGGACTAGCTGCAAAGGCAGGGCAGGAGTGGAGCTGAGGCCAGGAAGGCGCCAGGAGCGTCTGCCTGTCTGGCGCAGCCTGCTCCTTCCTGGGCAGGAAGCCTAGCAGCGAGGCAAGTCTGGGCAAGGCTCGCCCAGGGCAGAGCAGCCTCACGCCAGCAACTCTGCCAGATCGGGCCTCTGAGCAGAGCTGGAGCTCTGCCATACTGGAGGCTCACTGGGCTCCGCCCAAGGAGTGATTGCAGACGCACGCAGCTGGGCTGCCTCCTCTTCTCCCGCGGAGGCTCGCTTCCCGCAAGCTGTGCACTAGGCTTCCAGGCGGAGTCGCCCCGCGCCTCCTACAGGTCTTGCCTCAGGGGCTGCTTCCCTGGAGCTGGGGCTGCCGGCGGGAGCCCAGACACGCAGGGGCAGGCCCCACCCCCTGCACACCTCTCTGCCGGGGAGCAGAGCGCTAGGGACATGACGTCTGTCAGGCACCTTCTGGGCGCCCACGGAGTCAGCCTCCAGGAGTGTGGGGCTGCAGACCACAGCCAGGGGACCTGGGAGCCTTGTGCTCTCCGTGGGGCGCTGAGTCTGGGCGGCCAAGCAACCGCTGGAGGAGCCCTGCACTTGCCCTCCCCTCCCCTCTACGAGAGGCCTCACTGCTGGAGGGCTTGGCAGTGTGCAAGCCACCGGCTCCTAAGCCTTCCCCAAGGACGCCCGGGGCCTAGATGCAAAGGCAAGGCAGGAGTGGAGCTGAGGCCAGGAAGGCGCCAGTGGCCTCTCCCAGCATCGCACAGCCTGCTCCTTCCTGGGCAGCAAGCCTAGCAGCGAGGCAAGCCTGGGCAAGTCTCGCCCAGGGCAGAGCAGCCTCGCGCAAGGCACTTGACTAGATCCGGCCTCTGAGCAGAGCTGGAGCTCTGCCGTCCTGGAGGCACACTCGTCTCGGCCCAAGCAGGGATTGCAGCTGCACGCGGCTTGGCTCCCTCGACTCTTCCCAAGGAGGCTCGCTTCCAAGCGGACCGTGCACTTGGCTTCCAGGCAGGGACGCCCCGCGCCTCCTGCAGGTCTTGGCACAGGGGCTGCTTCCCCTGAGCGGAGGCTGTGGGCGGCAGCCCAGACACGAAGGGGCAGGCCCCAACCACCTGCACACGTCTCTGCTGGTGGGGAGAGCACTAGGGAAATGACGTCTGTCAGGCACCTTCTGGGCGCTCACGGAGTCAGCCTCCGGGTGTGTGGGGCTGCAGACCACAGCCAGGGGCCCTGGGAAGCCTGGTGCTCTCCGTGTTGTGCTGAGTCTGGGCGGCCAAGCGAGCGCTGGAGGAGCCCTGCACTTGCCATTCCCTTCCCTATGACAGAGCTCTCACGGCTGGAGGGCTTGGCAGCGTGCACCCCACCGGCCCCTAAGCCCTCCGCAAGGACGCCTGGGGACTAGGTGCAAAGGCAAGGCAGGAGTGGAGCTGAGGCCAGGAAGGCGCCAGGAGCGTCTGCCTGTCTGGCGCAGCCTGCTCCTTCCCGGGCAGGAAGCCTAGCAGCGAGGCAAGTCTGGGCAAGGCTCGCCCAGGGCAGAGCAGCCTCACGCCAGCAACTCTGCCAGATCAGGCCTCTGAGCAGAGCTGGAGCTCTGCCGTACTGGAGGCTCACTGGGCTCCGCCCACGGAGTGATTGCACACGCACCCAGCTGGGCTGCCTCCTCTTCTCCCAAGGAGGCTCGCTTCCCGCATGCTGTGCACTAGGCTTCCAGGCGGGGGCGCCCCGCGCCTCCTACAGGTCTTGGCTCAGGGGCTGTTTCCCTGGAGCTGGGGTTTCCGGCGGGAGCCCAGACACGCAGGGGCAGGCCCCACCACCTGCACACGTCTCTGCTGGGGAGCAGAGCGCTAGGGACATGACGTCTGTAAGGCACCTTCTGGGCGCCCACGGAGTCAGCCTCCGGGAGTGTGGGGCTGCAGACCACAGCCAGGGGACCTGGGAGCCTTGTGCTCTCCGTGCGGCGCTGAGTCTGGGCAGCCAAGCACCTGCTGGTGGAGCCCTGCACTTGCCCTCCCCTCCCCTCTACGAGAGGCCTCACTGCTGGAGGGCTTGGCAGTGTGCAAGCCACCGGCTCCTAAGCCTTCCCCACGGACGCCTGGGGCCTAGATGCAAAGGAAAGGCAGGAGTGGAGCTGAGGCCAGGAAGGCGCCAGCGGCCTCTCCCAGCATCGCGCAGCCTGCTCCTTCCTGGGCAGCAAGCCTAGCAGCGAGGCAAGCCTGGGCAAGTCTCGCCCAGGCCAGAGCAGCCTCGCGCAAGGCACTTGACTGGATCCGGCCTCTGAGCAGAGCTGGAGCTCTGCCGTACTGGAGGCACACTCGGCTCGGCCCAAGCAGGGATTGCAGCTGCACGCGGCTTGGCTCCCTCGACGCTTCCCAAGGAGGCTCGCTTCCAAGCGTACTCTGCACTTGGCTTCCAGGCAGGGACGCCCCGCGCCTCCTGCCAGTCTTGGCACAGGGGCTGCTTCCCCTGAGCGGAGGCTGTGGGCGGCAGCCCAGACACGCAGGGGCAGGCCCCAACCACCTGCACACGTTTCTGCTGGTGGGGAGAGCACTAGGGAAATGACGTCTGTCAGGCACCTTCTGGGCGCTCACGGAGTCAGCCTCCGGGTGTGTGGGGCTGCAGACCACAGCCAGGGGCCCTGGGAGCCTGGGGCTCTCCGTGCTGTGCTGAGTCTGGGCGGCCAAGCGAGCGCTGGAGGAGCCCTGCACTTGCCATTCCCTTCCCTATGACAGAGATCTCACGGCTGCAGGGCTTGGCAGCGTGCAACCCACCGGCCCCTAAGCCCTCCGCAAGGACGCCTGGGGACTAGGTGCAAAGGCAAGGCAGGAGTGGAGCTGAGGCCAGGAAGGCGCCAGGAGCGTCTGCCTGTCTGGCGCAGCCTGCTCCTTCCCGGGCAGGAAGCCTAGCAGCGAGGCAAGTCTGGGCAAGGCTCGCCCAGGGCAGAGCAGCCTCACGCCAGCAACTCTGCCAGATCGGGCCTCTGAGCAGAGCTGGAGCTCTGCCGTACTGGAGGCTCACTGGGCTCCGCCCAAGGAGTGATTGCACACGCACGCAGCTGGGCTGCCTCCTCTTCTCCCGAGGAGGCTCCCATCCCGCATGCTGTGCACTAGGCTTCCAGGCGGGGGCGCCCCGCGCCTCCTACAGGTCTTGGCTCAGGGGCTGCTTCCCTTGAGCTGGGGCTGCCGGCGGGAGCCCAGACACGCAGGGGCAGGCCCCACCACCTGCACACGTCTCTGCTGGGGAGCAGAGCGCTAGGGACATGACGTCTGTCAGGCACCTTCTGGGCGCCCACGGAGTCAGCCTCCGGGTGTGTGGGGCTGCAGACCACAGCCAGGGGACCTGGGAGCCTTGTGCTCTCCGTGCGGCGCTGAGTCTGGGCGGCCAAGCGAGCGCTGGAGGAGCCCTGCACTTGCCCTCCCCTCCCCTCTACGAGAGGCCTCACTGCTGGAGGGCTTGGCAGTGTGCAAGCCACCGGCTCCAAAGCCTTCCCCACGGACGCCTGGGGCCTAGATGCAAAGGCAAGGCAGGAGTGGAGCTGAGGCCAGGAAGGCGCCAGAGGCCTCTCCCTGCATCGCACAGCCTGCTCCTTCCTGGGCAGCAAGCCTAGCAGCGAGGCAAGCCTGGGCAAGTCTCGCCCTGGGCAGAGCATCCTCGCGCAAGGCACTTGACTAGATCCGGCCTCTGAGCAGAGCTGGAGCTCTGCCGTCCTGGAGGCACACTCGTCTCGGCCCAAGCAGGGATTGCAGCTGCACGCGGCTTGGCTCCCTCGACTCTTCCCAAGGAGGCTCGCTTCCAAGCGGACTGTGCACTTGGCTTCCAGGCAGGGACGCCCCGCGCCTCCTGCAGGTCTTGGCACAGGGGCTGCTTCCCCTGAGCGGAGGCTGTGGGCGGCAGCCCAGACACGCAGGGGCAGGCCCCAACCACCTGCACACGTCTCTGCTGGTTGGGAGAGCACTAGGGAAATGACGTCTGTCAGGCACCTTCTGGGCGCTCACGGAGTCAGCCTCCGGGTGTGTGGGGCTGCAGACCACAGCCAGGGGCCCTGGGAAGCCTGGTGCTCTCCGTGCTGTGCTGAGTCTGGGCGGCCAAGCGACCGCTGGAGGAGCCCTGCACTTGCCATTCCCTACCCTATTCCAGAGCTCTCACGGCTGGAGGGCTTGGCAGCGTGCACCCCACCGGCCCCTAAGCCCTCCGCAAGGACGCCTGGGGACTAGGAGCAAAGGCAAGGCAGGAGTGGAGCTGAGGCCAGGAAGGCGCCAGGAGCGTCTGCCTGTCTCGCGCAGCCTGCTCCTTCCCGGGCAGGAAGCCTAGCAGCGAGGCAAGTCTGGGCAAGGCTCGCCCAGGGCAGAGCAGCCTCACGCCAGCAACTCTGCCAGATCAGGCCTCTAAGCAGAGCTGGAGCTCTGCCGTACTGGAGGCTCACTGGGCTCCGCCCAAGGAGTGAGTGCAGACGCACGCAGCTGGGCTGCCTCCTCTTCTCCCGAGGAGGCTCGCTTCCTGCATGCTGTGCACTAGGCTTCCAGGCGGGGGCGCCCCGCGCCTCCTACAGGTCTTGGCTCAGGGGCTGCTTCCCTGGAGCTGGGGCTGCCGGCGGGAGCCCAGACACGCAGGGGCAGGCCCCACCCCCTGCACACCTCTCTGCCGGGGAGCAGAGCGCTAGGGACATGACGTCTGTCAGGCACCTTCTGGGCGCCCACGGAGTCAGCCTCCAGGAGTGTGGGGCTGCAGACCACAGCCAGGGGACCTGGGAGCCTTGTGCTCTCCGTGGGGCGCTGAGTCTGGGCGGCCAAGCAACCGCTGGAGGAGCCCTGCACTTGCCCTCCCCTCCCCTCTACGAGAGGCCTCACTGCTGGAGGGCTTGGCAGTGTGCAAGCCACCGGCTCCTAAGCCTTCCCCAAGGACGCCCGGGGCCTAGATGCAAAGGCAAGGCAGGAGTGGAGCTGAGGCCAGGAAGGCGCCAGTGGCCTCTCCCAGCATCGCACAGCCTGCTCCTTCCCGGGCAGCAAGCCTAGCAGCGAGGCAAGCCTGGGCAAGTCTCGCCCAGGGCAGAGCAGCCTCGCGCAAGGCACTTGACTAGATCCGGCCTCTGAGCAGAGCTGGAGCTCTGCCGTCCTGGAGGCACACTCGTCTCGGCCCAAGCAGGGATTGCAGCTGCACGCGGCTTGGCTCCCTCGACTCTTCCCAAGGAGGCTCGCTTCCAAGCGGACCGTGCACTTGGCTTCCAGGCAGGGACGCCCCGCGCCTCCTACAGGTCTTGGCACAGGGGCTGTTTCCCCTGAGCGGAGGCTATGGGCGGCAGCCCAGACACGAAGGGGCAGGCCCCAACCACCTGCACACGTCTCTGCTGGTGGGGAGAGCACTAGGGAAATGACGTCTGTCAGGCACCTTCTGGGCGCTCACGGAGTCAGCCTCCGGGTGTGTGGGGCTGCAGACCACAGCCAGGGGCCCTGGGAAGCCTGGTGCTCTCCGTGCTGTGCTGAGTCTGGGCGGCCAAGCGACCGCTGGAGGAGCCCTGCACTTGCCATTCCCTTCCCTATGACAGAGCTCTCATGGCTGGAGGGCTTGGCAGCGTGCACCCCACCGGCCCCTAAGCCCTCCGCAAGGACGCCTGGGGACTAGGTGCAAAGGCAAGGCAGGAGTGGAGCTGAGGCCAGGAAGGCGCCAGGAGCGTCTGCCTGTCTGGCGCAGCCTGCTCCTTCCCGGGCAGGAAGCCTAGCAGCGAGGCAAGTCTGGGCAAGGCTCGCCCAGGGCAGAGCAGCCTCACGCCAGCAACTCTGCCAGATCGGGCCTCTGAGCAGAGCTGGAGCTCTGCCGTACTGGAGGCTCACTGGGCTCCGCCCACGGAGTGATTGCACACGCACCCAGCTGGGCTGCCTCCTCTTCTCCCAAGGAGGCTCGCTTCCCGCATGCTGTGCACTAGGCTTCCAGGCGGGGGCGCCCCGCGCCTCCTACAGGTCTTGGCTCAGGGGCTGTTTCCCTGGAGCTGGGGTTTCCGGCGGGAGCCCAGACACGCAGGGGCAGACCCCACCACCTGCACACGTCTCTGCTGGGGAGCAGAGCGCTAGGGACATGACGTCTGTAAGGCACCTTCTGGGCGCCCACGGAGTCAGCCTCCGGGAGTGTGGGGCTGCAGACCACAGCCAGGGGACCTGGGAGCCTTGTGCTCTCCGTGCGGCGCTGAGTCTGGGCAGCCAAGCACCTGCTGGTGGAGCCCTGCACTTGCCCTCCCCTCCCCTCTACGAGAGGCCTCACTGCTGGAGGGCTTGGCAGTGTGCAAGCCACCGGCTCCTAAGCCTTCCCCACGGACGCCTGGGGCCTAGATGCAAAGGAAAGGCAGGAGTGGAGCTGAGGCCAGGAAGGCGCCAGCGGCCTCTCCCAGCATCGCGCAGCCTGCTCCTTCCTGGGCAGCAAGCCTAGCAGCGAGGCAAGCCTGGGCAAGTCTCGCCCAGGCCAGAGCAGCCTCGCGCAAGGCACTTGACTGGATCCGGCCTCTGAGCAGAGCTGGAGCTCTGCCGTCCTGGAGGCACACTCGGCTCGGCCCAAGCAGGGATTGCAGCTGCACGCGGCTTGGCTCCCTCGATGCTTCCCAAGGAGGCTCGCTTCCAAGCGTACTCTGCACTTGGCTTCCAGGCAGGGACGCCCCGCGCCTCCTGCCAGTCTTGGCACAGGGGCTGCTTCCCCTGAGCGGAGGCTGTGGGCGGCAGCCCAGACACGCAGGGGCAGGCCCCAACCACCTGCACACGTCTCTGCTGGTGGGGAGAGCACTAGGGAAATGACGTCTGTCAGGCACCTTCTGGGCGCTCACGGAGTCAGCCTCCGGGTGTGTGGGGCTGCAGACCACAGCCAGGGGCCCTGGGAAGCCTGGTGCTCTCCGTGCTGTGCTGAGTCTGGGCGGCCAAGCGACCGCTGGAGGAGCCCTGCACTTGCCATTCCCTTCCCTATGACAGAGCTCTCACGGCTGGAGGGCTTGGCAGCGTGCACCCCACCGGCCCCTAAGCCCTCCGCAAGGACGCCTGGGGACTAGGTGCAAAGGCAAGGCAGGAGTGGAGCTGAGGCCAGGAAGGCGCCAGGAGCGTCTGCCTGTCTGGCGCAGCCTGCTCCTTCCCGGGCAGGAAGCCTAGCAGCGAGGCAAGTCTGGGCAAGGCTCGCCCAGGGCAGAGCAGCCTCACGCCAGCAACTCTGCCAGATCGGGCCTCTGAGCAGAGCTGGAGCTCTGCCGTACTGGAGGCTCACTGGGCTCCGCCCAAGGAGTGATTGCACACGCACGCAGCTGGGCTGCCTCCTCTTCTCCCGAGGAGGCTCCCATCCCGCATGCTGTGCACTAGGCTTCCAGGCGGGGGCGCCCCGCGCCTCCTACAGGTCTTGGCTCAGGGGCTGCTTCCCTTGAGCTGGGGCTGCCGGCGGGAGCCCAGACACGCAGGGGCAGGCCCCACCACCTGCACACGTCTCTGCTGGGGAGCAGAGCGCTAGGGACATGACGTCTGTCAGGCACCTTCTGGGCGCCCACGGAGTCAGCCTCCGGGTGTGTGGGGCTGCAGACCACAGCCAGGGGACCTGGGAGCCTTGTGCTCTCCGTGCGGCGCTGAGTCTGGGCGGCCAAGCGAGCGCTGGAGGAGCCCTGCACTTGCCCTCCCCTCCCCTCTACGAGAGGCCTCACTGCTGGAGGGCTTGGCAGTGTGCAAGCCACCGGCTCCAAAGCCTTCCCCACGGACGCCTGGGGCCTAGATGCAAAGGCAAGGCAGGAGTGGAGCTGAGGCCAGGAAGGCGCCAGAGGCCTCTCCCAGCATCGCACAGCCTGCTCCTTCCTGGGCAGCAAGCCTAGCAGCGAGGCAAGCCTGGGCAAGTCTCGCCCTGGGCAGAGCATCCTCGCGCAAGGCACTTGACTAGATCCGGCCTCTGAGCAGAGCTGGAGCTCTGCCGTCCTGGAGGCACACTCGTCTCGGCCCAAGCAGGGATTGCAGCTGCACGCGGCTTGGCTCCCTCGACTCTTCCCAAGGAGGCTCGCTTCCAAGCGGACTGTGCACTTGGCTTCCAGGCAGGGACGCCCCGCGCCTCCTGCAGGTCTTGGCACAGGGGCTGCTTCCCCTGAGCGGAGGCTGTGGGCGGCAGCCCAGACACGCAGGGGCAGGCCCCAACCACCTGCACACGTCTCTGCTGGTTGGGAGAGCACTAGGGAAATGACGTCTGTCAGGCACCTTCTGGGCGCTCACGGAGTCAGCCTCCGGGTGTGTGGGGCTGCAGACCACAGCCAGGGGCCCTGGGAAGCCTGGTGCTCTCCGTGCTGTGCTGAGTCTGGGCGGCCAAGCGACCGCTGGAGGAGCCCTGCACTTGCCATTCCCTACCCTATTCCAGAGCTCTCACGGCTGGAGGGCTTGGCAGCGTGCACCCCACCGGCCCCTAAGCCCTCCGCAAGGACGCCTGGGGACTAGGAGCAAAGGCAAGGCAGGAGTGGAGCTGAGGCCAGGAAGGCGCCAGGAGCGTCTGCCTGTCTCGCGCAGCCTGCTCCTTCCCGGGCAGGAAGCCTAGCAGCGAGGCAAGTCTGGGCAAGGCTCGCCCAGGGCAGAGCAGCCTCACGCCAGCAACTCTGCCAGATCAGGCCTCTAAGCAGAGCTGGAGCTCTGCCGTACTGGAGGCTCACTGGGCTCCGCCCAAGGAGTGAGTGCAGACGCACGCAGCTGGGCTGCCTCCTCTTCTCCCGAGGAGGCTCGCTTCCTGCATGCTGTGCACTAGGCTTCCAGGCGGGGGCGCCCCGCGCCTCCTACAGGTCTTGGCTCAGGGGCTGCTTCCCTGGAGCTGGGGCTGCCGGCGGGAGCCCAGACACGCAGGGGCAGGCCCCACCCCCTGCACACCTCTCTGCCGGGGAGCAGAGCGCTAGGGACATGACGTCTGTCAGGCACCTTCTGGGCGCCCACGGAGTCAGCCTCCAGGAGTGTGGGGCTGCAGACCACAGCCAGGGGACCTGGGAGCCTTGTGCTCTCCGTGGGGCGCTGAGTCTGGGCGGCCAAGCAACCGCTGGAGGAGCCCTGCACTTGCCCTCCCCTCCCCTCTACGAGAGGCCTCACTGCTGGAGGGCTTGGCAGTGTGCAAGCCACCGGCTCCTAAGCCTTCCCCAAGGACGCCCGGGGCCTAGATGCAAAGGCAAGGCAGGAGTGGAGCTGAGGCCAGGAAGGCGCCAGTGGCCTCTCCCAGCATCGCACAGCCTGCTCCTTCCCGGGCAGCAAGCCTAGCAGCGAGGCAAGCCTGGGCAAGTCTCGCCCAGGGCAGAGCAGCCTCGCGCAAGGCACTTGACTAGATCCGGCCTCTGAGCAGAGCTGGAGCTCTGCCGTCCTGGAGGCACACTCGTCTCGGCCCAAGCAGGGATTGCAGCTGCACGCGGCTTGGCTCCCTCGACTCTTCCCAAGGAGGCTCGCTTCCAAGCGGACCGTGCACTTGGCTTCCAGGCAGGGACGCCCCGCGCCTCCTACAGGTCTTGGCACAGGGGCTGTTTCCCCTGAGCGGAGGCTATGGGCGGCAGCCCAGACACGAAGGGGCAGGCCCCAACCACCTGCACACGTCTCTGCTGGTGGGGAGAGCACTAGGGAAATGACGTCTGTCAGGCACCTTCTGGGCGCTCACGGAGTCAGCCTCCGGGTGTGTGGGGCTGCAGACCACAGCCAGGGGCCCTGGGAAGCCTGGTGCTCTCCGTGCTGTGCTGAGTCTGGGCGGCCAAGCGACCGCTGGAGGAGCCCTGCACTTGCCATTCCCTTCCCTATGACAGAGCTCTCATGGCTGGAGGGCTTGGCAGCGTGCACCCCACCGGCCCCTAAGCCCTCCGCAAGGACGCCTGGGGACTAGGTGCAAAGGCAAGGCAGGAGTGGAGCTGAGGCCAGGAAGGCGCCAGGAGCGTCTGCCTGTCTGGCGCAGCCTGCTCCTTCCCGGGCAGGAAGCCTAGCAGCGAGGCAAGTCTGGGCAAGGCTCGCCCAGGGCAGAGCAGCCTCACGCCAGCAACTCTGCCAGATCGGGCCTCTGAGCAGAGCTGGAGCTCTGCTGTACTGGAGGCTCACTGGGCTCCGCCCACGGAGTGATTGCACACGCACCCAGCTGGGCTGCCTCCTCTTCTCCCAAGGAGGCTCGCTTCCCGCATGCTGTGCACTAGGCTTCCAGGCGGGGGCGCCCCGCGCCTCCTACAGGTCTTGGCTCAGGGGCTGTTTCCCTGGAGCTGGGGTTTCCGGCGGGAGCCCAGACACGCAGGGGCAGACCCCACCACCTGCACACGTCTCTGCTGGGGAGCAGAGCGCTAGGGACATGACGTCTGTAAGGCACCTTCTGGGCGCCCACGGAGTCAGCCTCCGGGAGTGTGGGGCTGCAGACCACAGCCAGGGGACCTGGGAGCCTTGTGCTCTCCGTGCGGCGCTGAGTCTGGGCAGCCAAGCACCTGCTGGTGGAGCCCTGCACTTGCCCTCCCCTCCCCTCTACGAGAGGCCTCACTGCTGGAGGGCTTGGCAGTGTGCAAGCCACCGGCTCCTAAGCCTTCCCCACGGACGCCTGGGGCCTAGATGCAAAGGAAAGGCAGGAGTGGAGCTGAGGCCAGGAAGGCGCCAGCGGCCTCTCCCAGCATCGCGCAGCCTGCTCCTTCCTGGGCAGCAAGCCTAGCAGCGAGGCAAGCCTGGGCAAGTCTCGCCCAGGCCAGAGCAGCCTCGCGCAAGGCACTTGACTGGATCCGGCCTCTGAGCAGAGCTGGAGCTCTGCCGTCCTGGAGGCACACTCGGCTCGGCCCAAGCAGGGATTGCAGCTGCACGCGGCTTGGCTCCCTCGATGCTTCCCAAGGAGGCTCGCTTCCAAGCGTACTCTGCACTTGGCTTCCAGGCAGGGACGCCCCGCGCCTCCTGCCAGTCTTGGCACAGGGGCTGCTTCCCCTGAGCGGAGGCTGTGGGCGGCAGCCCAGACACGCAGGGGCAGGCCCCAACCACCTGCACACGTCTCTGCTGGTGGGGAGAGCACTAGGGAAATGACGTCTGTCAGGCACCTTCTGGGCGCTCACGGAGTCAGCCTCCGGGTGTGTGGGGCTGCAGACCACAGCCAGGGGCCCTGGGAAGCCTGGTGCTCTCCGTGCTGTGCTGAGTCTGGGCGGCCAAGCGACCGCTGGAGGAGCCCTGCACTTGCCATTCCCTTCCCTATGACAGAGCTCTCACGGCTGGAGGGCTTGGCAGCGTGCACCCCACCGGCCCCTAAGCCCTCCGCAAGGACGCCTGGGGACTAGGTGCAAAGGCAAGGCAGGAGTGGAGCTGAGGCCAGGAAGGCGCCAGGAGCGTCTGCCTGTCTGGCGCAGCCTGCTCCTTCCCGGGCAGGAAGCCTAGCAGCGAGGCAAGTCTGGGCAAGGCTCGCCCAGGGCAGAGCAGCCTCACGCCAGCAACTCTGCCAGATCGGGCCTCTGAGCAGAGCTGGAGCTCTGCCGTACTGGAGGCTCACTGGGCTCCGCCCAAGGAGTGAGTGCAGACGCACGCAGCTGGGCTGCCTCCTCTTCTCCCGCGGAGGCTCGCTTCCCGCATGCTGTGCACTAGGCTTCCAGGCGGGGGCGCCCCGCGCCCCCTACAGGTCTTGGTTCAGGGGCTGCTTCCCTGGAGCTGGGGCTGCCGGCGGGAGCCCAGACACGCAGGGGCAGGCCCCACCACCTGCACACGTCTCTGCTGGGGAGCAGAGCGCTAGGGACATGACGTCTGTCAGGCACCTTCTGGGCGCCCACGGAGTCAGCCTCCGGGAGTGTGGGGCTGCAGACCACAGCCAGGGGCCCTGGGAAGCCTGGTGCTCTCCGTGCTGTGCTGAGTCTGGGCGGCCAAGCGACCGCTGGAGGAGCCCTGCACTTGCCATTCCCTACCCTATTCCAGAGCTCTCACGGCTGGAGGGCTTGGCAGCGTGCACCCCACCGGCCCCTAAGCCCTCCGCAAGGACGCCTGGGGACTAGGAGCAAAGGCAAGGCAGGAGTGGAGCTGAGGCCAGGAAGGCGCCAGGAGCGTCTGCCTGTCTCGCGCAGCCTGCTCCTTCCCGGGCAGGAAGCCTAGCAGCGAGGCAAGTCTGGGCAAGGCTCGCCCAGGGCAGAGCAGCCTCACGCCAGCAACTCTGCCAGATCAGGCCTCTAAGCAGAGCTGGAGCTCTGCCGTACTGGAGGCTCACTGGGCTCCGCCCAAGGAGTGAGTGCAGACGCACGCAGCTGGGCTGCCTCCTCTTCTCCCGAGGAGGCTCGCTTCCTGCATGCTGTGCACTAGGCTTCCAGGCGGGGGCGCCCCGCGCCTCCTACAGGTCTTGGCTCAGGGGCTGCTTCCCTGGAGCTGGGGCTGCCGGCGGGAGCCCAGACACGCAGGGGCAGGCCCCACCCCCTGCACACCTCTCTGCCGGGGAGCAGAGCGCTAGGGACATGACGTCTGTCAGGCACCTTCTGGGCGCCCACGGAGTCAGCCTCCAGGAGTGTGGGGCTGCAGACCACAGCCAGGGGACCTGGGAGCCTTGTGCTCTCCGTGGGGCGCTGAGTCTGGGCGGCCAAGCAACCGCTGGAGGAGCCCTGCACTTGCCCTCCCCTCCCCTCTACGAGAGGCCTCACTGCTGGAGGGCTTGGCAGTGTGCAAGCCACCGGCTCCTAAGCCTTCCCCAAGGACGCCCGGGGCCTAGATGCAAAGGCAAGGCAGGAGTGGAGCTGAGGCCAGGAAGGCGCCAGTGGCCTCTCCCAGCATCGCACAGCCTGCTCCTTCCCGGGCAGCAAGCCTAGCAGCGAGGCAAGCCTGGGCAAGTCTCGCCCAGGGCAGAGCAGCCTCGCGCAAGGCACTTGACTAGATCTGGCCTCTGAGCAGAGCTGGAGCTCTGCCGTCCTGGAGGCACACTCGTCTCGGCCCAAGCAGGGATTGCAGCTGCACGCGGCTTGGCTCCCTCGACTCTTCCCAAGGAGGCTCGCTTCCAAGCGGACCGTGCACTTGGCTTCCAGGCAGGGACGCCCCGCGCCTCCTGCAGGTCTTGGCACAGGGGCTGTTTCCCCTGAGCGGAGGCTATGGGCGGCAGCCCAGACACGAAGGGGCAGGCCCCAACCACCTGCACACGTCTCTGCTGGTGGGGAGAGCACTAGGGAAATGACGTCTGTCAGGCACCTTCTGGGCGCTCACGGAGTCAGCCTCCGGGTGTGTGGGGCTGCAGACCACAGCCAGGGGCCCTGGGAAGCCTGGTGCTCTCCGTGCTGTGCTGAGTCTGGGCGGCCAAGCGACCACTGGAGGAGCCCTGCACTTGCCATTCCCTTCCCTATGACAGAGCTCTCACGGCTGGAGGGCTTGGCAGCGTGCACCCCACCGGCCCCTAAGCCCTCCGCAAGGACGCCTGGGGACTAGGTGCAAAGGCAAGGCAGGAGTGGAGCTGAGGCCAGGAAGGCGCCAGGAGCGTCTGCCTGTCTGGCGCAGCCTGCTCCTTCCCGGGCAGGAAGCCTAGCAGCGAGGCAAGTCTGGGCAAGGCTCGCCCAGGGCAGAGCAGCCTCACGCCAGCAACTCTGCCAGATCAGGCCTCTAAGCAGAGCTGGAGCTCTGCCGTACTGGAGGCTCACTGGGCTCCGCCCAAGGAGTGATTGCAGACGCACGCAGCTGGGCTGCCTCCTCTTCTCCCGAGGAGGCTCGCTTCCTGCATGCTGTGCACTAGGCTTCCAGGCGGGGGCGCCCCGCGCCTCCTACAGGTCTTGGCTCAGGGGCTGCTTCCCTGGAGCTGGGGCTGCCGGCGGGAGCCCAGACACGCAGGGGCAGGCCCCACCCCCTGCACACCTCTCTGCCGGGGAGCAGAGCGCTAGGGACATGACGTCTGTCAGGCACCTTCTGGGCGCCCACGGAGTCAGCCTCCAGGAGTGTGGGGCTGCAGACCACAGCCAGGGGACCTGGGAGCCTTGTGCTCTCCGTGGGGCGCTGAGTCTGGGCGGCCAAGCAACCGCTGGAGGAGCCCTGCACTTGCCCTCCCCTCCCCTCTACGAGAGGCCTCACTGCTGGAGGGCTTGGCAGTGTGCAAGCCACCGGCTCCAAAGCCTTCCCCACGGACGCCTGGGGCCTAGATGCAAAGGCAAGGCAGGAGTGGAGCTGAGGCCAGGAAGGCGCCAGAGGCCTCTCCCAGCATCGCACAGCCTGCTCCTTCCTGGGCAGCAAGCCTAGCAGCGAGGCAAGCCTGGGCAAGTCTCGCCCTGGGCAGAGCATCCTCGCGCAAGGCACTTGACTAGATCCGGCCTCTGAGCAGAGCTGGAGCTCTGCCGTCCTGGAGGCACACTCGTCTCGGCCCAAGCAGGGATTGCAGCTGCACGCGGCTTGGCTCCCTCGACTCTTCCCAAGGAGGCTCGCTTCCAAGCGGACTGTGCACTTGGCTTCCAGGCAGGGACGCCCCGCGCCTCCTGCAGGTCTTGGCACAGGGGCTGCTTCCCCTGAGCGGAGGCTGTGGGCGGCAGCCCAGACACGCAGGGGCAGGCCCCAACCACCTGCACACGTCTCTGCTGGTTGGGAGAGCACTAGGGAAATGACGTCTGTCAGGCACCTTCTGGGCGCTCACGGAGTCAGCCTCCGGGTGTGTGGGGCTGCAGACCACAGCCAGGGGCCCTGGGAAGCCTGGTGCTCTCCGTGCTGTGCTGAGTCTGGGCGGCCAAGCGACCGCTGGAGGAGCCCTGCACTTGCCATTCCCTACCCTATTCCAGAGCTCTCACGGCTGGAGGGCTTGGCAGCGTGCACCCCACCGGCCCCTAAGCCCTCCGCAAGGACGCCTGGGGACTAGGAGCAAAGGCAAGGCAGGAGTGGAGCTGAGGCCAGGAAGGCGCCAGGAGCGTCTGCCTGTCTCGCGCAGCCTGCTCCTTCCCGGGCAGGAAGCCTAGCAGCGAGGCAAGTCTGGGCAAGGCTCGCCCAGGGCAGAGCAGCCTCACGCCAGCAACTCTGCCAGATCAGGCCTCTAAGCAGAGCTGGAGCTCTGCCGTACTGGAGGCTCACTGGGCTCCGCCCAAGGAGTGAGTGCAGACGCACGCAGCTGGGCTGCCTCCTCTTCTCCCGAGGAGGCTCGCTTCCTGCATGCTGTGCACTAGGCTTCCAGGCGGGGGCGCCCCGCGCCTCCTACAGGTCTTGGCTCAGGGGCTGCTTCCCTGGAGCTGGGGCTGCCGGCGGGAGCCCAGACACGCAGGGGCAGGCCCCACCCCCTGCACACCTCTCTGCCGGGGAGCAGAGCGCTAGGGACATGACGTCTGTCAGGCACCTTCTGGGCGCCCACGGAGTCAGCCTCCAGGAGTGTGGGGCTGCAGACCACAGCCAGGGGACCTGGGAGCCTTGTGCTCTCCGTGGGGCGCTGAGTCTGGGCGGCCAAGCAACCGCTGGAGGAGCCCTGCACTTGCCCTCCCCTCCCCTCTACGAGAGGCCTCACTGCTGGAGGGCTTGGCAGTGTGCAAGCCACCGGCTCCTAAGCCTTCCCCAAGGACGCCCGGGGCCTAGATGCAAAGGCAAGGCAGGAGTGGAGCTGAGGCCAGGAAGGCGCCAGTGGCCTCTCCCAGCATCGCACAGCCTGCTCCTTCCCGGGCAGCAAGCCTAGCAGCGAGGCAAGCCTGGGCAAGTCTCGCCCAGGGCAGAGCAGCCTCGCGCAAGGCACTTGACTAGATCCGGCCTCTGAGCAGAGCTGGAGCTCTGCCGTCCTGGAGGCACACTCGTCTCGGCCCAAGCAGGGATTGCAGCTGCACGCGGCTTGGCTCCCTCGACTCTTCCCAAGGAGGCTCGCTTCCAAGCGGACCGTGCACTTGGCTTCCAGGCAGGGACGCCCCGCGCCTCCTACAGGTCTTGGCACAGGGGCTGTTTCCCCTGAGCGGAGGCTATGGGCGGCAGCCCAGACACGAAGGGGCAGGCCCCAACCACCTGCACACGTCTCTGCTGGTGGGGAGAGCACTAGGGAAATGACGTCTGTCAGGCACCTTCTGGGCGCTCACGGAGTCAGCCTCCGGGTGTGTGGGGCTGCAGACCACAGCCAGGGGCCCTGGGAAGCCTGGTGCTCTCCATGCTGTGCTGAGTCTGGGCGGCCAAGCGACCGCTGGAGGAGCCCTGCACTTGCCATTCCCTTCCCTATGACAGAGCTCTCACGGCTGGAGGGCTTGGCAGCGTGCACCCCACCGGCCCCTAAGCCCTCCGCAAGGACGCCTGGGGACTAGGTGCAAAGGCAAGGCAGGAGTGGAGCTGAGGCCAGGAAGGCGCCAGGAGCGTCTGCCTGTCTGGCGCAGCCTGCTCCTTCCCGGGCAGGAAGCCTAGCAGCGAGGCAAGTCTGGGCAAGGCTCGCCCAGGGCAGAGCAGCCTCACGCCAGCAACTCTGCCAGATCGGGCCTCTGAGCAGAGCTGGAGCTCTGCCGTACTGGAGGCTCACTGGGCTCCGCCCACGGAGTGATTGCACACGCACCCAGCTGGGCTGCCTCCTCTTCTCCCAAGGAGGCTCGCTTCCCGCATGCTGTGCACTAGGCTTCCAGGCGGGGGCGCCCCGCGCCTCCTACAGGTCTTGGCTCAGGGGCTGTTTCCCTGGAGCTGGGGTTTCCGGCGGGAGCCCAGACACGCAGGGGCTGGCCCCACCACCTGCACACGTCTCTGCTGGGGAGCAGAGCGCTAGGGACATGACGTCTGTAAGGCACCTTCTGGGCGCCCACGGAGTCAGCCTCCGGGAGTGTGGGGCTGCAGACCACAGCCAGGGGACCTGGGAGCCTTGTGCTCTCCGTGCGGCGCTGAGTCTGGGCAGCCAAGCACCTGCTGGTGGAGCCCTGCACTTGCCCTCCCCTCCCCTCTACGAGAGGCCTCACTGCTGGAGGGCTTGGCAGTGTGCAAGCCACCGGCTCCTAAGCCTTCCCCACGGACGCCTGGGGCCTAGATGCAAAGGAAAGGCAGGAGTGGAGCTGAGGCCAGGAAGGCGCCAGCGGCCTCTCCCAGCATCGCGCAGCCTGCTCCTTCCTGGGCAGCAAGCCTAGCAGCGAGGCAAGCCTGGGCAAGTCTCGCCCAGGCCAGAGCAGCCTCGCGCAAGGCACTTGACTGGATCCGGCCTCTGAGCAGAGCTGGAGCTCTGCCGTCCTGGAGGCACACTCGGCTCGGCCCAAGCAGGCATTGCAGCTGCACGCGGCTTGGCTCCCTCGATGCTTCCCAAGGAGGCTCGCTTCCAAGCGTACTCTGCACTTGGCTTCCAGGCAGGGACGCCCCGCGCCTCCTGCCAGTCTTGGCACAGGGGCTGCTTCCCCTGAGCGGAGGCTGTGGGCGGCAGCCCAGACACGCAGGGGCAGGCCCCAACCACCTGCACACGTCTCTGCTGGTGGGGAGAGCACTAGGGAAATGACGTCTGTCAGGCACCTTCTGGGCGCTCACGGAGTCAGCCTCCGGGTGTGTGGGGCTGCAGACCACAGCCAGGGGCCCTGGGAAGCCTGGTGCTCTCCGTGCTGTGCTGAGTCTGGGCGGCCAAGCGACCGCTGGAGGAGCCCTGCACTTGCCATTCCCTTCCCTATGACAGAGCTCTCACGGCTGGAGGGCTTGGCAGCGTGCACCCCACCGGCCCCTAAGCCCTCCGCAAGGACGCCTGGGGACTAGGTGCAAAGGCAAGGCAGGAGTGGAGCTGAGGCCAGGAAGGCGCCAGGAGCGTCTGCCTGTCTGGCGCAGCCTGCTCCTTCCCGGGCAGGAAGCCTAGCAGCGAGGCAAGTCTGGGCAAGGCTCGCCCAGGGCAGAGCAGCCTCACGCCAGCAACTCTGCCAGATCGGGCCTCTGAGCAGAGCTGGAGCTCTGCCGTACTGGAGGCTCACTGGGCTCCGCCCAAGGAGTGAGTGCAGACGCACGCAGCTGGGCTGCCTCCTCTTCTCCCGCGGAGGCTCGCTTCCCGCATGCTGTGCACTAGGCTTCCAGGCGGGGGCGCCCCGCGCCCCCTACAGGTCTTGGTTCAGGGGCTGCTTCCCTGGAGCTGGGGCTGCCGGCGGGAGCCCAGACACGCAGGGGCAGGCCCCACCACCTGCACACGTCTCTGCTGGGGAGCAGAGCGCTAGGGACATGACGTCTGTCAGGCACCTTCTGGGCGCCCACGGAGTCAGCCTCCGGGAGTGTGGGGCTGCAGACCACAGCCAGGGGCCCTGGGAAGCCTGGTGCTCTCCGTGCTGTGCTGAGTCTGGGCGGCCAAGCGACCGCTGGAGGAGCCCTGCACTTGCCATTCCCTACCCTATTCCAGAGCTCTCACGGCTGGAGGGCTTGGCAGCGTGCACCCCACCGGCCCCTAAGCCCTCCGCAAGGACGCCTGGGGACTAGGAGCAAAGGCAAGGCAGGAGTGGAGCTGAGGCCAGGAAGGCGCCAGGAGCGTCTGCCTGTCTCGCGCAGCCTGCTCCTTCCCGGGCAGGAAGCCTAGCAGCGAGGCAAGTCTGGGCAAGGCTCGCCCAGGGCAGAGCAGCCTCACGCCAGCAACTCTGCCAGATCAGGCCTCTAAGCAGAGCTGGAGCTCTGCCGTACTGGAGGCTCACTGGGCTCCGCCCAAGGAGTGAGTGCAGACGCACGCAGCTGGGCTGCCTCCTCTTCTCCCGAGGAGGCTCGCTTCCTGCATGCTGTGCACTAGGCTTCCAGGCGGGGGCGCCCCGCGCCTCCTACAGGTCTTGGCTCAGGGGCTGCTTCCCTGGAGCTGGGGCTGCCGGCGGGAGCCCAGACACGCAGGGGCAGGCCCCACCCCCTGCACACCTCTCTGCCGGGGAGCAGAGCGCTAGGGACATGACGTCTGTCAGGCACCTTCTGGGCGCCCACGGAGTCAGCCTCCAGGAGTGTGGGGCTGCAGACCACAGCCAGGGGACCTGGGAGCCTTGTGCTCTCCGTGGGGCGCTGAGTCTGGGCGGCCAAGCAACCGCTGGAGGAGCCCTGCACTTGCCCTCCCCTCCCCTCTACGAGAGGCCTCACTGCTGGAGGGCTTGGCAGTGTGCAAGCCACCGGCTCCTAAGCCTTCCCCAAGGACGCCCGGGGCCTAGATGCAAAGGCAAGGCAGGAGTGGAGCTGAGGCCAGGAAGGCGCCAGTGGCCTCTCCCAGCATCGCACAGCCTGCTCCTTCCCGGGCAGCAAGCCTAGCAGCGAGGCAAGCCTGGGCAAGTCTCGCCCAGGGCAGAGCAGCCTCGCGCAAGGCACTTGACTAGATCTGGCCTCTGAGCAGAGCTGGAGCTCTGCCGTCCTGGAGGCACACTCGTCTCGGCCCAAGCAGGGATTGCAGCTGCACGCGGCTTGGCTCCCTCGACTCTTCCCAAGGAGGCTCGCTTCCAAGCGGACCGTGCACTTGGCTTCCAGGCAGGGACGCCCCGCGCCTCCTGCAGGTCTTGGCACAGGGGCTGTTTCCCCTGAGCGGAGGCTATGGGCGGCAGCCCAGACACGAAGGGGCAGGCCCCAACCACCTGCACACGTCTCTGCTGGTGGGGAGAGCACTAGGGAAATGACGTCTGTCAGGCACCTTCTGGGCGCTCACGGAGTCAGCCTCCGGGTGTGTGGGGCTGCAGACCACAGCCAGGGGCCCTGGGAAGCCTGGTGCTCTCCGTGCTGTGCTGAGTCTGGGCGGCCAAGCGACCGCTGGAGGAGCCCTGCACTTGCCATTCCCTTCCCTATGACAGAGCTCTCACGGCTGGAGGGCTTGGCAGCGTGCACCCCACCGGCCCCTAAGCCCTCCGCAAGGACGCCTGGGGACTAGGTGCAAAGGCAAGGCAGGAGTGGAGCTGAGGCCAGGAAGGCGCCAGGAGCGTCTGCCTGTCTGGCGCAGCCTGCTCCTTCCCGGGCAGGATGCCTAGCAGCGAGGCAAGTCTGGGCAAGGCTCGCCCAGGGCAGAGCAGCCTCACGCCAGCAACTCTGCCAGATCAGGCCTCTAAGCAGAGCTGGAGCTCTGCCGTACTGGAGGCTCACTGGGCTCCGCCCAAGGAGTGATTGCAGACGCACGCAGCTGGGCTGCCTCCTCTTCTCCCGAGGAGGCTCGCTTCCCGCATGCTGTGCACTAGGCTTCCAGGCGGGGGCGCCCCGCGCCCCCTACAGGTCTTGGTTCAGGGGCTGCTTCCCTGGAGCTGGGGCTGCCGGCGGGAGCCCAGACACGCAGGGGCAGGCCCCACCACCTGCACACGTCTCTGCTGGGGAGCAGAGCGCTAGGGACATGACGTCTGTCAGGCACCTTCTGGGCGCCCACGGAGTCAGCCTCCGGGAGTGTGGGGCTGCAGACCACAGCCAGGGGCCCTGGGAAGCCTGGTGCTCTCCGTGCTGTGCTGAGTCTGGGCGGCCAAGCGACCGCTGGAGGAGCCCTGCACTTGCCATTCCCTACCCTATTCCAGAGCTCTCACGGCTGGAGGGCTTGGCAGCGTGCACCCCACCGGCCCCTAAGCCCTCCGCAAGGACGCCTGGGGACTAGGAGCAAAGGCAAGGCAGGAGTGGAGCTGAGGCCAGGAAGGCGCCAGGAGCGTCTGCCTGTCTCGCGCAGCCTGCTCCTTCCCGGGCAGGAAGCCTAGCAGCGAGGCAAGTCTGGGCAAGGCTCGCCCAGGGCAGAGCAGCCTCACGCCAGCAACTCTGCCAGATCAGGCCTCTAAGCAGAGCTGGAGCTCTGCCGTACTGGAGGCTCACTGGGCTCCGCCCAAGGAGTGAGTGCAGACGCACGCAGCTGGGCTGCCTCCTCTTCTCCCGAGGAGGCTCGCTTCCTGCATGCTGTGCACTAGGCTTCCAGGCGGGGGCGCCCCGCGCCTCCTACAGGTCTTGGCTCAGGGGCTGCTTCCCTGGAGCTGGGGCTGCCGGCGGGAGCCCAGACACGCAGGGGCAGGCCCCACCCCCTGCACACCTCTCTGCCGGGGAGCAGAGCGCTAGGGACATGACGTCTGTCAGGCACCTTCTGGGCGCCCACGGAGTCAGCCTCCAGGAGTGTGGGGCTGCAGACCACAGCCAGGGGACCTGGGAGCCTTGTGCTCTCCGTGGGGCGCTGAGTCTGGGCGGCCAAGCAACCGCTGGAGGAGCCCTGCACTTGCCCTCCCCTCCCCTCTACGAGAGGCCTCACTGCTGGAGGGCTTGGCAGTGTGCAAGCCACCGGCTCCTAAGCCTTCCCCAAGGACGCCCGGGGCCTAGATGCAAAGGCAAGGCAGGAGTGGAGCTGAGGCCAGGAAGGCGCCAGTGGCCTCTCCCAGCATCGCACAGCCTGCTCCTTCCCGGGCAGCAAGCCTAGCAGCGAGGCAAGCCTGGGCAAGTCTCGCCCAGGGCAGAGCAGCCTCGCGCAAGGCACTTGACTAGATCTGGCCTCTGAGCAGAGCTGGAGCTCTGCCGTCCTGGAGGCACACTCGTCTCGGCCCAAGCAGGGATTGCAGCTGCACGCGGCTTGGCTCCCTCGACTCTTCCCAAGGAGGCTCGCTTCCAAGCGGACCGTGCACTTGGCTTCCAGGCAGGGACGCCCCGCGCCTCCTGCAGGTCTTGGCACAGGGGCTGTTTCCCCTGAGCGGAGGCTATGGGCGGCAGCCCAGACACGAAGGGGCAGGCCCCAACCACCTGCACACGTCTCTGCTGGTGGGGAGAGCACTAGGGAAATGACGTCTGTCAGGCACCTTCTGGGCGCTCACGGAGTCAGCCTCCGGGTGTGTGGGGCTGCAGACCACAGCCAGGGGCCCTGGGAAGCCTGGTGCTCTCCGTGCTGTGCTGAGTCTGGGCGGCCAAGCGACCGCTGGAGGAGCCCTGCACTTGCCATTCCCTTCCCTATGACAGAGCTCTCACGGCTGGAGGGCTTGGCAGCGTGCACCCCACCGGCCCCTAAGCCCTCCGCAAGGACGCCTGGGGACTAGGTGCAAAGGCAAGGCAGGAGTGGAGCTGAGGCCAGGAAGGCGCCAGGAGCGTCTGCCTGTCTGGCGCAGCCTGCTCCTTCCCGGGCAGGAAGCCTAGCAGCGAGGCAAGTCTGGGCAAGGCTCGCCCAGGGCAGAGCAGCCTCACGCCAGCAACTCTGCCAGATCAGGCCTCTAAGCAGAGCTGGAGCTCTGCCGTACTGGAGGCTCACTGGGCTCCGCCCAAGGAGTGATTGCAGACGCACGCAGCTGGGCTGCCTCCTCTTCTCCCGAGGAGGCTCGCTTCCTGCATGCTGTGCACTAGGCTTCCAGGCGGGGGCGCCCCGCGCCTCCTACAGGTCTTGGCTCAGGGGCTGCTTCCCTGGAGCTGGGGCTGCCGGCGGGAGCCCAGACACGCAGGGGCAGGCCCCACCCCCTGCACACCTCTCTGCCGGGGAGCAGAGCGCTAGGGACATGACGTCTGTCAGGCACCTTCTGGGCGCCCACGGAGTCAGCCTCCAGGAGTGTGGGGCTGCAGACCACAGCCAGGGGACCTGGGAGCCTTGTGCTCTCCGTGGGGCGCTGAGTCTGGGCGGCCAAGCAACCGCTGGAGGAGCCCTGCACTTGCCCTCCCCTCCCCTCTACGAGAGGCCTCACTGCTGGAGGGCTTGGCAGTGTGCAAGCCACCGGCTCCTAAGCCTTCCCCAAGGACGCCCGGGGCCTAGATGCAAAGGCAAGGCAGGAGTGGAGCTGAGGCCAGGAAGGCGCCAGTGGCCTCTCCCAGCATCGCACAGCCTGCTCCTTCCCGGGCAGCAAGCCTAGCAGCGAGGCAAGCCTGGGCAAGTCTCGCCCAGGGCAGAGCAGCCTCGCGCAAGGCACTTGACTAGATCCGGCCTCTGAGCAGAGCTGGAGCTCTGCCGTCCTGGAGGCACACTCGTCTCGGCCCAAGCAGGGATTGCAGCTGCACGCGGCTTGGCTCCCTCGACTCTTCGCAAGGAGGCTCGCTTCCAAGCGGACCGTGCACTTGGCTTCCAGGCAGGGACGCCCCGCGCCTCCTGCAGGTCTTGGCACAGGGGCTGCTTCCCCTGAGCGGAGGCTGTGGGCGGCAGCCCAGACACGCAGGGGCAGGCCCCAACCACCTGCACACGTCTCTGCTGGTGGGGAGAGCACTAGGGAAATGACGTCTGTCAGGCACCTTCTGGGCGCTCACGGAGTCAGCCTCCGGGTGTGTGGGGCTGCAGACCACAGCCAGGGGCCCTGGGAAGCCTGGAGCTCTCCGTGCTGTGCTGAGTCTGGGCGGCCAAGCGACCGCTGGAGGAGCCCTGCACTTGCCATTCCCTACTCTATGACAGAGCTCTCACGGCTGGAGGGCTTGGCAGCGTGCACCCCACCGGCCCCTAAGCCCTCCGCAATGACGCCTGGGGTCTAGGAGCAAAGGCAAGGCAGGAGTGGAGCTGAGGCCAGGAAGGCGCCAGGAGCGTCTGCCTGTCTCGCGCAGCCTGCTCCTTCCCGGGCAGGAAGCCTAGCATCGAGGCAAGTCTGGGCAAGGCTCGCCCAGGGCAGAGCAGCCTCACGCCAGCAACTCTGCCAGATCAGGCCTCTAAGCAGAGCTGGAGCTCTGCCGTACTGGAGGCTCACTGGGCTCCGCCCAAGGAGTGAGTGCAGACGCACGCAGCTGGGCTGCCTCCTCTTCTCCCGAGGAGGCTCGCTTCCTGCATGCTGTGCACTAGGCTTCCAGGCGGGGGCGCCCTCGCCTCCTACAGGTCTTGGCTCAGGGGCTGCTTCCCTGGAGCTGGGGCTGCCGGCAGGAGCCCAGACACGCAGGGGCAGGCCCCACCCCCTGCACACGTCTCTGCTGGGGAGCAGAGCGCTAGGGACATGACGTCTGTCAGGCACCTTCTGGGCGCCCACGGAGTCAGCCTCCAGGAGTGTGGGGCTGCAGACCACAGCCAGGGGACCTGGGAGCCTTGTGCTCTCCGTGGGGCACTGAGTCTGGGCGGCCAAGCAACCGCTGGAGGAGCCCTGCACTTGCCCTCCCCTCCCCTCTACGAGAGGCCTCACTTCTGGAGGGCTTGGCAGTGTGCAAGCCACCGGCTCCTAAGCCTTCCCCAAGGACGCCCGGGGCCTAGATGCAAAGGCAAGGCAGGAGTGGAGCTGAGGCCAGGAAGGCGCCAGTGGCCTCTCCCAGCATCGCACAGCCTGCTCCTTCCCGGGCAGCAAGCCTAGCAGCGAGGCAAGCCTGGGCAAGTCTCGCCCAGGGCAGAGCAGCCTCGCGCAAGGCACTTGACTAGATCCGGCCTCTGAGCAGAGCTGGAGCTCTGCCGTCCTGGAGGCACACTCGGCTCGGCCCAAGCCGGGATTGCAGCTGCACGCGGCTTGGCTCCCTCGACTCTTCCCAAGGAGGCTCGCTTCCAAGCGGACCGTGCACTTGGCTTCCAGGCAGGGACGCCCCGCGCCTCCTGCAGGTCTTGGCACAGGGGCTGCTTCCCCTGAGCGGAGGCTGTGGGCGGCAGCCCAGACACGCAGGGGCAGGCCCCAACCACCTGCACACGTCTCTGCTGGTGGGGAGAGCACTAGGGAAATGACGTCTGTCAGGCACCTTCTGGGCGCTCACGGAGTCAGCCTCCGGGTGTGTGGGGCTGCAGACCACAGCCAGGGGCCCTGGGAAGCCTGGTGCTCTCCGTGCTGTGCTGAGTCTGGGCGGCCAAGCGACCGCTGGAGGAGCCCTGCACTTGCCATTCCCTTCCCTATGACAGAGCTCTCACGGCTGGAGGGCTTGGCAGCGTGCACCCCACCGGCCCCTAAGCCCTCCGCAAGGACGCCTGGGGACTAGGTGCAAAGGCAAGGCAGGAGTGGAGCTGAGGCCAGGAAGGCGCCAGGAGCGTCTGCCTGTCTGGCGCAGCCTGCTCCTTCCCGGGCAGGAAGCCTAGCAGCGAGGCAAGTCTGGGCAAGGCTCGCCCAGGGCAGAGCAGCCTCACGCCAGCAACTCTGCCAGATCGGGCCTCTGAGCAGAGCTGGAGCTCTGCCGTACTGGAGGCTCACTGGGCTCCGCCCAAGGAGTGAGTGCAGACGCACGCAGCTGGGCTGCCTCCTCTTCTCCCGCGGAGGCTCTCTTCCCGCATGCTGTGCACTAGGCTTCCAGGCGGGGGCGCCCCGCGCCCCCTACAGGTCTTGGCTCAGGGGCTGCTTCCCTGGAGCTGGGGCTGCCGGCGGGAGCCCAGACACGCAGGGGCAGGCCCCACCACCTGCACACGTCTCTGCTGGGGAGCAGAGCGCTAGGGACATGACGTCTGTCAGGCACCTTCTGGGCGCCCACGGAGTCAGCCTCCGGGAGTGTGGGGCTGCAGACCACAGCCAGGGGACCTGGGAGCCTTGTGCTCCCCGTGCGGCGCTGAGTCTGGGCGGCCAAGCAACCGCTGGTGGAGCCCTGCACTTGCCCTCCCCTCCCCTCTACGAGAGGCCTCCCTGCTGGGGGGCTTGGCAGTGTGCAAGCCACCGGCTCCTAAGCCTTCCCCAAGGACGCCCGGGGCCTAGATGCAAAGGCAAGGCAGGAGTGGAGCTGAGGCCAGGAAGGCGCCAGTGGCCTCTCCCAGCATCGCACAGCCTGCTCCTTCCCGGGCAGCAAGCCTAGCATCGAGGCAAGCCTGGGCAATCTCGCCCTGGGCAGAGCAGCCTCGCGCAAGGCACTTGACTAGATCCGGCCTCTGAGCAGAGCTGGAGCTCTGCCGTCCTGGAGGCACACTCGGCTCGGCCCAAGCCGTGATTGCAGCTGCACGCGGCTTGGCTCCCTCGACTCTTCCCAAGGAGGCTCGCTTCCAAGCGGACCGTGCACTTGGCTTCCAGGCAGGGACGCCCCGCGCCTCCTGCAGGTCTTGGCACAGGGGCTGCTTCCCCTGAGCGGAGGCTGTGGGCGGCAGCCCAGACACGCAGGGGCAGGCCCCAACCACCTGCACACGTCTCTGCTGGTGGGGAGAGCACTAGGGAAATGACGTCTGTCAGGCACCTTCTGGGCGCTCACGGAGTCAGCCTCCGGGTGTGTGGGGCTGCAGACCACAGCCAGGGGCCCTGGGAAGCCTGGTGCTCTCCGTGCTGTGCTGAGTCTGGGCGGCCAAGCGACCGCTGGAGGAGCCCTGCACTTGCCATTCCCTTCCCTATGACAGAGCTCTCACGGCTGGAGGGCTTGGCAGCGTGCACCCCACCGGCCCCTAAGCCCTCCGCAAGGACGCCTGGGGACTAGGTGCAAAGGCAAGGCAGGAGTGGAGCTGAGGCCAGGAAGGCGCCAGGAGCGTCTGCCTGTCTGGCGCAGCCTGCTCCTTCCCGGGCAGGAAGCCTAGCAGCGAGGCAAGTCTGGGCAAGGCTCGCCCAGGGCAGAGCAGCCTCACGCCAGCAACTCTGCCAGATCGGGCCTCTGAGCAGAGCTGGAGCTCTGCCGTACTGGAGGCTCACTGGGCTCCGCCCAAGGAGTGAGTGCAGACGCACGCAGCTGGGCTGCCTCCTCTTCTCCCGCGGAGGCTCGCTTCCCGCATGCTGTGCACTAGGCTTCCAGGCGGGGGCGCCCCGCGCCCCCTACAGGTCTTGGTTCAGGGGCTGCTTCCCTGGAGCTGGGGCTGCCGGCGGGAGCCCAGACACGCAGGGGCAGGCCCCACCACCTGCACACGTCTCTGCTGGGGAGCAGAGCGCTAGGGACATGACGTCTGTCAGGCACCTTCTGGGCGCCCACGGAGTCAGCCTCCGGGAGTGTGGGGCTGCAGACCACAGCCAGGGGCCCTGGGAAGCCTGGTGCTCTCCGTGCTGTGCTGAGTCTGGGCGGCCAAGCGACCGCTGGAGGAGCCCTGCACTTGCCATTCCCTACCCTATTCCAGAGCTCTCACGGCTGGAGGGCTTGGCAGCGTGCACCCCACCGGCCCCTAAGCCCTCCGCAAGGACGCCTGGGGACTAGGAGCAAAGGCAAGGCAGGAGTGGAGCTGAGGCCAGGAAGGCGCCAGGAGCGTCTGCCTGTCTCGCGCAGCCTGCTCCTTCCCGGGCAGGAAGCCTAGCAGCGAGGCAAGTCTGGGCAAGGCTCGCCCAGGGCAGAGCAGCCTCACGCCAGCAACTCTGCCAGATCAGGCCTCTAAGCAGAGCTGGAGCTCTGCCGTACTGGAGGCTCACTGGGCTCCGCCCAAGGAGTGATTGCAGACGCACGCAGCTGGGCTGCCTCCTCTTCTCCCGAGGAGGCTCGCTTCCTGCATGCTGTGCACTAGGCTTCCAGGCGGGGGCGCCCCGCGCCTCCTACAGGTCTTGGCTCAGGGGCTGCTTCCCTGGAGCTGGGGCTGCCGGCGGGAGCCCAGACACGCAGGGGCAGGCCCCACCCCCTGCACACCTCTCTGCCGGGGAGCAGAGCGCTAGGGACATGACGTCTGTCAGGCACCTTCTGGGCGCCCACGGAGTCAGCCTCCAGGAGTGTGGGGCTGCAGACCACAGCCAGGGGACCTGGGAGCCTTGTGCTCTCCGTGGGGCGCTGAGTCTGGGCGGCCAAGCAACCGCTGGAGGAGCCCTGCACTTGCCCTCCCCTCCCCTCTACGAGAGGCCTCACTGCTGGAGGGCTTGGCAGTGTGCAAGCCACCGGCTCCTAAGCCTTCCCCAAGGACGCCCGGGGCCTAGATGCAAAGGCAAGGCAGGAGTGGAGCTGAGGCCAGGAAGGCGCCAGTGGCCTCTCCCAGCATCGCACAGCCTGCTCCTTCCCGGGCAGCAAGCCTAGCAGCGAGGCAAGCCTGGGCAAGTCTCGCCCAGGGCAGAGCAGCCTCGCGCAAGGCACTTGACTAGATCTGGCCTCTGAGCAGAGCTGGAGCTCTGCCGTCCTGGAGGCACACTCGTCTCGGCCCAAGCAGGGATTGCAGCTGCACGCGGCTTGGCTCCCTCGACTCTTCCCAAGGAGGCTCGCTTCCAAGCGGACCGTGCACTTGGCTTCCAGGCAGGGACGCCCCGCGCCTCCTGCAGGTCTTGGCACAGGGGCTGTTTCCCCTGAGCGGAGGCTATGGGCGGCAGCCCAGACACGAAGGGGCAGGCCCCAACCACCTGCACACGTCTCTGCTGGTGGGGAGAGCACTAGGGAAATGACGTCTGTCAGGCACCTTCTGGGCGCTCACGGAGTCAGCCTCCGGGTGTGTGGGGCTGCAGACCACAGCCAGGGGCCCTGGGAAGCCTGGTGCTCTCCGTGCTGTGCTGAGTCTGGGCGGCCAAGCGACCGCTGGAGGAGCCCTGCACTTGCCATTCCCTTCCCTATGACAGAGCTCTCACGGCTGGAGGGCTTGGCAGCGTGAACCCCACCGGCCCCTAAGCCCTCCGCAAGGACGCCTGGGGACTAGGTGCAAAGGCAAGGCAGGAGTGGAGCTGAGGCCAGGAAGGCGCCAGGAGCGTCTGCCTGTCTCGCGCAGCCTGCTCCTTCCCGGGCAGGAAGCCTAGCAGCGAGGCAAGTCTGGGCAAGGCTCGCCCAGGGCAGAGCAGCCTCACGCCAGCAACTCTGCCAGATCAGGCCTCTAAGCAGAGCTGGAGCTCTGCCGTACTGGAGGCTCACTGGGCTCCGCCCAAGGAGTGATTGCAGACGCACGCAGCTGGGCTGCCTCCTCTTCTCCCGAGGAGGCTCGCTTCCCGCATGCTGTGCACTAGGCTTCCAGGCGGGGGCGCCCCGCGCCCCCTACAGGTCTTGGTTCAGGGGCTGCTTCCCTGGAGCTGGGGCTGCCGGCGGGAGCCCAGACACGCAGGGGCAGGCCCCACCACCTGCACACGTCTCTGCTGGGGAGCAGAGCGCTAGGGACATGACGTCTGTCAGGCACCTTCTGGGCGCCCACGGAGTCAGCCTCCGGGAGTGTGGGGCTGCAGACCACAGCCAGGGGCCCTGGGAAGCCTGGTGCTCTCCGTGCTGTGCTGAGTCTGGGCGGCCAAGCGACCGCTGGAGGAGCCCTGCACTTGCCATTCCCTACCCTATTCCAGAGCTCTCACGGCTGGAGGGCTTGGCAGCGTGCACCCCACCGGCCCCTAAGCCCTCCGCAAGGACGCCTGGGGACTAGGAGCAAAGGCAAGGCAGGAGTGGAGCTGAGGCCAGGAAGGCGCCAGGAGCGTCTGCCTGTCTCGCGCAGCCTGCTCCTTCCCGGGCAGGAAGCCTAGCAGCGAGGCAAGTCTGGGCAAGGCTCGCCCAGGGCAGAGCAGCCTCACGCCAGCAACTCTGCCAGATCAGGCCTCTAAGCAGAGCTGGAGCTCTGCCGTACTGGAGGCTCACTGGGCTCCGCCCAAGGAGTGAGTGCAGACGCACGCAGCTGGGCTGCCTCCTCTTCTCCCGAGGAGGCTCGCTTCCTGCATGCTGTGCACTAGGCTTCCAGGCGGGGGCGCCCCGCGCCTCCTACAGGTCTTGGCTCAGGGGCTGCTTCCCTGGAGCTGGGGCTGCCGGCGGGAGCCCAGACACGCAGGGGCAGGCCCCACCCCCTGCACACCTCTCTGCCGGGGAGCAGAGCGCTAGGGACATGACGTCTGTCAGGCACCTTCTGGGCGCCCACGGAGTCAGCCTCCAGGAGTGTGGGGCTGCAGACCACAGCCAGGGGACCTGGGAGCCTTGTGCTCTCCGTGGGGCGCTGAGTCTGGGCGGCCAAGCAACCGCTGGAGGAGCCCTGCACTTGCCCTCCCCTCCCCTCTACGAGAGGCCTCACTGCTGGAGGGCTTGGCAGTGTGCAAGCCACCGGCTCCTAAGCCTTCCCCAAGGACGCCCGGGGCCTAGATGCAAAGGCAAGGCAGGAGTGGAGCTGAGGCCAGGAAGGCGCCAGTGGCCTCTCCCAGCATCGCACAGCCTGCTCCTTCCCGGGCAGCAAGCCTAGCAGCGAGGCAAGCCTGGGCAAGTCTCGCCCAGGGCAGAGCAGCCTCGCGCAAGGCACTTGACTAGATCTGGCCTCTGAGCAGAGCTGGAGCTCTGCCGTCCTGGAGGCACACTCGTCTCGGCCCAAGCAGGGATTGCAGCTGCACGCGGCTTGGCTCCCTCGACTCTTCCCAAGGAGGCTCGCTTCCAAGCGGACCGTGCACTTGGCTTCCAGGCAGGGACGCCCCGCGCCTCCTGCAGGTCTTGGCACAGGGGCTGTTTCCCCTGAGCGGAGGCTATGGGCGGCAGCCCAGACACGAAGGGGCAGGCCCCAACCACCTGCACACGTCTCTGCTGGTGGGGAGAGCACTAGGGAAATGACGTCTGTCAGGCACCTTCTGGGCGCTCACGGAGTCAGCCTCCGGGTGTGTGGGGCTGCAGACCACAGCCAGGGGCCCTGGGAAGCCTGGTGCTCTCCGTGCTGTGCTGAGTCTGGGCGGCCAAGCGACCGCTGGAGGAGCCCTGCACTTGCCATTCCCTTCCCTATGACAGAGCTCTCACGGCTGGAGGGCTTGGCAGCGTGCACCCCACCGGCCCCTAAGCCCTCCGCAAGGACGCCTGGGGACTAGGTGCAAAGGCAAGGCAGGAGTGGAGCTGAGGCCAGGAAGGCGCCAGGAGCGTCTGCCTGTCTGGCGCAGCCTGCTCCTTCCCGGGCAGGAAGCCTAGCAGCGAGGCAAGTCTGGGCAAGGCTCGCCCAGGGCAGAGCAGCCTCACGCCAGCAACTCTGCCAGATCAGGCCTCTAAGCAGAGCTGGAGCTCTGCCGTACTGGAGGCTCACTGGGCTCCGCCCAAGGAGTGATTGCAGACGCACGCAGCTGGGCTGCCTCCTCTTCTCCCGAGGAGGCTCGCTTCCTGCATGCTGTGCACTAGGCTTCCAGGCGGGGGCGCCCCGCGCCTCCTACAGGTCTTGGCTCAGGGGCTGCTTCCCTGGAGCTGGGGCTGCCGGCGGGAGCCCAGACACGCAGGGGCAGGCCCCACCCCCTGCACACCTCTCTGCCGGGGAGCAGAGCGCTAGGGACATGACGTCTGTCAGGCACCTTCTGGGCGCCCACGGAGTCAGCCTCCAGGAGTGTGGGGCTGCAGACCACAGCCAGGGGACCTGGGAGCCTTGTGCTCTCCGTGGGGCGCTGAGTCTGGGCGGCCAAGCAACCGCTGGAGGAGCCCTGCACTTGCCCTCCCCTCCCCTCTACGAGAGGCCTCACTGCTGGAGGGCTTGGCAGTGTGCAAGCCACCGGCTCCTAAGCCTTCCCCAAGGACGCCCGGGGCCTAGATGCAAAGGCAAGGCAGGAGTGGAGCTGAGGCCAGGAAGGCGCCAGTGGCCTCTCCCAGCATCGCACAGCCTGCTCCTTCCCGGGCAGCAAGCCTAGCAGCGAGGCAAGCCTGGGCAAGTCTCGCCCAGGGCAGAGCAGCCTCGCGCAAGGCACTTGACTAGATCCGGCCTCTGAGCAGAGCTGGAGCTCTGCCGTCCTGGAGGCACACTCGTCTCGGCCCAAGCAGGGATTGCAGCTGCACGCGGCTTGGCTCCCTCGACTCTTCGCAAGGAGGCTCGCTTCCAAGCGGACCGTGCACTTGGCTTCCAGGCAGGGACGCCCCGCGCCTCCTGCAGGTCTTGGCACAGGGGCTGCTTCCCCTGAGCGGAGGCTGTGGGCGGCAGCCCAGACACGCAGGGGCAGGCCCCAACCACCTGCACACGTCTCTGCTGGTGGGGAGAGCACTAGGGAAATGACGTCTGTCAGGCACCTTCTGGGCGCTCACGGAGTCAGCCTCCGGGTGTGTGGGGCTGCAGACCACAGCCAGGGGCCCTGGGAAGCCTGGAGCTCTCCGTGCTGTGCTGAGTCTGGGCGGCCAAGCGACCGCTGGAGGAGCCCTGCACTTGCCATTCCCTACTCTATGACAGAGCTCTCACGGCTGGAGGGCTTGGCAGTGTGCACCCCACCGGCCCCTAAGCCCTCCGCAATGACGCCTGGGGTCTAGGAGCAAAGGCAAGGCAGGAGTGGAGCTGAGGCCAGGAAGGCGCCAGGAGCGTCTGCCTGTCTCGCGCAGCCTGCTCCTTCCCGGGCAGGAAGCCTAGCATCGAGGCAAGTCTGGGCAAGGCTCGCCCAGGGCAGAGCAGCCTCACGCCAGCAACTCTGCCAGATCAGGCCTCTAAGCAGAGCTGGAGCTCTGCCGTACTGGAGGCTCACTGGGCTCCGCCCAAGGAGTGAGTGCAGACGCACGCAGCTGGGCTGCCTCCTCTTCTCCCGAGGAGGCTCGCTTCCTGCATGCTGTGCACTAGGCTTCCAGGCGGGGGCGCCCTCGCCTCCTACAGGTCTTGGCTCAGGGGCTGCTTCCCTGGAGCTGGGGCTGCCGGCGGGAGCCCAGACACGCAGGGGCAGGCCCCACCCCCTGCACACGTCTCTGCTGGGGAGCAGAGCGCTAGGGACATGACGTCTGTCAGGCACCTTCTGGGCGCCCACGGAGTCAGCCTCCAGGAGTGTGGGGCTGCAGACCACAGCCAGGGGACCTGGGAGCCTTGTGCTCTCCGTGGGGCACTGAGTCTGGGCGGCCAAGCAACCGCTGGAGGAGCCCTGCACTTGCCCTCCCCTCCCCTCTACGAGAGGCCTCACTTCTGGAGGGCTTGGCAGTGTGCAAGCCACCGGCTCCTAAGCCTTCCCCAAGGACGCCCGGGGCCTAGATGCAAAGGCAAGGCAGGAGTGGAGCTGAGGCCAGGAAGGCGCCAGTGGCCTCTCCCAGCATCGCACAGCCTGCTCCTTCCCGGGCAGCAAGCCTAGCAGCGAGGCAAGCCTGGGCAAGTCTCGCCCAGGGCAGAGCAGCCTCACGCCAGCAACTCTGCCAGATCGGGCCTCTGAGCAGAGCTGGAGCTCTGCCGTACTGGAGGCTCACTGGGCTCCGCCCAAGGAGTGAGTGCAGACGCACGCAGCTGGGCTGCCTCCTCTTCTCCCGCGGAGGCTCGCTTCCCGCATGCTGTGCACTAGGCTTCCAGGCGGGGGCGCCCCGCGCCCCCTACAGGTCTTGGCTCAGGGGCTGCTTCCCTGGAGCTGGGGCTGCCGGCGGGAGCCCAGACACGCAGGGGCAGGCCCCACCACCTGCACACGTCTCTGCTGGGGAGCAGAGCGCTAGGGACATGACGTCTGTCAGGCACCTTCTGGGCGCCCACGGAGTCAGCCTCCGGGAGTGTGGGGCTGCAGACCACAGCCAGGGGACCTGGGAGCCTTGTGCTCCCCGTGCGGCGCTGAGTCTGGGCGGCCAAGCAACCGCTGGTGGAGCCCTGCACTTGCCCTCCCCTCCCCTCTACGAGAGGCCTCACTGCTGGAGGGCTTGGCAGTGTGCAAGCCACCGGCTCCTAAGCCTTCCCCAAGGACGCCCGGGGCCTAGATGCAAAGGCAAGGCAGGAGTGGAGCTGAGGCCAGGAAGGCGCCAGTGGCCTCTCCCAGCATCGCACAGCCTGCTCCTTCCCGGGCAGCAAGCCTAGCAGCGAGGCAAGCCTGGGCAAGTCTCGCCCAGGGCAGAGCAGCCTCGCGCAAGGCACTTGACTAGATCCGGCCTCTGAGCAGAGCTGGAGCTCTGCCGTCCTGGAGGCACACTCGGCTCGGCCCAAGCCGGGATTGCAGCTGCACGCGGCTTGGCTCCCTCGACTCTTCCCAAGGAGGCTCGCTTCCAAGCGGACCGTGCACTTGGCTTCCAGGCAGGGACGCCCCGCGCCTCCTGCAGGTCTTGGCACAGGGGCTGCTTCCCCTGAGCGGAGGCTGTGGGCGGCAGCCCAGACACGCAGGGGCAGGCCCCAACCACCTGCACACGTCTCTGCTGGTGGGGAGAGCACTAGGGAAATGACGTCTGTCAGGCACCTTCTGGGCGCTCACGGAGTCAGCCTCCGGGTGTGTGGGGCTGCAGACCACAGCCAGGGGCCCTGGGAAGCCTGGTGCTCTCCGTGCTGTGCTGAGTCTGGGCGGCCAAGCGACCGCTGGAGGAGCCCTGCACTTGCCATTCCCTTCCCTATGACAGAGCTCTCACGGCTGGAGGGCTTGGCAGCGTGCACCCCACCGGCCCCTAAGCCCTCCGCAAGGACGCCTGGGGACTAGGTGCAAAGGCAAGGCAGGAGTGGAGCTGAGGCCAGGAAGGCGCCAGGAGCGTCTGCCTGTCTGGCGCAGCCTGCTCCTTCCCGGGCAGGAAGCCTAGCAGCGAGGCCAGTCTGGGCAAGGCTCGCCCAGGGCAGAGCAGCCTCACGCCAGCAACTCTGCCAGATCGGGCCTCTGAGCAGAGCTGGAGCTCTGCCGTACTGGAGGCTCACTGGGCTCCGCCCAAGGAGTGAGTGCAGACGCACGCAGCTGGGCTGCCTCCTCTTCTCCCGCGGAGGCTCTCTTCCCGCATGCTGTGCACTAGGCTTCCAGGCGGGGGCGCCCCGCGCCCCCTACAGGTCTTGGCTCAGGGGCTGCTTCCCTGGAGCTGGGGCTGCCGGCGGGAGCCCAGACACGCAGGGGCAGGCCCCACCACCTGCACACGTCTCTGCTGGGGAGCAGAGCGCTAGGGACATGACGTCTGTCAGGCACCTTCTGGGCGCCCACGGAGTCAGCCTCCGGGAGTGTGGGGCTGCAGACCACAGCCAGGGGACCTGGGAGCCTTGTGCTCCCCGTGCGGCGCTGAGTCTGGGCGGCCAAGCAACCGCTGGTGGAGCCCTGCACTTGCCCTCCCCTCCCCTCTACGAGAGGCCTCCCTGCTGGGGGGCTTGGCAGTGTGCAAGCCACCGGCTCCTAAGCCTTCCCCAAGGACGCCCGGGGCCTAGATGCAAAGGCAAGGCAGGAGTGGAGCTGAGGCCAGGAAGGCGCCAGTGGCCTCTCCCAGCATCGCACAGCCTGCTCCTTCCCGGGCAGCAAGCCTAGCATCGAGGCAAGCCTGGGCAATCTCGCCCTGGGCAGAGCAGCCTCGCGCAAGGCACTTGACTAGATCCGGCCTCTGAGCAGAGCTGGAGCTCTGCCGTCCTGGAGGCACACTCGGCTCGGCCCAAGCCGTGATTGCAGCTGCACGCGGCTTGGCTCCCTCGACTCTTCCCAAGGAGGCTCGCTTCCAAGCGGACCGTGCACTTGGCTTCCAGGCAGGGACGCCCCGCGCCTCCTGCAGGTCTTGGCACAGGGGCTGCTTCCCCTGAGCGGAGGCTGTGGGCGGCAGCCCAGACACGCAGGGGCAGGCCCCAACCACCTGCACACGTCTCTGCTGGTGGGGAGAGCACTAGGGAAATGACGTCTGTCAGGCACCTTCTGGGCGCTCACGGAGTCAGCCTCCGGGTGTGTGGGGCTGCAGACCACAGCCAGGGGCCCTGGGAAGCCTGGTGCTCTCCGTGCTGTGCTGAGTCTGGGCGGCCAAGCGACCGCTGGAGGAGCCCTGCACTTGCCATTCCCTTCCCTATGACAGAGCTCTCACGGCTGGAGGGCTTGGCAGCGTGCACCCCACCGGCCCCTAAGCCCTCCGCAAGGACGCCTGGGGACTAGGTGCAAAGGCAAGGCAGGAGTGGAGCTGAGGCCAGGAAGGCGCCAGGAGCGTCTGCCTGTCTGGCGCAGCCTGCTCCTTCCCGGGCAGGAAGCCTAGCAGCGAGGCAAGTCTGGGCAAGGCTCGCCCAGGGCAGAGCAGCCTCACGCCAGCAACTCTGCCAGATCGGGCCTCTGAGCAGAGCTGGAGCTCTGCCGTACTGGAGGCTCACTGGGCTCCGCCCAAGGAGTGAGTGCAGACGCACGCAGCTGGGCTGCCTCCTCTTCTCCCGCGGAGGCTCTCTTCCCGCATGCTGTGCACTAGGCTTCCAGGCGGGGGCGCCCCGCGCCCCCTACAGGTCTTGGCTCAGGGGCTGCTTCCCTGGAGCTGGGGCTGCCGGCGGGAGCCCAGACACGCAGGGGCAGGCCCCACCACCTGCACACGTCTCTGCTGGGGAGCAGAGCGCTAGGGACATGACGTCTGTCAGGCACCTTCTGGGCGCCCACGGAGTCAGCCTCCGGGAGTGTGGGGCTGCAGACCACAGCCAGGGGACCTGGGAGCCTTGTGCTCCCCGTGCGGCGCTGAGTCTGGGCGGCCAAGCAACCGCTGGTGGAGCCCTGCACTTGCCCTCCCCTCCCCTCTACGAGAGGCCTCCCTGCTGGGGGGCTTGGCAGTGTGCAAGCCACCGGCTCCTAAGCCTTCCCCAAGGACGCCCGGGGCCTAGATGCAAAGGCAAGGCAGGAGTGGAGCTGAGGCCAGGAAGGCGCCAGTGGCCTCTCCCAGCATCGCACAGCCTGCTCCTTCCCGGGCAGCAAGCCTAGCATCGAGGCAAGCCTGGGCAATCTCGCCCTGGGCAGAGCAGCCTCGCGCAAGGCACTTGACTAGATCCGGCCTCTGAGCAGAGCTGGAGCTCTGCCGTCCTGGAGGCACACTCGGCTCGGCCCAAGCCGTGATTGCAGCTGCACGCGGCTTGGCTCCCTCGACTCTTCCCAAGGAGGCTCGCTTCCAAGCGGACCGTGCACTTGGCTTCCAGGCAGGGACGCCCCGCGCCTCCTGCAGGTCTTGGCACAGGGGCTGCTTCCCCTGAGCGGAGGCTGTGGGTGGCAGCCCAGACACGCAGGGGCAGGCCCCAACCACCTGCACACGTCTCTGCTGGTGGGGAGAGCACTAGGGAAATGACGTCTGTCAGGCACCTTCTGGGCGCTCACGGAGTCAGCCTCCGGGTGTGTGGGGCTGCAGACCACAGCCAGGGGCCCTGGGAAGCCTGGTGCTCTCCGTGCTGTGCTGAGTCTGGGCGGCCAAGCGACCGCTGGAGGAGCCCTGCACTTGCCATTCCCTTCCCTATGACAGAGCTCTCACGGCTGGAGGGCTTGGCAGCGTGCACCCCACCGGCCCCTAAGCCCTCCGCAAGGACGCCTGGGGACTAGGTGCAAAGGCAAGGCAGGAGTGGAGCTGAGGCCAGGAAGGCGCCAGGAGCGTCTGCCTGTCTGGCGCAGCCTGCTCCTTCCCGGGCAGGAAGCCTAGCAGCGAGGCCAGTCTGGGCAAGGCTCGCCCAGGGCAGAGCAGCCTCACGCCAGCAACTCTGCCAGATCGGGCCTCTGAGCAGAGCTGGAGCTCTGCCGTACTGGAGGCTCACTGGGCTCCGCCCAAGGAGTGAGTGCAGACGCACGCAGCTGGGCTGCCTCCTCTTCTCCCGCGGAGGCTCGCTTCCCGCATGCTGTGCACTAGGCTTCCAGGCGGGGGCGCCCCGCGCCCCCTACAGGTCTTGGCTCAGGGGCTGCTTCCCTGGAGCTGGGGCTGCCGGCGGGAGCCCAGACACGCAGGGGCAGGCCCCACCACCTGCACACGTCTCTGCTGGGGAGCAGAGCGCTAGGGACATGACGTCTGTCAGGCACCTTCTGGGCGCCCACGGAGTCAGCCTCCGGGAGTGTGGGGCTGCAGACCACAGCCAGGGGACCTGGGAGCCTTGTGCTCCCCGTGCGGCGCTGAGTCTGGGCGGCCAAGCAACCGCTGGTGGAGCCCTGCACTTGCCCTCCCCTCCCCTCTACGAGAGGCCTCCCTGCTGGAGGGCTTGGCAGTGTGCAAGCCACCGGCTCCTAAGCCTTCCCCAAGGACGCCCGGGGCCTAGATGCAAAGGCAAGGCAGGAGTGGAGCTGAGGCCAGGAAGGCGCCAGTGGCCTCTCCCAGCATCGCACAGCCTGCTCCTTCCCGGGCAGCAAGCCTAGCATCGAGGCAAGCCTGGGCAATCTCGCCCTGGGCAGAGCAGCCTCGCGCAAGGCACTTGACTAGATCCGGCCTCTGAGCAGAGCTGGAGCTCTGCCGTCCTGGAGGCACACTCGGCTCGGCCCAAGCCGGGATTGCAGCTGCACGCGGCTTGGCTCCCTCGACTCTTCCCAAGGAGGCTCGCTTCCAAGCGGACCGTGCACTTGGCTTCCAGGCAGGGACGCCCCGCGCCTCCTGCAGGTCTTGGCACAGGGGCTGCTTCCCCTGAGCGGAGGCTGTGGGCGGCAGCCCAGACACGCAGGGGCAGGCCCCAACCACCTGCACACGTCTCTGCTGGTGGGGAGAGCACTAGGGAAATGACGTCTGTCAGGCACCTTCTGGGCGCTCACGGAGTCAGCCTCCGGGTGTGTGGGGCTGCAGACCACAGCCAGGGGCCCTGGGAAGCCTGGTGCTCTCCGTGCTGTGCTGAGTCTGGGCGGCCAAGCGACCGCTGGAGGAGCCCTGCACTTGCCATTCCCTTCCCTATGACAGAGCTCTCACGACTGGAGGGCTTGGCAGCGTGCACCCCACCGGCCCCTAAGCCCTCCGCAAGGACGCCTGGGGACTAGGTGCAAAGGCAAGGCAGGAGTGGAGCTGAGGCCAGGAAGGCGCCAGGAGCGTCTGCCTGTCTGGCGCAGCCTGCTCCTTCCCGGGCAGGAAGCCTAGCAGCGAGGCAAGTCTGGGCAAGGCTCGCCCAGGGCAGAGCAGCCTCACGCCAGCAACTCTGCCAGATCGGGCCTCTGAGCAGAGCTGGAGCTCTGCCGTACTGGAGGCTCACTGGGCTCCGCCCAAGGAGTGAGTGCAGACGCACGCAGCTGGGCTGCCTCCTCTTCTCCCGCGGAGGCTCGCTTCCCGCATGCTGTGCACTAGGCTTCCAGGCGGGGGCGCCCCGCGCCCCCTACAGGTCTTGGCTCAGGGGCTGCTTCCCTGGAGCTGGGGCTGCCGGCGGGAGCCCAGACACGCAGGGGCAGGCCCCACCACCTGCACACGTCTCTGCTGGGGAGCAGAGCGCTAGGGACATGACGTCTGTCAGGCACCTTCTGGGCGCCCACGGAGTCAGCCTCCGGGAGTGTGGGGCTGCAGACCACAGCCAGGGGACCTGGGAGCCTTGTGCTCCCCGTGCGGCGCTGAGTCTGGGCGGCCAAGCAACCGCTGGTGGAGCCCTGCACTTGCCCTCCCCTCCCCTCTACGAGAGGCCTCCCTGCTGGAGGGCTTGGCAGTGTGCAAGCCACCGGCTCCTAAGCCTTCCCCAAGGACGCCCGGGGCCTAGATGCAAAGGCAAGGCAGGAGTGGAGCTGAGGCCAGGAAGGCGCCAGTGGCCTCTCCCAGCATCGCACAGCCTGCTCCTTCCCGGGCAGCAAGCCTAGCAGCGAGGCAAGCCTGGGCAAGTCTCGCCCAGGGCAGAGCAGCCTCGCGCAAGGCACTTGACTAGATCCGGCCTCTGAGCAGAGCTGGAGCTCTGCCGTCCTGGAGGCACACTCGGCTCGGCCCAAGCCGGGATTGCAGCTGCACGCGGCTTGGCTCCCTCGACTCTTCCCAAGGAGGCTCGCTTCCAAGCGGACCGTGCACTTGGCTTCCAGGCAGGGACGCCCCGCGCCTCCTGCAGGTCTTGGCACAGGGGCTGCTTCCCCTGAGCGGAGGCTGTGGGCGGCAGCCCAGACACGCAGGGGCAGGCCCCAACCACCTGCACACGTCTCTGCTGGTGGGGAGAGCACTAGGGAAATGACGTCTGTCAGGCACCTTCTGGGCGCTCACGGAGTCAGCCTCCGGGTGTGTGGGGCTGCAGACCACAGCCAGGGGCCCTGGGAAGCCTGGTGCTCTCCGTGCTGTGCTGAGTCTGGGCGGCCAAGCGACCGCTGGAGGAGCCCTGCACTTGCCATTCCCTTCCCTATGACAGAGCTCTCACGGCTGGAGGGCTTGGCAGCGTGCACCCCACCGGCCCCTAAGCCCTCCGCAAGGACGCCTGGGGACTAGGTGCAAAGGCAAGGCAGGAGTGGAGCTGAGGCCAGGAAGGCGCCAGGAGCGTCTGCCTGTCTGGCGCAGCCTGCTCCTTCCCGGGCAGGAAGCCTAGCAGCGAGGCAAGTCTGGGCAAGGCTCGCCCAGGGCAGAGCAGCCTCACGCCAGCAACTCTGCCAGATCGGGCCTCTGAGCAGAGCTGGAGCTCTGCCGTACTGGAGGCTCACTGGGCTCCGCCCAAGGAGTGAGTGCAGACGCACGCAGCTGGGCTGCCTCCTCTTCTCCCGCGGAGGCTCGCTTCCCGCATGCTGTGCACTAGGCTTCCAGGCGGGGGCGCCCCGCGCCCCCTACAGGTCTTGGCTCAGGGGCTGCTTCCCTGGAGCTGGGGCTGCCGGCGGGAGCCCAGACACGCAGGGGCAGGCCCCACCACCTGCACACGTCTCTGCTGGGGAGCAGAGCGCTAGGGACATGACGTCTGTCAGGCACCTTCTGGGCGCCCACGGAGTCAGCCTCCGGGAGTGTGGGGCTGCAGACCACAGCCAGGGGACCTGGGAGCCTTGTGCTCCCCGTGCGGCGCTGAGTCTGGGCGGCCAAGCAACCGCTGGTGGAGCCCTGCACTTGCCCTCCCCTCCCCTCTACGAGAGGCCTCCCTGCTGGAGGGCTTGGCAGTGTGCAAGCCACCGGCTCCTAAGCCTTCCCCAAGGACGCCCGGGGCCTAGATGCAAAGGCAAGGCAGGAGTGGAGCTGAGGCCAGGAAGGCGCCAGTGGCCTCTCCCAGCATCGCACAGCCTGCTCCTTCCCGGGCAGCAAGCCTAGCAGCGAGGCAAGCCTGGGCAATCTCGCCCTGGGCAGAGCAGCCTCGCGCAAGGCACTTGACTAGATCCGGCCTCTGAGCAGAGCTGGAGCTCTGCCGTCCTGGAGGCACACTCGGCTCGGCCCAAGCCGGGATTGCAGCTGCACGCGGCTTGGCTCCCTCGACTCTTCCCAAGGAGGCTCGCTTCCAAGCGGACCGTGCACTTGGCTTCCAGGCAGGGACGCCCCGCGCCTCCTGCAGGTCTTGGCACAGGGGCTGCTTCCCCTGAGCGGAGGCTGTGGGCGGCAGCCCAGACACGCAGGGGCAGGCCCCAACCACCTGCACACGTCTCTGCTGGTGGGGAGAGCACTAGGGAAATGACGTCTGTCAGGCACCTTCTGGGCGCTCACGGAGTCAGCCTCCGGGTGTGTGGGGCTGCAGAACCACAGCCAGGGGCCCTGGGAAGCCTGGAGCTCTCCGTGCTGTGCTGAGTCTGGGCGGCCAAGCGACCGCTGGAGGAGCCCTGCACTTGCCATTCCCTTCCCTATGACAGAGCTCTCACGGCTGGAGGGCTTGGCAGCGTGCACCCCACCGGCCCCTAAGCCCTCCGCAAGGACGCCTGGGGACTAGGTGCAAAGGCAAGGCAGGAGTGGAGCTGAGGCCAGGAAGGCGCCAGGAGCGTCTGCCTGTCTGGCGCAGCCTGCTCCTTCCCGGACAGGAAGCCTAGCAGCGAGGCCAGTCTGGGCAAGGCTCGCCCAGGGCAGAGCAGACTCACGCCAGCAACTCTGCCAGATCGGGCCTCTGAGCAGAGCTGGAGCTCTGCCGTACTGGAGGCTCACTGGGCTCCGCCCAAGGAGTGAGTGCAGACGCACGCAGCTGGGCTGCCTCCTCTTCTCCCGCGGAGGCTCGCTTCCCGCATGCTGTGCACTAGGCTTCCAGGCGGGGGCGCCCCGCGCCCCCTACAGGTCTTGGCTCAGGGGCTGCTTCCCTGGAGCTGGGGCTGCCGGCGGGAGCCCAGACACGCAGGGGCAGGCCCCACCACCTGCACACGTCTCTGCTGGGGAGCAGAGCGCTAGGGACATGACGTCTGTCAGGCACCTTCTGGGCGCCCACGGAGTCAGCCTCCGGGAGTGTGGGGCTGCAGACCACAGCCAGGGGACCTGGGAGCCTTGTGCTCCCCGTGCGGCGCTGAGTCTGGGCGGCCAAGCAACCGCTGGTGGAGCCCTGCACTTGCCCTCCCCTCCCCTCTACGAGAGGCCTCCCTGCTGGAGGGCTTGGCAGTGTGCAAGCCACCGGCTCCTAAGCCTTCCCCAAGGACGCCCGGGGCCTAGATGCAAAGGCAAGGCAGGAGTGGAGCTGAGGCCAGGAAGGCGCCAGTGGCCTCTCCCAGCATCGCACAGCCTGCTCCTTCCCGGGCAGCAAGCCTAGCATCGAGGCAAGCCTGGGCAATCTCGCCCTGGGCAGAGCAGCCTCGCGCAAGGCACTTGACTAGATCCGGCCTCTGAGCAGAGCTGGAGCTCTGCCGTCCTGGAGGCACACTCGGCTCGGCCCAAGCCGGGATTGCAGCTGCACGCGGCTTGGCTCCCTCGACTCTTCCCAAGGAGGCTCGCTTCCAAGCGGACCGTGCACTTGGCTTCCAGGCAGGGACGCCCCGCGCCTCCTGCAGGTCTTGGCACAGGGGCTGCTTCCCCTGAGCGGAGGCTGTGGGCGGCAGCCCAGACACGCAGGGGCAGGCCCCAACCACCTGCACACGTCTCTGCTGGTGGGGAGAGCACTAGGGAAATGACGTCTGTCAGGCACCTTCTGGGCGCTCACGGAGTCAGCCTCCGGGTGTGTGGGGCTGCAGACCACAGCCAGGGGCCCTGGGAAGCCTGGTGCTCTCCGTGCTGTGCTGAGTCTGGGCGGCCAAGCGACCGCTGGAGGAGCCCTGCACTTGCCATTCCCTTCCCTATGACAGAGCTCTCACGGCTGGAGGGCTTGGCAGCGTGCACCCCACCGGCCCCTAAGACCTCCGCAAGGACGCCTGGGGACTAGGTGCAAAGGCAAGGCAGGAGTGGAGCTGAGGCCAGGAAGGCGCCAGGAGCGTCTGCCTGTCTGGCGCAGCCTGCTCCTTCCCGGGCAGGAAGCCTAGCAGCGAGGCCAGTCTGGGCAAGGCTCGCCCAGGGCAGAGCAGACTCACGCCAGCAACTCTGCCAGATCGGGCCTCTGAGCAGAGCTGGAGCTCTGCCGTACTGGAGGCTCACTGGGCTCCGCCCAAGGAGTGAGTGCAGACGCACGCAGCTGGGCTGCCTCCTCTTCTCCCGCGGAGGCTCGCTTCCCGCATGCTGTGCACTAGGCTTCCAGGCGGGGGCGCCCCGCGCCCCCTGCAGGTCTTGGCTCAGGGGCTGCTTCCCTGGAGCTGGGGCTGCCGGCGGGAGCCCAGACACGCAGGGGCAGGCCCCACCACCTGCACACGTCTCTGCTGGGGAGCAGAGCGCTAGGGACATGACGTCTGTCAGGCACCTTCTGGGCGCCCACGGAGTCAGCCTCCGGGAGTGTGGGGCTGCAGACCACAGCCAGGGGACCTGGGAGCCTTGTGCTCCCCGTGCGGCGCTGAGTCTGGGCGGCCAAGCAACCGCTGGTGGAGCCCTGCACTTGCCCTCCCCTCCCCTCTACGAGAGGCCTCCCTGCTGGAGGGCTTGGCAGTGTGCAAGCCACCGGCTCCTAAGCCTTCCCCAAGGACGCACGGGGCCTAGATGCAAAGGCAAGGCAGGAGTGGAGCTGAGGCCAGGAAGGCGCCAGTGGCCTCTCCCAGCATCGCACAGCCTGCTCCTTCCCGGGCAGCAAGCCTAGCATCGAGGCAAGCCTGGGCAATCTCGCCCTGGGCAGAGCAGCCTCGCGCAAGGCACTTGACTAGATCCGGCCTCTGAGCAGAGCTGGAGCTCTGCCGTCCTGGAGGCACACTCGGCTCGGCCCAAGCCGGGATTGCAGCTGCACGCGGCTTGGCTCCCTCGACTCTTCCCAAGGAGGCTCGCTTCCAAGCGGACCGTGCACTTGGCTTCCAGGCAGGGACGCCCCGCGCCTCCTGCAGGTCTTGGCACAGGGGCTGCTTCCCCTGAGCGGAGGCTGTGGGCGGCAGCCCAGACACGCAGGGGCAGGCCCCAACCACCTGCACACGTCTCTGCTGGTGGGGAGAGCACTAGGGAAATGACGTCTGTCAGGCACCTTCTGGGCGCTCACGGAGTCAGCCTCCGGGTGTGTGGGGCTGCAGACCACAGCCAGGGGCCCTGGGAAGCCTGGTGCTCTCCGTGCTGTGCTGAGTCTGGGCGGCCAAGCGACCGCTGGAGGAGCCCTGCACTTGCCATTCCCTTCCCTATGACAGAGCTCTCACGGCTGGAGGGCTTGGCAGCGTGCACCCCACCGGCCCCTAAGCCCTCCGCAAGGACGCCTGGGGACTAGGTGCAAAGGCAAGGCAGGAGTGGAGCTGAGGCCAGGAAGGCGCCAGGAGCGTCTGCCTGTCTGGCGCAGCCTGCTCCTTCCCGGGCAGGAAGCCTAGCAGCGAGGCAAGTCTGGGCAAGGCTCGCCCAGGGCAGAGCAGCCTCACGCCAGCAACTCTGCCAGATCGGGCCTCTGAGCAGAGCTGGAGCTCTGCCGTACTGGAGGCTCACTGGGCTCCGCCCAAGGAGTGAGTGCAGACGCACGCAGCTGGGCTGCCTCCTCTTCTCCCGCGGAGGCTCGCTTCCCGCATGCTGTGCACTAGGCTTCCAGGCGGGGGCGCCCCGCGCCCCCTACAGGTCTTGGCTCAGGGGCTGCTTCCCTGGAGCTGGGGCTGCCGGCGGGAGCCCAGACACGCAGGGGCAGGCCCCACCACCTGCACACGTCTCTGCTGGGGAGCAGAGCGCTAGGGACATGACGTCTGTCAGGCACCTTCTGGGCGCCCACGGAGTCAGCCTCCGGGAGTGTGGGGCTGCAGACCACAGCCAGGGGACCTGGGAGCCTTGTGCTCCCCGTGCGGCGCTGAGTCTGGGCGGCCAAGCAACCGCTGGTGGAGCCCTGCACTTGCCCTCCCCTCCCCTCTACGAGAGGCCTCACTGCTGGAGGGCTTGGCAGTGTGCAAGCCACCGGCTCCTAAGCCTTCCCCAAGGACGCCCGGGGCCTAGATGCAAAGGCAAGGCAGGAGTGGAGCTGAGGCCAGGAAGGCGCCAGTGGCCTCTCCCAGCATCGCACAGCCTGCTCCTTCCCGGGCAGCAAGCCTAGCAGCGAGGCAAGCCTGGGCAAGTCTCGCCCAGGGCAGAGCAGCCTCGCGCAAGGCACTTGACTAGATCCGGCCTCTGAGCAGAGCTGGAGCTCTGCCGTCCTGGAGGCACACTCGGCTCGGCCCAAGCCGGGATTGCAGCTGCACGCGGCTTGGCTCCCTCGACTCTTCCCAAGGAGGCTCGCTTCCAAGCGGACCGTGCACTTGGCTTCCAGGCAGGGACGCCCCGCGCCTCCTGCAGGTCTTGGCACAGGGGCTGCTTCCCCTGAGCGGAGGCTGTGGGCGGCAGCCCAGACACGCAGGGGCAGGCCCCAACCACCTGCACACGTCTCTGCTGGTGGGGAGAGCACTAGGGAAATGACGTCTGTCAGGCACCTTCTGGGCGCTCACGGAGTCAGCCTCCGGGTGTGTGGGGCTGCAGACCACAGCCAGGGGCCCTGGGAAGCCTGGTGCTCTCCGTGCTGTGCTGAGTCTGGGCGGCCAAGCGACCGCTGGAGGAGCCCTGCACTTGCCATTCCCTTCCCTATGACAGAGCTCTCACGGCTGGAGGGCTTGGCAGCGTGCACCCCACCGGCCCCTAAGCCCTCCGCAAGGACGCCTGGGGACTAGGTGCAAAGGCAAGGCAGGAGTGGAGCTGAGGCCAGGAAGGCGCCAGGAGCGTCTGCCTGTCTGGCGCAGCCTGCTCCTTCCCGGGCAGGAAGCCTAGCAGCGAGGCAAGTCTGGGCAAGGCTCGCCCAGGGCAGAGCAGCCTCACGCCAGCAACTCTGCCAGATCGGGCCTCTGAGCAGAGCTGGAGCTCTGCCGTACTGGAGGCTCACTGGGCTCCGCCCAAGGAGTGAGTGCAGACGAACGCAGCTGGGCTGCCTCCTCTTCTCCCGCGGAGGCTCGCTTCCCGCATGCTGTGCACTAGGCTTCCAGGCGGGGGCGCCCCGCGCCCCCTACAGGTCTTGGCTCAGGGGCTGCTTCCCTGGAGCTGGGGCTGCCGGCGGGAGCCCAGACACGCAGGGGCAGGCCCCACCACCTGCACACGTCTCTGCTGGGGAGCAGAGCGCTAGGGACATGACATCTGTCAGGCACCTTCTGGGCGCCCACGGAGTCAGCCTCCGGGAGTGTGGGGCTGCAGACCACAGCCAGGGGACCTGGGAGCCTTGTGCTCCCCGTGCGGCGCTGAGTCTGGGCGGCCAAGCAACCGCTGGTGGAGCCCTGCACTTGCCCTCCCCTCCCCTCTACGAGAGGCCTCCCTGCTGGAGGGCTAGGCAGTGTGCAAGCCACCGGCTCCTAAGCCTTCCCCAAGGACGCCCGGGGCCTAGATGCAAAGGCAAGGCAGGAGTGGAGCTGAGGCCAGGAAGGCGCCAGTGGCCTCTCCCAGCATCGCACAGCCTGCTCCTTCCCGGGCAGCAAGCCTAGCAGCGAGGCAAGCCTGGGCAAGTCTCGCCCAGGGCAGAGCAGCCTCGCGCAAGGCACTTGACTAGATCCGGCCTCTGAGCAGAGCTGGAGCTCTGCCGTCCTGGAGGCACACTCGGCTCGGCCCAAGCCGGGATTGCAGCTGCACGCGGCTTGGCTCCCTCGACTCTTCCCAAGGAGGCTCGCTTCCAAGCGGACCGTGCACTTGGCTTCCAGGCAGGGACGCCCCGCGCCTCCTGCAGGTCTTGGCACAGGGGCTGCTTCCCCTGAGCGGAGGCTGTGGGCGGCAGCCCAGACACGCAGGGGCAGGCCCCAACCACCTGCACACGTCTCTGCTGGTGGGGAGAGCACTAGGGAAATGACGTCTGTCAGGCACCTTCTGGGCGCTCACGGAGTCAGCCTCCGGGTGTGTGGGGCTGCAGACCACAGCCAGGGGCCCTGGGAAGCCTGGTGCTCTCCGTGCTGTGCTGAGTCTGGGCGGCCAAGCGACCGCTGGAGGAGCCCTGCACTTGCCATTCCCTTCCCTATGACAGAGCTCTCACGGCTGGAGGGCTTGGCAGCGTGCACCCCACCGGCCCCTAAGCCCTCCGCAAGGACGCCTGGGGACTAGGTGCAAAGGCAAGGCAGGAGTGGAGCTGAGGCCAGGAAGGCGCCAGGAGCGTCTGCCTGTCTGGCGCAGCCTGCTCCTTCCCGGGCAGGAAGCCTAGCAGCGAGGCCAGTCTGGGCAAGGCTCGCCCAGGGCAGAGCAGCCTCACGCCAGCAACTCTGCCAGATCGGGCCTCTGAGCAGAGCTGGAGCTCTGCCGTACTGGAGGCTCACTGGGCTCCGCCCAAGGAGTGAGTGCAGACGCACGCAGCTGGGCTGCCTCCTCTTCTCCCGCGGAGGCTCGCTTCCCGCATGCTGTGCACTAGGCTTCCAGGCGGGGGCGCCCCGCGCCCCCTACAGGTCTTGGCTCAGGGGCTGCTTCCCTGGAGCTGGGGCTGCCGGCGGGAGCCCAGACACGCAGGGGCAGGCCCCACCACCTGCACACGTCTCTGCTGGGGAGCAGAGCGCTAGGGACATGACGTCTGTCAGGCACCTTCTGGGCGCCCACGGAGTCAGCCTCCGGGAGTGTGGGGCTGCAGACCACAGCCAGGGGACCTGGGAGCCTTGTGCTCCCCGTGCGGCGCTGAGTCTGGGCGGCCAAGCAACCGCTGGTGGAGCCCTGCACTTGCCCTCCCCTCCCCTCTACGAGAGGCCTCCCTGCTGGAGGGCTTGGCAGTGTGCAAGCCACCGGCTCCTAAGCCTTCCCCAAGGACGCCCGGGGCCTAGATGCAAAGGCAAGGCAGGAGTGGAGCTGAGGCCAGGAAGGCGCCAGTGGCCTCTCCCAGCATCGCACAGCCTGCTCCTTCCCGGGCAGCAAGCCTAGCAGCGAGGCAAGCCTGGGCAAGTCTCGCCCTGGGCAGAGCAGCCTCGCGCAAGGCACTTGACTAGATCCGGCCTCTGAGCAGAGCTGGAGCTCTGCCGTCCTGGAGGCACACTCGGCTCGGCCCAAGCCGGGATTGCAGCTGCACGCGGCTTGGCTCCCTCGACTCTTCCCAAGGAGGCTCGCTTCCAAGCGGACCGTGCACTTGGCTTCCAGGCAGGGACGCCCCGCGCCTCCTGCAGGTCTTGGCACAGGGGCTGCTTCCCCTGAGCGGAGGCTGTGGGCGGCAGCCCAGACACGCAGGGGCAGGCCCCAACCACCTGCACATGTCTCTGCTGGTGGGGAGAGCACTAGGGAAATGACGTCTGTCAGGCACCTTCTGGGCGCTCACGGAGTCAGCCTCCGGGTGTGTGGGGCTGCAGACCACATCCAGGGGCCCTGGGAAGCCTGGTGCTCTCCGTGCTGTGCTGAGTCTGGGCGGCCAAGCGACCGCTGGAGGAGCCCTGCACTTGCCATTCCCTTCCCTATGACAGAGCTCTCACGGCTGGAGGGCTTGGCAGCGTGCACCCCACCGGCCCCTAAGCCCTCCGCAAGGACGCCTGGGGACTAGGTGCAAAGGCAAGGCAGGAGTGGAGCTGAGGCCAGGAAGGCGCCAGGAGTGTCTGCCTGTCCGGCGCAGCCTGCTCCTTCCCGGGCAGGAAGCCTAGCAGCGAGGCAAGTCTGGGCAAGGCTCGCCCAGGGCAGAGCAGCCTCACGCCAGCAACTCTGCCAGATCGGGCCTCTGAGCAGAGCTGGAGCTCTGCCGTACTGGAGGCTCACTGGGCTCCGCCCAAGGAGTGAGTGCAGACGCACGCAGCTGGGCTGCCTCCTCTTCTCCCGCGGAGGCTCGCTTCCCGCATGCTGTGCACTAGGCTTCCAGGCGGGGGCGCCCCGCGCCCCCTACAGGTCTTGGCTCAGGGGCTGCTTCCCTGGAGCTGGGGCTGCCGGCGGGAGCCCAGACACGCAGGGGCAGGCCCCACCACCTGCACACGTCTCTGCTGGGGAGCAGAGCGCTAGGGACATGACGTCTGTCAGGCACCTTCTGGGCGCCCACGGAGTCAGCCTCCGGGAGTGTGGGGCTGCAGACCACAGCCAGGGGACCTGGGAGCCTTGTGCTCCCCGTGCGGCGCTGAGTCTGGGCGGCCAAGCAACCGCTGGTGGAGCCCTGCACTTGCCCTCCCCTCCCCTCTACGAGAGGCCTCACTGCTGGAGGGCTTGGCAGTGTGCAAGCCACCGGCTCCTAAGCCTTCCCCAAGGACGCCCGGGGCCTAGATGCAAAGGCAAGGCAGGAGTGGAGCTGAGGCCAGGAAGGCGCCAGTGGCCTCTCCCAGCATCGCACAGCCTGCTCCTTCCCGGGCAGCAAGCCTAGCAGCGAGGCAAGCCTGGGCAAGTCTCGCCCAGGGCAGAGCAGCCTCGCGCAAGGCACTTGACTAGATCCGGCCTCTGAGCAGAGCTGGAGCTCTGCCGTCCTGGAGGCACACTCGGCTCGGCCCAAGCCGGGATTGCAGCTGCACGCGGCTTGGCTCCCTCGACTCTTCCCAAGGAGGCTCGCTTCCAAGCGGACCGTGCACTTGGCTTCCAGGCAGGGACGCCCCGCGCCTCCTGCAGGTCTTGGCACAGGGGCTGCTTCCCCTGAGCGGAGGCTGTGGGCGGCAGCCCAGACACGCAGGGGCAGGCCCCAACCACCTGCACACGTCTCTGCTGGTGGGGAGAGCACTAGGGAAATGACGTCTGTCAGGCACCTTCTGGGCGCTCACGGAGTCAGCCTCCGGGTGTGTGGGGCTGCAGACCACAGCCAGGGGCCCTGGGAAGCCTGGTGCTCTCCGTGCTGTGCTGAGTCTGGGCGGCCAAGCGACCGCTGGAGGAGCCCTGCACTTGCCATTCCCTTCCCTATGACAGAGCTCTCACGGCTGGAGGGCTTGGCAGCGTGCACCCCACCGGCCCCTAAGCCCTCCGCAAGGACGCCTGGGGACTAGGTGCAAAGGCAAGGCAGGAGTGGAGCTGAGGCCAGGAAGGCGCCAGGAGCGTCTGCCTGTCTGGCGCAGCCTGCTCCTTCCCGGGCAGGAAGCCTAGCAGCGAGGCAAGTCTGGGCAATGCTCGCCCAGGGCAGAGCAGCCTCACGCCAGCAACTCTGCCAGATCGGGCCTCTGAGCAGAGCTGGAGCTCTGCCGTACTGGAGGCTCACTGGGCTCCGCCCAAGGAGTGAGTGCAGACGCACGCAGCTGGGCTGCCTCCTCTTCTCCCGCGGAGGCTCGCTTCCCGCATGCTGTGCACTAGGCTTCCAGGCGGGGGCGCCCCGCGCCCCCTACAGGTCTTGGCTCAGGGGCTGCTTCCCTGGAGCTGGGGCTGCCGGCGGGAGCCCAGACACGCAGGGGCAGGCCCCACCACCTGCACACGTCTCTGCTGGGGAGCAGAGCGCTAGGGACATGACGTCTGTCAGGCACCTTCTGGGCGCCCACGGAGTCAGCCTCCGGGAGTGTGGGGCTGCAGACCACAGCCAGGGGACCTGGGAGCCTTGTGCTCCCCGTGCGGCGCTGAGTCTGGGCGGCCAAGCAACCGCTGGTGGAGCCCTGCACTTGCCCTCCCCTCCCCTCGACGAGAGGCCTCCCTGCTGGAGGTCTTGGCAGTGTGCAAGCCACCGGCTCCTAAGCCTTCCCCAAGGACGCCCGGGGCCTAGATGCAAAGGCAAGGCAGGAGTGGAGCTGAGGCCAGGAAGGCGCCAGTGGCCTCTCCCAGCATCGCACAGCCTGCTCCTTCCCGGGCAGCAAGCCTAGCAGTGAGGCAAGCCTGGGCAAGTCTCGCCCAGGGCAGAGCAGCCTCGCGCAAGGCACTTGACTAGATCCGGCCTCTGAGCAGAGCTGGAGCTCTGCCGTCCTGGAGGCACACTCGGCTCGGCCCAAGCCGGGATTGCAGCTGCACGCGGCTTGGCTCCCTCGACTCTTCCCAAGGAGGCTCGCTTCCAAGCGGACCGTGCACTTGGCTTCCAGGCAGGGACGCCCCGCGCCTCCTGCAGGTCTTGGCACAGGGGCTGCTTCCCCTGAGCGGAGGCTGTGGGCGGCAGCCCAGACACGCAGGGGCAGGCCCCAACCACCTGCACACGTCTCTGCTGGTGGGGAGAGCACTAGGGAAATGACGTCTGTCAGGCACCTTCTGGGCGCTCACGGAGTCAGCCTCCGGGTGTGTGGGGCTGCAGACCACAGCCAGGGGCCCTGGGAAGCCTGGTGCTCTCCGTGCTGTGCTGAGTCTGGGCGGCCAAGCGACCGCTGGAGGAGCCCTGCACTTGCCATTCCCTTCCCTATGACAGAGCTCTCACGGCTGGAGGGCTTGGCAGCGTGCACCCCACCGGCCCCTAAGCCCTCCGCAAGGACGCCTGGGGACTAGGTGCAAAGGCAAGGCAGGAGTGGAGCTGAGGCCAGGAAGGCGCCAGGAGCGTCTGCCTGTCTGGCGCAGCCTGCTCCTTCCCGGGCAGGAAGCCTAGCAGCGAGGCCAGTCTGGGCAAGGCTCGCCCAGGGCAGAGCAGCCTCACGCCAGCAACTCTGCCAGATCGGGCCTCTGAGCAGAGCTGGAGCTCTGCCGTACTGGAGGCTCACTGGGCTCCGCCCAAGGAGTGAGTGCAGACGCACGCAGCTGGGCTGCCTCCTCTTCTCCCGAGGAGGCTCGCTTCCCGCATGCTGTGCACTAGGCTTCCAGGCGGGGGCGCCCCGCGCCCCCTACAGGTCTTGGCTCAGGGGCTGCTTCCCTGGAGCTGGGGCTGCCGGCGGGAGCCCAGACACGCAGGGGCAGGCCCCACCACCTGCACACGTCTCTGCTGGGGAGCAGAGCGCTAGGGACATGACGTCTGTCAGGCACCTTCTGGGCGCCCACGGAGTCAGCCTCCGGGAGTGTGGGGCTGCAGACCACAGCCAGGGGACCTGGGAGCCTTGTGCTCCCCGTGCGGCGCTGAGTCTGGGCGGCCAAGCAACCGCTGGTGGAGCCCTGCACTTGCCCTCCCCTCCCCTCTACGAGAGGCCTCACTGCTGGAGGGCTTGGCAGTGTGCAAGCCACCGGCTCCTAAGCCTTCCCCAAGGACGCCCGGGGCCTAGATGCAAAGGCAAGGCAGGAGTGGAGCTGAGGCCAGGAAGGCGCCAGTGGCCTCTCCCAGCATCGCACAGCCTGCTCCTTCCCGGGCAGCAAGCCTAGCAGCGAGGCAAGCCTGGGCAAGTCTCGCCCAGGGCAGAGCAGCCTCGCGCAAGGCACTTGACTAGATCCGGCCTCTGAGCAGAGCTGGAGCTCTGCCGTCCTGGAGGCACACTCGGCTCGGCCCAAGCCGGGATTGCAGCTGCACGCGGCTTGGCTCCCTCGACTCTTCCCAAGGAGGCTCGCTTCCAAGCGGACCGTGCACTTGGCTTCCAGGCAGGGACGCCCCGCGCCTCCTGCAGGTCTTGGCACAGGGGCTGCTTCCCCTGAGCGGAGGCTGTGGGCGGCAGCCCAGACACGCAGGGGCAGGCCCCAACCACCTGCACACGTCTCTGCTGGTGGGGAGAGCACTAGGGAAATGACGTCTGTCAGGCACCTTCTGGGCGCTCACGGAGTCAGCCTCCGGGTGTGTGGGGCTGCAGACCACAGCCAGGGGCCCTGGGAAGCCTGGTGCTCTCCGTGCTGTGCTGAGTCTGGGCGGCCAAGCGACCGCTGGAGGAGCCCTGCACTTGCCATTCCCTTCCCTATGACAGAGCTCTCACGGCTGGAGGGCTTGGCAGCGTGCACCCCACCGGCCCCTAAGCCCTCCGCAAGGACGCCTGGGGACTAGGTGCAAAGGCAAGGCAGGAGTGGAGCTGAGGCCAGGAAGGCGCCAGGAGCGTCTGCCTGTCTGGCGCAGCCTGCTCCTTCCCGGGCAGGAAGCCTAGCAGCGAGGCCAGTCTGGGCAAGGCTCGCCCAGGGCAGAGCAGCCTCACGCCAGCAACTCTGCCAGATCGGGCCTCTGAGCAGAGCTGGAGCTCTGCCGTACTGGAGGCTCACTGGGCTCCGCCCAAGGAGTGAGTGCAGACGCACGCAGCTGGGCTGCCTCCTCTTCTCCCGCGGAGGCTCGCTTCCCGCATGCTGTGCACTAGGCTTCCAGGCGGGGGCGCCCCGCGCCCCCTACAGGTCTTGGCTCAGGGGCTGCTTCCCTGGAGCTGGGGCTGCCGGCGGGAGCCCAGACACGCAGGGGCAGGCCCCACCACCTGCACACGTCTCTGCTGGGGAGCAGAGCGCTAGGGACATGACGTCTGTCAGGCACCTTCTGGGCGCCCACGGAGTCAGCCTCCGGGAGTGTGGGGCTGCAGACCACAGCCAGGGGACCTGGGAGCCTTGTGCTCCCCGTGCGGCGCTGAGTCTGGGCGGCCAAGCAACCGCTGGTGGAGCCCTGCACTTGCCCTCCCCTCCCCTCTACGAGAGGCCTCACTGCTGGAGGGCTTGGCAGTGTGCAAGCCACCGGCTCCTAAGCCTTCCCCAAGGACGCCCGGGGCCTAGATGCAAAGGCAAGGCAGGAGTGGAGCTGAGGCCAGGAAGGCGCCAGTGGCCTCTCCCAGCATCGCACAGCCTGCTCCTTCCCGGGCAGCAAGCCTAGCAGCGAGGCAAGCCTGGGCAAGTCTCGCCCAGGGCAGAGCAGCCTCGCGCAAGGCACTTGACTAGATCCGGCCTCTGAGCAGAGCTGGAGCTCTGCCGTCCTGGAGGCACACTCGGCTCGGCCCAAGCCGGGATTGCAGCTGCACGCGGCTTGGCTCCCTCGACTCTTCCCAAGGAGGCTCGCTTCCAAGCGGACCGTGCACTTGGCTTCCAGGCAGGGACGCCCCGCGCCTCCTGCAGGTCTTGGCACAGGGGCTGCTTCCCCTGAGCGGAGGCTGTGGGCGGCAGCCCAGACACGCAGGGGCAGGCCCCAACCACCTGCACACGTCTCTGCTGGTGGGGAGAGCACTAGGGAAATGACGTCTGTCAGGCACCTTCTGGGCGCTCACGGAGTCAGCCTCCGGGTGTGTGGGGCTGCAGACCACAGCCAGGGGCCCTGGGAAGCCTGGTGCTCTCCGTGCTGTGCTGAGTCTGGGCGGCCAAGCGACCGCTGGAGGAGCCCTGCACTTGCCATTCCCTTCCCTATGACAGAGCTCTCACGGCTGGAGGGCTTGGCAGCGTGCACCCCACCGGCCCCTAAGCCCTCCGCAAGGACGCCTGGGGACTAGGTGCAAAGGCAAGGCAGGAGTGGAGCTGAGGCCAGGAAGGCGCCAGGAGCGTCTGCCTGTCTGGCGCAGCCTGCTCCTTCCCGGGCAGGAAGCCTAGCAGCGAGGCCAGTCTGGGCAAGGCTCGCCCAGGGCAGAGCAGCCTCACGCCAGCAACTCTGCCAGATCGGGCCTCTGAGCAGAGCTGGAGCTCTGCCGTACTGGAGGCTCACTGGGCTCCGCCCAAGGAGTGAGTGCAGACGCACGCAGCTGGGCTGCCTCCTCTTCTCCCGCGGAGGCTCGCTTCCCGCATGCTGTGCACTAGGCTTCCAGGCGGGGGCGCCCCGCGCCCCCTACAGGTCTTGGCTCAGGGGCTGCTTCCCTGGAGCTGGGGCTGCCGGCGGGAGCCCAGACACGCAGGGGCAGGCCCCACCACCTGCACACGTCTCTGCTGGGGAGCAGAGCGCTAGGGACATGACGTCTGTCAGGCACCTTCTGGGCGCCCACGGAGTCAGCCTCCGGGAGTGTGGGGCTGCAGACCACAGCCAGGGGACCTGGGAGCCTTGTGCTCCCCGTGCGGCGCTGAGTCTGGGCGGCCAAGCAACCGCTGGTGGAGCCCTGCACTTGCCCTCCCCTCCCCTCTACGAGAGGCCTCACTGCTGGAGGGCTTGGCAGTGTGCAAGCCACCGGCTCCTAAGCCTTCCCCAAGGACGCCCGGGGCCTAGATGCAAAGGCAAGGCAGGAGTGGAGCTGAGGCCAGGAAGGCGCCAGTGGCCTCTCCCAGCATCGCACAGCCTGCTCCTTCCCGGGCAGCAAGCCTAGCAGCGAGGCAAGCCTGGGCAAGTCTCGCCCAGGGCAGAGCAGCCTCGCGCAAGGCACTTGACTAGATCCGGCCTCTGAGCAGAGCTGGAGCTCTGCCGTCCTGGAGGCACACTCGGCTCGGCCCAAGCCGGGATTGCAGCTGCACGCGGCTTGGCTCCCTCGACTCTTCCCAAGGAGGCTCGCTTCCAAGCGGACCGTGCACTTGGCTTCCAGGCAGGGACGCCCCGCGCCTCCTGCAGGTCTTGGCACAGGGGCTGCTTCCCCTGAGCGGAGGCTGTGGGCGGCAGCCCAGACACGCAGGGGCAGGCCCCAACCACCTGCACACGTCTCTGCTGGTGGGGAGAGCACTAGGGAAATGACGTCTGTCAGGCACCTTCTGGGCGCTCACGGAGTCAGCCTCCGGGTGTGTGGGGCTGCAGACCACAGCCAGGGGCCCTGGGAAGCCTGGTGCTCTCCGTGCTGTGCTGAGTCTGGGCGGCCAAGCGACCGCTGGAGGAGCCCTGCACTTGCCATTCCCTTCCCTATGACAGAGCTCTCACGGCTGGAGGGCTTGGCAGCGTGCACCCCACCGGCCCCTAAGCCCTCCGCAAGGACGCCTGGGGACTAGGTGCAAAGGCAAGGCAGGAGTGGAGCTGAGGCCAGGAAGGCGCCAGGAGCGTCTGCCTGTCTGGCGCAGCCTGCTCCTTCCCGGGCAGGAAGCCTAGCAGCGAGGCCAGTCTGGGCAAGGCTCGCCCAGGGCAGAGCAGCCTCACGCCAGCAACTCTGCCAGATCGGGCCTCTGAGCAGAGCTGGAGCTCTGCCGTACTGGAGGCTCACTGGGCTCCGCCCAAGGAGTGAGTGCAGACGCACGCAGCTGGGCTGCCTCCTCTTCTCCCGAGGAGGCTCGCTTCCCGCATGCTGTGCACTAGGCTTCCAGGCGGGGGCGCCCCGCGCCCCCTACAGGTCTTGGCTCAGGGGCTGCTTCCCTGGAGCTGGGGCTGCCGGCGGGAGCCCAGACACGCAGGGGCAGGCCCCACCACCTGCACACGTCTCTGCTGGGGAGCAGAGCGCTAGGGACATGACGTCTGTCAGGCACCTTCTGGGCGCCCACGGAGTCAGCCTCCGGGAGTGTGGGGCTGCAGACCACAGCCAGGGGACCTGGGAGCCTTGTGCTCCCCGTGCGGCGCTGAGTCTGGGCGGCCAAGCAACCGCTGGTGGAGCCCTGCACTTGCCCTCCCCTCCCCTCTACGAGAGGCCTCACTGCTGGAGGGCTTGGCAGTGTGCAAGCCACCGGCTCCTAAGCCTTCCCCAAGGACGCCCGGGGCCTAGATGCAAAGGCAAGGCAGGAGTGGAGCTGAGGCCAGGAAGGCGCCAGTGGCCTCTCCCAGCATCGCACAGCCTGCTCCTTCCCGGGCAGCAAGCCTAGCAGCGAGGCAAGCCTGGGCAAGTCTCGCCCAGGGCAGAGCAGCCTCGCGCAAGGCACTTGACTAGATCCGGCCTCTGAGCAGAGCTGGAGCTCTGCCGTCCTGGAGGCACACTCGGCTCGGCCCAAGCCGGGATTGCAGCTGCACGCGGCTTGGCTCCCTCGACTCTTCCCAAGGAGGCTCGCTTCCAAGCGGACCGTGCACTTGGCTTCCAGGCAGGGACGCCCCGCGCCTCCTGCAGGTCTTGGCACAGGGGCTGCTTCCCCTGAGCGGAGGCTGTGGGCGGCAGCCCAGACACGCAGGGGCAGGCCCCAACCACCTGCACACGTCTCTGCTGGTGGGGAGAGCACTAGGGAAATGACGTCTGTCAGGCACCTTCTGGGCGCTCACGGAGTCAGCCTCCGGGTGTGTGGGGCTGCAGACCACAGCCAGGGGCCCTGGGAAGCCTGGTGCTCTCCGTGCTGTGCTGAGTCTGGGCGGCCAAGCGACCGCTGGAGGAGCCCTGCACTTGCCATTCCCTTCCCTATGACAGAGCTCTCACGGCTGGAGGGCTTGGCAGCGTGCACCCCACCGGCCCCTAAGCCCTCCGCAAGGACGCCTGGGGACTAGGTGCAAAGGCAAGGCAGGAGTGGAGCTGAGGCCAGGAAGGCGCCAGGAGCGTCTGCCTGTCTGGCGCAGCCTGCTCCTTCCCGGGCAGGAAGCCTAGCAGCGAGGCCAGTCTGGGCAAGGCTCGCCCAGGGCAGAGCAGCCTCACGCCAGCAACTCTGCCAGATCGGGCCTCTGAGCAGAGCTGGAGCTCTGCCGTACTGGAGGCTCACTGGGCTCCGCCCAAGGAGTGAGTGCAGACGCACGCAGCTGGGCTGCCTCCTCTTCTCCCGCGGAGGCTCGCTTCCCGCATGCTGTGCACTAGGCTTCCAGGCGGGGGCGCCCCGCGCCCCCTACAGGTCTTGGCTCAGGGGCTGCTTCCCTGGAGCTGGGGCTGCCGGCGGGAGCCCAGACACGCAGGGGCAGGCCCCACCACCTGCACACGTCTCTGCTGGGGAGCAGAGCGCTAGGGACATGACGTCTGTCAGGCACCTTCTGGGCGCCCACGGAGTCAGCCTCCGGGAGTGTGGGGCTGCAGACCACAGCCAGGGGACCTGGGAGCCTTGTGCTCCCCGTGCGGCGCTGAGTCTGGGCGGCCAAGCAACCGCTGGTGGAGCCCTGCACTTGCCCTCCCCTCCCCTCTACGAGAGGCCTCACTGCTGGAGGGCTTGGCAGTGTGCAAGCCACCGGCTCCTAAGCCTTCCCCAAGGACGCCCGGGGCCTAGATGCAAAGGCAAGGCAGGAGTGGAGCTGAGGCCAGGAAGGCGCCAGTGGCCTCTCCCAGCATCGCACAGCCTGCTCCTTCCCGGGCAGCAAGCCTAGCAGCGAGGCAAGCCTGGGCAAGTCTCGCCCAGGGCAGAGCAGCCTCGCGCAAGGCACTTGACTAGATCCGGCCTCTGAGCAGAGCTGGAGCTCTGCCGTCCTGGAGGCACACTCGGCTCGGCCCAAGCCGGGATTGCAGCTGCACGCGGCTTGGCTCCCTCGACTCTTCCCAAGGAGGCTCGCTTCCAAGCGGACCGTGCACTTGGCTTCCAGGCAGGGACGCCCCGCGCCTCCTGCAGGTCTTGGCACAGGGGCTGCTTCCCCTGAGCGGAGGCTGTGGGCGGCAGCCCAGACACGCAGGGGCAGGCCCCAACCACCTGCACACGTCTCTGCTGGTGGGGAGAGCACTAGGGAAATGACGTCTGTCAGGCACCTTCTGGGCGCTCACGGAGTCAGCCTCCGGGTGTGTGGGGCTGCAGACCACAGCCAGGGGCCCTGGGAAGCCTGGTGCTCTCCGTGCTGTGCTGAGTCTGGGCGGCCAAGCGACCGCTGGAGGAGCCCTGCACTTGCCATTCCCTTCCCTATGACAGAGCTCTCACGGCTGGAGGGCTTGGCAGCGTGCACCCCACCGGCCCCTAAGCCCTCCGCAAGGACGCCTGGGGACTAGGTGCAAAGGCAAGGCAGGAGTGGAGCTGAGGCCAGGAAGGCGCCAGGAGCGTCTGCCTGTCTGGCGCAGCCTGCTCCTTCCCGGGCAGGAAGCCTAGCAGCGAGGCCAGTCTGGGCAAGGCTCGCCCAGGGCAGAGCAGCCTCACGCCAGCAACTCTGCCAGATCGGGCCTCTGAGCAGAGCTGGAGCTCTGCCGTACTGGAGGCTCACTGGGCTCCGCCCAAGGAGTGAGTGCAGACGCACGCAGCTGGGCTGCCTCCTCTTCTCCCGCGGAGGCTCGCTTCCCGCATGCTGTGCACTAGGCTTCCAGGCGGGGGCGCCCCGCGCCCCCTACAGGTCTTGGCTCAGGGGCTGCTTCCCTGGAGCTGGGGCTGCCGGCGGGAGCCCAGACACGCAGGGGCAGGCCCCACCACCTGCACACGTCTCTGCTGGGGAGCAGAGCGCTAGGGACATGACGTCTGTCAGGCACCTTCTGGGCGCCCACGGAGTCAGCCTCCGGGAGTGTGGGGCTGCAGACCACAGCCAGGGGACCTGGGAGCCTTGTGCTCCCCGTGCGGCGCTGAGTCTGGGCGGCCAAGCAACCGCTGGTGGAGCCCTGCACTTGCCCTCCCCTCCCCTCTACGAGAGGCCTCACTGCTGGAGGGCTTGGCAGTGTGCAAGCCACCGGCTCCTAAGCCTTCCCCAAGGACGCCCGGGGCCTAGATGCAAAGGCAAGGCAGGAGTGGAGCTGAGGCCAGGAAGGCGCCAGTGGCCTCTCCCAGCATCGCATAGCCTGCTCCTTCCCGGGCAGCAAGCCTAGCAGCGAGGCAAGCCTGGGCAAGTCTCGCCCAGGGCAGAGCAGCCTCGCGCAAGGCACTTGACTAGATCCGGCCTCTGAGCAGAGCTGGAGCTCTGCCGTCCTGGAGGCACACTCGGCTCGGCCCAAGCCGGGATTGCAGCTGCACGCGGCTTGGCTCCCTCGACTCTTCCCAAGGAGGCTCGCTTCCAAGCGGACCGTGCACTTGGCTTCCAGGCAGGGACGCCCCGCGCCTCCTGCAGGTCTTGGCACAGGGGCTGCTTCCCCTGAGCGGAGGCTGTGGGCGGCAGCCCAGACACGCAGGGGCAGGCCCCAACCACCTGCACACGTCTCTGCTGGTGGGGAGAGCACTAGGGAAATGACGTCTGTCAGGCACCTTCTGGGCGCTCACGGAGTCAGCCTCCGGGTGTGTGGGGCTGCAGACCACAGCCAGGGGCCCTGGGAAGCCTGGTGCTCTCCGTGCTGTGCTGAGTCTGGGCGGCCAAGCGACCGCTGGAGGAGCCCTGCACTTGCCATTCCCTTCCCTATGACAGAGCTCTCACGGCTGGAGGGCTTGGCAGCGTGCACCCCACCGGCCCCTAAGCCCTCCGCAAGGACGCCTGGGGACTAGGTGCAAAGGCAAGGCAGGAGTGGAGCTGAGGCCAGGAAGGCGCCAGGAGCGTCTGCCTGTCTGGCGCAGCCTGCTCCTTCCCGGGCAGGAAGCCTAGCAGCGAGGCCAGTCTGGGCAAGGCTCGCCCAGGGCAGAGCAGCCTCACGCCAGCAACTCTGCCAGATCGGGCCTCTGAGCAGAGCTGGAGCTCTGCCGTACTGGAGGCTCACTGGGCTCCGCCCAAGGAGTGAGTGCAGACGCACGCAGCTGGGCTGCCTCCTCTTCTCCCGCGGAGGCTCGCTTCCCGCATGCTGTGCACTAGGCTTCCAGGCGGGGGCGCCCCGCGCCCCCTACAGGTCTTGGCTCAGGGGCTGCTTCCCTGGAGCTGGGGCTGCCGGCGGGAGCCCAGACACGCAGGGGCAGGCCCCACCACCTGCACACGTCTCTGCTGGGGAGCAGAGCGCTAGGGACATGACGTCTGTCAGGCACCTTCTGGGCGCCCACGGAGTCAGCCTCCGGGAGTGTGGGGCTGCAGACCACAGCCAGGGGACCTGGGAGCCTTGTGCTCTCCGTGCGGCGCTGAGTCTGGGCGGCCAAGCAACCGCTGGTGGAGCCCTGCACTTGCCCTCCCCTCCCCTCTACGAGAGGCCTCCCTGCTGGAGGGCTTGGCAGTGTGCAAGCCACCGGCTCCTAAGCCTTCCCCAAGGACGCCCGGGGCCTAGATGCAAAGGCAAGGCAGGAGTGGAGCTGAGGCCAGGAAGGCGCCAGTGGCCTCTCCCAGCATCGCACAGCCTGCTCCTTCCCGGGCAGCAAGCCTAGCAGCGAGGCAAGCCTGGGCAAGTCTCGCCCAGGGCAGAGCAGCCTCGCGCAAGTCACTTGACTAGATCCGGCCTCTGAGCAGAGCTGGAGCTCTGCCGTCCTGGAGGCACACTCGGCTCGGCCCAAGCCGGGATTGCAGCTGCACGCGGCTTGGCTCCCTCGACTCTTCCCAAGGAGGCTCGCTTCCAAGCGGACCGTGCACTTGGCTTCCAGGCAGGGACGCCCCGCGCCTCCTGCAGGTCTTGGCACAGGGGCTGCTTCCCCTGAGCGGAGGCTGTGGGCGGCAGCCCAGACACGCAGGGGCAGGCCCCAACCACCTGCACACGTCTCTGCTGGTGGGGAGAGCACTAGGGAAATGACGTCTGTCAGGCACCTTCTGGGCGCTCACGGAGTCAGCCTCCGGGTGTGTGGGGCTGCAGACCACAGCCAGGGGCCCTGGGAAGCCTGGTGCTCTCCGTGCTGTGCTGAGTCTGGGCGGCCAAGCGACCGCTGGAGGAGCCCTGCACTTGCCATTCCCTTCCCTATGACAGAGCTCTCACGGCTGGAGGGCTTGGCAGCGTGCACCCCACCGGCCCCTAAGCCCTCCGCAAGGACGCCTGGGGACTAGGTGCAAAGGCAAGGCAGGAGTGGAGCTGAGGCCAGGAAGGCGCCAGGAGCGTCTGCCTGTCTGGCGCAGCCTGCTCCTTCCCAGGCAGGAAGCCTGGCAGCGAGGCCAGTCTGGGCAAGGCTCGCCCAGGGCAGAGCAGCCTCACGCCAGCAACTCTGCCAGATCGGGCCTCTGAGCAGAGCTGGAGCTCTGCCGTACTGGAGGCTCACTGGGCTCCGCCCAAGGAGTGAGTGCAGACGCACGCAGCTGGGCTGCCTCCTCTTCTCCCGAGGAGGCTCGCTTCCCGCATGCTGTGCACTAGGCTTCCAGGCGGGGGCGCCCCGCGCCCCCTACAGGTCTTGGCTCAGGGGCTGCTTCCCTGGAGCTGGGGCTGCCGGCGGGAGCCCAGACACGCAGGGGCAGGCCCCACCACCTGCACACGTCTCTGCTGGGGAGCAGAGCGCTAGGGACATGACGTCTGTCAGGCACCTTCTGGGCGCCCACGGAGTCAGCCTCCGGGAGTGTGGGGCTGCAGACCACAGCCAGGGGACCTGGGAGCCTTGTGCTCCCCGTGCGGCGCTGAGTCTGGGCGGCCAAGCAACCGCTGGTGGAGCCCTGCACTTGCCCTCCCCTCCCCTCTACGAGAGGCCTCCCTGCTGGAGGGCTTGGCAGTGTGCAAGCCACCGGCTCCTAAGCCTTCCCCAAGGACGCCCGGGGCCTAGATGCAAAGGCAAGGCAGGAGTGGAGCTGAGGCCAGGAAGGCGCCAGTGGCCTCTCCCAGCATCGCACAGCCTGCTCCTTCCCGGGCAGCAAGCCTAGCAGCGAGGCAAGCCTGGGCAAGTCTCGCCCAGGGCAGAGCAGCCTCGCGCAAGGCACTTGACTAGATCCGGCCTCTGAGCAGAGCTGGAGCTCTGCCGTCCTGGAGGCACACTCGGCTCGGCCCAAGCCGGGATTGCAGCTGCACGCGGCTTGGCTCCCTCGACTCTTCCCAAGGAGGCTCGCTTCCAAGCGGACCGTGCACTTGGCTTCCAGGCAGGGACGCCCCGCGCCTCCTGCAGGTCTTGGCACAGGGGCTGCTTCCCCTGAGCGGAGGCTGTGGGCGGCAGCCCAGACACGCAGGGGCAGGCCCCAACCACCTGCACACGTCTCTGCTGGTGGGGAGAGCACTAGGGAAATGACGTCTGTCAGGCACCTTCTGGGCGCTCACGGAGTCAGCCTCCGGGTGTGTGGGGCTGCAGACCACAGCCAGGGGCCCTGGGAAGCCTGGTGCTCTCCGTGCTGTGCTGAGTCTGGGCGGCCAAGCGACCGCTGGAGGAGCCCTGCACTTGCCATTCCCTTCCCTATGACAGAGCTCTCACGGCTGGAGGGCTTGGCAGCGTGCACCCCACCGGCCCCTAAGCCCTCCGCAAGGACGCCTGGGGACTAGGTGCAAAGGCAAGGCAGGAGTGGAGCTGAGGCCAGGAAGGCGCCAGGAGCGTCTGCCTGTCTGGCGCAGCCTGCTCCTTCCCGGGCAGGAAGCCTGGCAGCGAGGCAAGTCTGGGCAAGGCTCGCCCAGGGCAGAGCAGCCTCACGCCAGCAACTCTGCCAGATCGGGCCTCTGAGCAGAGCTGGAGCTCTGCCGTACTGGAGGCTCACTGGGCTCCGCCCAAGGAGTGAGTGCAGACGCACGCAGCTGGGCTGCCTCCTCTTCTCCCGAGGAGGCTCGCTTCCCGCATGCTGTGCACTAGGCTTCCAGGCGGGGGCGCCCCGCGCCCCCTACAGGTCTTGGCTCAGGGGCTGCTTCCCTGGAGCTGGGGCTGCCGGCGGGAGCCCAGACACGCAGGGGCAGGCCCCACCACCTGCACACGTCTCTGCTGGGGAGCAGAGCGCTAGGGACATGACGTCTGTCAGGCACCTTCTGGGCGCCCACGGAGTCAGCCTCCGGGAGTGTGGGGCTGCAGACCACAGCCAGGGGACCTGGGAGCCTTGTGCTCCCCGTGCGGCGCTGAGTCTGGGCGGCCAAGCAACCGCTGGTGGAGCCCTGCACTTGCCCTCCCCTCCCCTCTACGAGAGGCCTCCCTGCTGGAGGGCTTGGCAGTGTGCAAGCCACCGGCTCCTAAGCCTTCCCCAAGGACGCCCGGGGCCTAGATGCAAAGGCAAGGCAGGAGTGGAGCTGAGGCCAGGAAGGCGCCAGTGGCCTCTCCCAGCATCGCACAGCCTGCTCCTTCCCGGGCAGCAAGCCTAGCGTCGAGGCAAGCCTGGGCAAGTGTCGCCCTGGGCAGAGCAGCCTCGCGCAAGGCACTTGACTAGATCCGGCCTCTGAGCAGAGCTGGAGCTCTGCCGTCCTGGAGGCACACTCGGCTCGGCCCAAGCCGGGATTGCAGCTGCACGCGGCTTGGCTCCCTCGACTCTTCCCAAGGAGGCTCGCTTCCAAGCGGACCGTGCACTTGGCTTCCAGGCAGGGACGCCCCGCGCCTCCTGCAGGTCTTGGCACAGGGGCTGCTTCCCCTGAGCGGAGGCTGTGGGCGGCAGCCCAGACACGCAGGGGCAGGCCCCAACCACCTGCACACGTCTCTGCTGGTGGGGAGAGCACTAGGGAAATGACGTCTGTCAGGCACCTTCTGGGCGCTCACGGAGTCAGCCTCCGGGTGTGTGGGGCTGCAGACCACAGCCAGGGGCCCTGGGAAGCCTGGTGCTCTCCGTGCTGTGCTGAGTCTGGGCGGCCAAGCGACCGCTGGAGGAGCCCTGCACTTGCCATTCCCTTCCCTATGACAGAGCTCTCACGGCTGGAGGGCTTGGCAGCGTGCACCCCACCGGCCCCTAAGCCCTCCGCAAGGACGCCTGGGGACTAGGTGCAAAGGCAAGGCAGGAGTGGAGCTGAGGCCAGGAAGGCGCCAGGAGCGTCTGCCTGTCTGGCGCAGCCTGCTCCTTCCCGGGCAGGAAGCCTAGCAGCGAGGCCAGTCTGGGCAAGGCTCGCCCAGGGCAGAGCAGCCTCACGCCAGCAACTCTGCCAGATCGGGCCTCTGAGCAGAGCTGGAGCTCTGCCGTACTGGAGGCTCACTGGGCTCCGCCCAAGGAGTGAGTGCAGACGCACGCAGCTGGGCTGCCTCCTCTTCTCCCGCGGAGGCTCGCTTCCCGCATGCTGTGCACTAGGCTTCCAGGCGGGGGCGCCCCGCGCCCCCTACAGGTCTTGGCTCAGGGGCTGCTTCCCTGGAGCTGGGGCTGCCGGCGGGAGCCCAGACACGCAGGGGCAGGCCCCACCACCTGCACACGTCTCTGCTGGGGAGCAGAGCGCTAGGGACATGACGTCTGTCAGGCACCTTCTGGGCGCCCACGGAGTCAGCCTCCGGGAGTGTGGGGCTGCAGACCACAGCCAGGGGACCTGGGAGCCTTGTGCTCCCCGTGCGGCGCTGAGTCTGGGCGGCCAAGCAACCGCTGGTGGAGCCCTGCACTTGCCCTCCCCTCCCCTCTACGAGAGGCCTCACTGCTGGAGGGCTTGGCAGTGTGCAAGCCACCGGCTCCTAAGCCTTCCCCAAGGACGCCCGGGGCCTAGATGCAAAGGCAAGGCAGGAGTGGAGCTGAGGCCAGGAAGGCGCCAGTGGCCTCTCCCAGCATCGCACAGCCTGCTCCTTCCCGGGCAGCAAGCCTAGCAGCGAGGCAAGCCTGGGCAAGTCTCGCCCAGGGCAGAGCAGCCTCGCGCAAGGCACTTGACTATATCCGGCCTCTGAGCAGAGCTGGAGCTCTGCCGTCCTGGAGGCACACTCGGCTCGGCCCAAGCCGGGATTGCAGCTGCACGCGGCTTGGCTCCCTCGACTCTTCCCAAGGAGGCTCGCTTCCAAGCGGACCGTGCACTTGGCTTCCAGGCAGGGACGCCCCGCGCCTCCTGCAGGTCTTGGCACAGGGGCTGCTTCCCCTGAGCGGAGGCTGTGGGCGGCAGCCCAGACACGCAGGGGCAGGCCCCAACCACCTGCACACGTCTCTGCTGGTGGGGAGAGCACTAGGGAAATGACGTCTGTCAGGCACCTTCTGGGCGCTCACGGAGTCAGCCTCCGGGTGTGTGGGGCTGCAGACCACAGCCAGGGGCCCTGGGAAGCCTGGTGCTCTCCGTGCTGTGCTGAGTCTGGGCGGCCAAGCGACCGCTGGAGGAGCCCTGCACTTGCCATTCCCTTCCCTATGACAGAGCTCTCACGGCTGGAGGGCTTGGCAGCGTGCACCCCACCGGCCCCTAAGCCCTCCGCAAGGACGCCTGGGGACTAGGTGCAAAGGCAAGGCAGGAGTGGAGCTGAGGCCAGGAAGGCGCCAGGAGCGTCTGCCTGTCTGGCGCAGCCTGCTCCTTCCCGGGCAGGAAGCCTAGCAGCGAGGCCAGTCTGGGCAAGGCTCGCCCAGGGCAGAGCAGCCTCACGCCAGCAACTCTGCCAGATCGGGCCTCTGAGCAGAGCTGGAGCTCTGCCGTACTGGAGGCTCACTGGGCTCCGCCCAAGGAGTGAGTGCAGACGCACGCAGCTGGGCTGCCTCCTCTTCTCCCGCGGAGGCTCGCTTCCCGCATGCTGTGCACTAGGCTTCCAGGCGGGGGCGCCCCGCGCCCCCTACAGGTCTTGGCTCAGGGGCTGCTTCCCTGGAGCTGGGGCTGCCGGCGGGAGCCCAGACACGCAGGGGCAGGCCCCACCACCTGCACACGTCTCTGCTGGGGAGCAGAGCGCTAGGGACATGACGTCTGTCAGGCACCTTCTGGGCGCCCACGGAGTCAGCCTCCGGGAGTGTGGGGCTGCAGACCACAGCCAGGGGACCTGGGAGCCTTGTGCTCCCCGTGCGGCGCTGAGTCTGGGCGGCCAAGCAACCGCTGGTGGAGCCCTGCACTTGCCCTCCCCTCCCCTCTACGAGAGGCCTCCCTGCTGGAGGGCTTGGCAGTGTGCAAGCCACCGGCTCCTAAGCCTTCCCCAAGGACGCCCGGGGCCTAGATGCAAAGGCAAGGCAGGAGTGGAGCTGAGGCCAGGAAGGCGCCAGTGGCCTCTCCCAGCATCGCACAGCCTGCTCCTTCCCGGGCAGCAAGCCTAGCAGCGAGGCAAGCCTGGGCAAGTCTCGCCCTGGGCAGAGCAGCCTCGCGCAAGGCACTTGACTAGATCCGGCCTCTGAGCAGAGCTGGAGCTCTGCCGTCCTGGAGGCACACTCGGCTCGGCCCAAGCCGGGATTGCAGCTGCACGCGGCTTGGCTCCCTCGACTCTTCCCAAGGAGGCTCGCTTCCAAGCGGACCGTGCACTTGGCTTCCAGGCAGGGACGCCCCGCGCCTCCTGCAGGTCTTGGCACAGGGGCTGCTTCCCCTGAGCGGAGGCTGTGGGCGGCAGCCCAGACACGCAGGGGCAGGCCCCAACCACCTGCACATGTCTCTGCTGGTGGGGAGAGCACTAGGGAAATGACGTCTGTCAGGCACCTTCTGGGCGCTCACGGAGTCAGCCTCCGGGTGTGTGGGGCTGCAGACCACATCCAGGGGCCCTGGGAAGCCTGGTGCTCTCCGTGCTGTGCTGAGTCTGGGCGGCCAAGCGACCGCTGGAGGAGCCCTGCACTTGCCATTCCCTTCCCTATGACAGAGCTCTCACGGCTGGAGGGCTTGGCAGCGTGCACCCCACCGGCCCCTAAGCCCTCCGCAAGGACGCCTGGGGACTAGGTGCAAAGGCAAGGCAGGAGTGGAGCTGAGGCCAGGAAGGCGCCAGGAGTGTCTGCCTGTCCGGCGCAGCCTGCTCCTTCCCGGGCAGGAAGCCTAGCAGCGAGGCAAGTCTGGGCAAGGCTCGCCCAGGGCAGAGCAGCCTCACGCCAGCAACTCTGCCAGATCGGGCCTCTGAGCAGAGCTGGAGCTCTGCCGTACTGGAGGCTCACTGGGCTCCGCCCAAGGAGTGAGTGCAGACGCACGCAGATGGGCTGCCTCCTCTTCTCCCGAGGAGGCTCGCTTCCCGCATGCTGTGCACTAGGCTTCCAGGCGGGGGCGCCCCGCGCCCCCTACAGGTCTTGGCTCAGGGGCTGCTTCCCTGGAGCTGGGGCTGCCGGCGGGAGCCCAGACACGCAGGGGCAGGCCCCACCACCTGCACACGTCTCTGCTGGGGAGCAGAGCGCTAGGGACATGACGTCTGTCAGGCACCTTCTGGGCGCCCACGGAGTCAGCCTCCGGGAGTGTGGGGCTGCAGACCACAGCCAGGGGACCTGGGAGCCTTGTGCTCCCCGTGCGGCGCTGAGTCTGGGCGGCCAAGCAACCGCTGGTGGAGCCCTGCACTTGCCCTCCCCTCCCCTCTACGAGAGGCCTCACTGCTGGAGGGCTTGGCAGTGTGCAAGCCACCGGCTCCTAAGCCTTCCCCAAGGACGCCCGGGGCCTAGATGCAAAGGCAAGGCAGGAGTGGAGCTGAGGCCAGGAAGGCGCCAGTGGCCTCTCCCAGCATCGCACAGCCTGCTCCTTCCCGGGCAGCAAGCCTAGCAGCGAGGCAAGCCTGGGCAAGTCTCGCCCAGGGCAGAGCAGCCTCGCGCAAGGCACTTGACTAGATCCGGCCTCTGAGCAGACCTGGAGCTCTGCCGTCCTGGAGGCACACTCGGCTCGGCCCAAGCCGGGATTGCAGCTGCACGCGGCTTGGCTCCCTCGACTCTTCCCAAGGAGGCTCGCTTCCAAGCGGACCGTGCACTTGGCTTCCAGGCAGGGACGCCCCGCGCCTCCTGCAGGTCTTGGCACAGGGGCTGCTTCCCCTGAGCGGAGGCTGTGGGCGGCAGCCCAGACACGCAGGGGCAGGCCCCAACCACCTGCACACGTCTCTGCTGGTGGGGAGAGCACTAGGGAAATGACGTCTGTCAGGCACCTTCTGGGCGCTCACGGAGTCAGCCTCCGGGTGTGTGGGGCTGCAGACCACAGCCAGGGGCCCTGGGAAGCCTGGTGCTCTCCGTGCTGTGCTGAGTCTGGGCGGCCAAGCGACCGCTGGAGGAGCCCTGCACTTGCCATTCCCTTCCCTATGACAGAGCTCTCACGGCTGGAGGGCTTGGCAGCGTGCACCCCACCGGCCCCTAAGCCCTCCGCAAGGACGCCTGGGGACTAGGTGCAAAGGCAAGGCAGGAGTGGAGCTGAGGCCAGGAAGGCGCCAGGAGCGTCTGCCTGTCTGGCGCAGCCTGCTCCTTCCCGGGCAGGAAGCCTAGCAGCGAGGCCAGTCTGGGCAAGGCTCGCCCAGGGCAGAGCAGCCTCACGCCAGCACTCTGCCAGATCGGGCCTCTGAGCAGAGCTGGAGCTCTGCCGTACTGGAGGCTCACTGGGCTCCGCCCAAGGAGTGAGTGCAGACGCACGCAGCTGGGCTGCCTCCTCTTCTCCCGAGGAGGCTCGCATCCCGCATGCTGTGCACTAGGCTTCCAGGCGGGGGCGCCCCGCGCCCCCTACAGGTCTTGGCTCAGGGGCTGCTTCCCTGGAGCTGGGGCTGCCGGCGGGAGCCCAGACACGCAGGGGCAGGCCCCACCCCCTGCACACGTCTCTGCCGGGGAGCAGAGCGCTAGGGACATGACGTCTGTCAGGCACCTTCTGGGCGCCCACGGAGTCAGCCTCCAGGAGTGTGGGGCTGCAGACCACAGCCAGGGGACCTGGGAGCCTTGTGCTCTCCGTGGGGCGCTGAGTCTGGGCGGCCAAGCAACCGCTGGAGGAGCCCTGCACTTGCCCTCCCCTCCCCTCTACGAGAGGCCTCACTGCTGGAGGGCTTGGCAGTGTGCAAGCCACCGGCTCCTAAGCCTTCCCCAAGGACGCCCGGGGCCTAGATGCAAAGGCAAGGCAGGAGTGGAGCTGAGGCCAGGAAGGCGCCAGTGGCCTCTCCCAGCATCGCACAGCCTGCTCCTTCCCGGGCAGCAAGCCTAGCAGCGAGGCAAGCCTGGGCAAGTCTCGCCCAGGGCAGAGCAGCCTCGCGCAAGGCACTTGACTAGATCCGGCCTCTGAGCAGAGCTGGAGCTCTGCCGTCCTGGAGGCACACTCGGCTCGGCCCAAGCCGGGATTGCAGCTGCACGCGGCTTGGCTCCCTCGACTCTTCCCAAGGAGGCTCGCTTCCAAGCGGACCGTGCACTTGGCTTCCAGGCAGGGACGCCCCGCGCCTCCTGCAGGTCTTGGCACAGGGGCTGCTTCCCCTGAGCGGAGGCTGTGGGCGGCAGCCCAGACACGCAGGGGCAGGCCCCAACCACCTGCACACGTCTCTGCTGGTGGGGAGAGCACTAGGGAAATGACGTCTGTCAGGCACCTTCTGGGCGCTCACGGAGTCAGCCTCCGGGTGTGTGGGGCTGCAGACCACAGCCAGGGGCCCTGGGAAGCCTGGTGCTCTCCGTGCTGTGCTGAGTCTGGGCGGCCAAGCGACCGCTGGAGGAGCCCTGCACTTGCCATTCCCTTCCCTATGACAGAGCTCTCACGGCTGGAGGGCTTGGCAGCGTGCACCCCACCGGCCCCTAAGCCCTCCGCAAGGACGCCTGGGGACTAGGTGCAAAGGCAAGGCAGGAGTGGAGCTGAGGCCAGGAAGGCGCCAGGAGCGTCTGCCTGTCTGGCGCAGCCTGCTCCTTCCCGGGCAGGAAGCCTAGCAGCGAGGCCAGTCTGGGCAAGGCTCGCCCAGGGCAGAGCAGCCTCACGCCAGCAACTCTGCCAGATCGGGCCTCTGAGCAGAGCTGGAGCTCTGCCGTACTGGAGGCTCACTGGGCTCCGCCCAAGGAGTGAGTGCAGACGCACGCAGCTGGGCTGCCTCCTCTTCTCCCGAGGAGGCTCGCATCCCGCATGCTGTGCACTAGGCTTCCAGGCGGGGGCGCCCCGCGCCCCCTACAGGTCTTGGCTCAGGGGCTGCTTCCCTGGAGCTGGGGCTGCCGGCGGGAGCCCAGACACGCAGGGGCAGGCCCCACCCCCTGCACACGTCTCTGCCGGGGAGCAGAGCGCTAGGGACATGACGTCTGTCAGGCACCTTCTGGGCGCCCACGGAGTCAGCCTCCAGGAGTGTGGGGCTGCAGACCACAGCCAGGGGACCTGGGAGCCTTGTGCTCTCCGTGGGGCGCTGAGTCTGGGCGGCCAAGCAACCGCTGGAGGAGCCCTGCACTTGCCCTCCCCTCCCCTCTACGAGAGGCCTCACTGCTGGAGGGCTTGGCAGTGTGCAAGCCACCGGCTCCTAAGCCTTCCCCAAGGACGCCCGGGGCCTAGATGCAAAGGCAAGGCAGGAGTGGAGCTGAGGCCAGGAAGGCGCCAGTGGCCTCTCCCAGCATCGCACAGCCTGCTCCTTCCCGGGCAGCAAGCCTAGCAGCGAGGCAAGCCTGGGCAAGTCTCGCCCAGGGCAGAGCAGCCTCGCGCAAGGCACTTGACTAGATCCGGCCTCTGAGCAGAGCTGGAGCTCTGCCGTCCTGGAGGCACACTCGGCTCGGCCCAAGCCGGGATTGCAGCTGCACGCGGCTTGGCTCCCTCGACTCTTCCCAAGGAGGCTCGCTTCCAAGCGGACCGTGCACTTGGCTTCCAGGCAGGGACGCCCCGCGCCTCCTGCAGGTCTTGGCACAGGGGCTGCTTCCCCTGAGCGGAGGCTGTGGGCGGCAGCCCAGACACGCAGGGGCAGGCCCCAACCACCTGCACACGTCTCTGCTGGTGGGGAGAGCACTAGGGAAATGACGTCTGTCAGGCACCTTCTGGGCGCTCACGGAGTCAGCCTCCGGGTGTGTGGGGCTGCAGACCACAGCCAGGGGCCCTGGGAAGCCTGGTGCTCTCCGTGCTGTGCTGAGTCTGGGCGGCCAAGCGACCGCTGGAGGAGCCCTGCACTTGCCATTCCCTTCCCTATGACAGAGCTCTCACGGCTGGAGGGCTTGGCAGCGTGCACCCCACCGGCCCCTAAGCCCTCCGCAAGGACGCCTGGGGACTAGGTGCAAAGGCAAGGCAGGAGTGGAGCTGAGGCCAGGAAGGCGCCAGGAGCGTCTGCCTGTCTGGCGCAGCCTGCTCCTTCCCGGGCAGGAAGCCTAGCAGCGAGGCCAGTCTGGGCAAGGCTCGCCCAGGGCAGAGCAGCCTCACGCCAGCAACTCTGCCAGATCGGGCCTCTGAGCAGAGCTGGAGCTCTGCCGTACTGGAGGCTCACTGGGCTCCGCCCAAGGAGTGAGTGCAGACGCACGCAGCTGGGCTGCCTCCTCTTCTCCCGAGGAGGCTCGCTTCCCGCATGCTGTGCACTAGGCTTCCAGGCGGGGGCGCCCCGCGCCCCCTACAGGTCTTGGCTCAGGGGCTGCTTCCCTGGAGCTGGGGCTGCCGGCGGGAGCCCAGACACGCAGGGGCAGGCCCCACCACCTGCACACGTCTCTGCTGGGGAGCAGAGCGCTAGGGACATGACGTCTGTCAGGCACCTTCTGGGCGCCCACGGAGTCAGCCTCCGGGAGTGTGGGGCTGCAGACCACAGCCAGGGGACCTGGGAGCCTTGTGCTCCCCGTGCGGCGCTGAGTCTGGGCGGCCAAGCAACCGCTGGTGGAGCCCTGCACTTGCCCTCCCCTCCCCTCTACGAGAGGCCTCACTGCTGGAGGGCTTGGCAGTGTGCAAGCCACCGGCTCCTAAGCCTTCCCCAAGGACGCCCGGGGCCTAGATGCAAAGGCAAGGCAGGAGTGGAGCTGAGGCCAGGAAGGCGCCAGTGGCCTCTCCCAGCATCGCACAGCCTGCTCCTTCCCGGGCAGCAAGCCTAGCAGCGAGGCAAGCCTGGGCAAGTCTCGCCCAGGGCAGAGCAGCCTCGCGCAAGGCACTTGACTAGATCCGGCCTCTGAGCAGAGCTGGAGCTCTGCCGTCCTGGAGGCACACTCGGCTCGGCCCAAGCCGGGATTGCAGCTGCACGCGGCTTGGCTCCCTCGACTCTTCCCAAGGAGGCTCGCTTCCAAGCGGACCGTGCACTTGGCTTCCAGGCAGGGACGCCCCGCGCCTCCTGCAGGTCTTGGCACAGGGGCTGCTTCCCCTGAGCGGAGGCTGTGGGCGGCAGCCCAGACACGCAGGGGCAGGCCCCAACCACCTGCACACGTCTCTGCTGGTGGGGAGAGCACTAGGGAAATGACGTCTGTCAGGCACCTTCTGGGCGCTCACGGAGTCAGCCTCCGGGTGTGTGGGGCTGCAGACCACAGCCAGGGGCCCTGGGAAGCCTGGTGCTCTCCGTGCTGTGCTGAGTCTGGGCGGCCAAGCGACCGCTGGAGGAGCCCTGCACTTGCCATTCCCTTCCCTATGACAGAGCTCTCACGGCTGGAGGGCTTGGCAGCGTGCACCCCACCGGCCCCTAAGCCCTCCGCAAGGACGCCTGGGGACTAGGTGCAAAGGCAAGGCAGGAGTGGAGCTGAGGCCAGGAAGGCGCCAGGAGCGTCTGCCTGTCTGGCGCAGCCTGCTCCTTCCCGGGCAGGAAGCCTAGCAGCGAGGCCAGTCTGGGCAAGGCTCGCCCAGGGCAGAGCAGCCTCACGCCAGCAACTCTGCCAGATCGGGCCTCTGAGCAGAGCTGGAGCTCTGCCGTACTGGAGGCTCACTGGGCTCCGCCCAAGGAGTGAGTGCAGACGCACGCAGCTGGGCTGCCTCCTCTTCTCCCGCGGAGGCTCGCTTCCCGCATGCTGTGCACTAGGCTTCCAGGCGGGGGCGCCCCGCGCCCCCTACAGGTCTTGGCTCAGGGGCTGCTTCCCTGGAGCTGGGGCTGCCGGCGGGAGCCCAGACACGCAGGGGCAGGCCCCACCACCTGCACACGTCTCTGCTGGGGAGCAGAGCGCTAGGGACATGACGTCTGTCAGGCACCTTCTGGGCGCCCACGGAGTCAGCCTCCGGGAGTGTGGGGCTGCAGACCACAGCCAGGGGACCTGGGAGCCTTGTGCTCCCCGTGCGGCGCTGAGTCTGGGCGGCCAAGCAACCGCTGGTGGAGCCCTGCACTTGCCCTCCCCTCCCCTCTACGAGAGGCCTCCCTGCTGGAGGGCTTGGCAGTGTGCAAGCCACCGGCTCCTAAGCCTTCCCCAAGGACGCCCGGGGCCTAGATGCAAAGGCAAGGCAGGAGTGGAGCTGAGGCCAGGAAGGCGCCAGTGGCCTCTCCCAGCATCGCACAGCCTGCTCCTTCCCGGGCAGCAAGCCTAGCAGCGAGGCAAGCCTGGGCAAGTCTCGCCCTGGGCAGAGCAGCCTCGCGCAAGGCACTTGACTAGATCCGGCCTCTGAGCAGAGCTGGAGCTCTGCCGTCCTGGAGGCACACTCGGCTCGGCCCAAGCCGGGATTGCAGCTGCACGCGGCTTGGCTCCCTCGACTCTTCCCAAGGAGGCTCGCTTCCAAGCGGACCGTGCACTTGGCTTCCAGGCAGGGACGCCCCGCGCCTCCTGCAGGTCTTGGCACAGGGGCTGCTTCCCCTGAGCGGAGGCTGTGGGCGGCAGCCCAGACACGCAGGGGCAGGCCCCAACCACCTGCACATGTCTCTGCTGGTGGGGAGAGCACTAGGGAAATGACGTCTGTCAGGCACCTTCTGGGCGCTCACGGAGTCAGCCTCCGGGTGTGTGGGGCTGCAGACCACATCCAGGGGCCCTGGGAAGCCTGGTGCTCTCCGTGCTGTGCTGAGTCTGGGCGGCCAAGCGACCGCTGGAGGAGCCCTGCACTTGCCATTCCCTTCCCTATGACAGAGCTCTCACGGCTGGAGGGCTTGGCAGCGTGCACCCCACCGGCCCCTAAGCCCTCCGCAAGGACGCCTGGGGACTAGGTGCAAAGGCAAGGCAGGAGTGGAGCTGAGGCCAGGAAGGCGCCAGGAGCGTCTGCCTGTCTGGCGCAGCCTGCTCCTTCCCGGGCAGGAAGCCTAGCAGCGAGGCCAGTCTGGGCAAGGCTCGCCCAGGGCAGAGCAGCCTCACGCCAGCAACTCTGCCAGATCGGGCCTCTGAGCAGAGCTGGAGCTCTGCCGTACTGGAGGCTCACTGGGCTCCGCCCAAGGAGTGAGTGCAGACGCACGCAGCTGGGCTGCCTCCTCTTCTCCCGCGGAGGCTCGCTTCCCGCATGCTGTGCACTAGGCTTCCAGGCGGGGGCGCCCCGCGCCCCCTACAGGTCTTGGCTCAGGGGCTGCTTCCCTGGAGCTGGGGCTGCCGGCGGGAGCCCAGACACGCAGGGGCAGGCCCCACCACCTGCACACGTCTCTGCTGGGGAGCAGAGCGCTAGGGACATGACGTCTGTCAGGCACCTTCTGGGCGCCCACGGAGTCAGCCTCCGGGAGTGTGGGGCTGCAGACCACAGCCAGGGGACCTGGGAGCCTTGTGCTCCCCGTGCGGCGCTGAGTCTGGGCGGCCAAGCAACCGCTGGTGGAGCCCTGCACTTGCCCTCCCCTCCCCTCTACGAGAGGCCTCCCTGCTGGAGGGCTTGGCAGTGTGCAAGCCACCGGCTCCTAAGCCTTCCCCAAGGACGCCCGGGGCCTAGATGCAAAGGCAAGGCAGGAGTGGAGCTGAGGCCAGGAAGGCGCCAGTGGCCTCTCCCAGCATCGCACAGCCTGCTCCTTCCCGGGCAGCAAGCCTAGCAGCGAGGCAAGCCTGGGCAAGTCTCGCCCTGGGCAGAGCAGCCTCGCGCAAGGCACTTGACTAGATCCGGCCTCTGAGCAGAGCTGGAGCTCTGCCGTCCTGGAGGCACACTCGGCTCGGCCCAAGCCGGGATTGCAGCTGCACGCGGCTTGGCTCCCTCGACTCTTCCCAAGGAGGCTCGCTTCCAAGCGGACCGTGCACTTGGCTTCCAGGCAGGGACGCCCCGCGCCTCCTGCAGGTCTTGGCACAGGGGCTGCTTCCCCTGAGCGGAGGCTGTGGGCGGCAGCCCAGACACGCAGGGGCAGGCCCCAACCACCTGCACATGTCTCTGCTGGTGGGGAGAGCACTAGGGAAATGACGTCTGTCAGGCACCTTCTGGGCGCTCACGGAGTCAGCCTCCGGGTGTGTGGGGCTGCAGACCACATCCAGGGGCCCTGGGAAGCCTGGTGCTCTCCGTGCTGTGCTGAGTCTGGGCGGCCAAGCGACCGCTGGAGGAGCCCTGCACTTGCCATTCCCTTCCCTATGACAGAGCTCTCACGGCTGGAGGGCTTGGCAGCGTGCACCCCACCGGCCCCTAAGCCCTCCGCAAGGACGCCTGGGGACTAGGTGCAAAGGCAAGGCAGGAGTGGAGCTGAGGCCAGGAAGGCGCCAGGAGTGTCTGCCTGTCCGGCGCAGCCTGCTCCTTCCCGGGCAGGAAGCCTAGCAGCGAGGCAAGTCTGGGCAAGGCTCGCCCAGGGCAGAGCAGCCTCACGCCAGCAACTCTGCCAGATCGGGCCTCTGAGCAGAGCTGGAGCTCTGCCGTACTGGAGGCTCACTGGGCTCCGCCCAAGGAGTGAGTGCAGACGCACGCAGCTGGGCTGCCTCCTCTTCTCCCGCGGAGGCTCGCTTCCCGCATGCTGTGCACTAGGCTTCCAGGCGGGGGCGCCCCGCGCCCCCTACAGGTCTTGGCTCAGGGGCTGCTTCCCTGGAGCTGGGGCTGCCGGCGGGAGCCCAGACACGCAGGGGCAGGCCCCACCACCTGCACACGTCTCTGCTGGGGAGCAGAGCGCTAGGGACATGACGTCTGTCAGGCACCTTCTGGGCGCCCACGGAGTCAGCCTCCGGGAGTGTGGGGCTGCAGACCACAGCCAGGGGACCTGGGAGCCTTGTGCTCCCCGTGCGGCGCTGAGTCTGGGCGGCCAAGCAACCGCTGGTGGAGCCCTGCACTTGCCCTCCCCTCCCCTCTACGAGAGGCCTCACTGCTGGAGGGCTTGGCAGTGTGCAAGCCACCGGCTCCTAAGCCTTCCCCAAGGACGCCCGGGGCCTAGATGCAAAGGCAAGGCAGGAGTGGAGCTGAGGCCAGGAAGGCGCCAGTGGCCTCTCCCAGCATCGCACAGCCTGCTCCTTCCCGGGCAGCAAGCCTAGCAGCGAGGCAAGCCTGGGCAAGTCTCGCCCAGGGCAGAGCAGCCTCGCGCAAGGCACTTGACTAGATCCGGCCTCTGAGCAGAGCTGGAGCTCTGCCGTCCTGGAGGCACACTCGGCTCGGCCCAAGCCGGGATTGCAGCTGCACGCGGCTTGGCTCCCTCGACTCTTCCCAAGGAGGCTCGCTTCCAAGCGGACCGTGCACTTGGCTTCCAGGCAGGGACGCCCCGCGCCTCCTGCAGGTCTTGGCACAGGGGCTGCTTCCCCTGAGCGGAGGCTGTGGGCGGCAGCCCAGACACGCAGGGGCAGGCCCCAACCACCTGCACACGTCTCTGCTGGTGGGGAGAGCACTAGGGAAATGACGTCTGTCAGGCACCTTCTGGGCGCTCACGGAGTCAGCCTCCGGGTGTGTGGGGCTGCAGACCACAGCCAGGGGCCCTGGGAAGCCTGGTGCTCTCCGTGCTGTGCTGAGTCTGGGCGGCCAAGCGACCGCTGGAGGAGCCCTGCACTTGCCATTCCCTTCCCTATGACAGAGCTCTCACGGCTGGAGGGCTTGGCAGCGTGCACCCCACCGGCCCCTAAGCCCTCCGCAAGGACGCCTGGGGACTAGGTGCAAAGGCAAGGCAGGAGTGGAGCTGAGGCCAGGAAGGCGCCAGGAGCGTCTGCCTGTCTGGCGCAGCCTGCTCCTTCCCGGGCAGGAAGCCTAGCAGCGAGGCCAGTCTGGGCAAGGCTCGCCCAGGGCAGAGCAGCCTCACGCCAGCACTCTGCCAGATCGGGCCTCTGAGCAGAGCTGGAGCTCTGCCGTACTGGAGGCTCACTGGGCTCCGCCCAAGGAGTGAGTGCAGACGCACGCAGCTGGGCTGCCTCCTCTTCTCCCGAGGAGGCTCGCATCCCGCATGCTGTGCACTAGGCTTCCAGGCGGGGGCGCCCCGCGCCCCCTACAGGTCTTGGCTCAGGGGCTGCTTCCCTGGAGCTGGGGCTGCCGGCGGGAGCCCAGACACGCAGGGGCAGGCCCCACCCCCTGCACACGTCTCTGCCGGGGAGCAGAGCGCTAGGGACATGACGTCTGTCAGGCACCTTCTGGGCGCCCACGGAGTCAGCCTCCAGGAGTGTGGGGCTGCAGACCACAGCCAGGGGACCTGGGAGCCTTGTGCTCTCCGTGGGGCGCTGAGTCTGGGCGGCCAAGCAACCGCTGGAGGAGCCCTGCACTTGCCCTCCCCTCCCCTCTACGAGAGGCCTCACTGCTGGAGGGCTTGGCAGTGTGCAAGCCACCGGCTCCTAAGCCTTCCCCAAGGACGCCCGGGGCCTAGATGCAAAGGCAAGGCAGGAGTGGAGCTGAGGCCAGGAAGGCGCCAGTGGCCTCTCCCAGCATCGCACAGCCTGCTCCTTCCCGGGCAGCAAGCCTAGCAGCGAGGCAAGCCTGGGCAAGTCTCGCCCAGGGCAGAGCAGCCTCGCGCAAGGCACTTGACTAGATCCGGCCTCTGAGCAGAGCTGGAGCTCTGCCGTCCTGGAGGCACACTCGGCTCGGCCCAAGCCGGGATTGCAGCTGCACGCGGCTTGGCTCCCTCGACTCTTCCCAAGGAGGCTCGCTTCCAAGCGGACCGTGCACTTGGCTTCCAGGCAGGGACGCCCCGCGCCTCCTGCAGGTCTTGGCACAGGGGCTGCTTCCCCTGAGCGGAGGCTGTGGGCGGCAGCCCAGACACGCAGGGGCAGGCCCCAACCACCTGCACACGTCTCTGCTGGTGGGGAGAGCACTAGGGAAATGACGTCTGTCAGGCACCTTCTGGGCGCTCACGGAGTCAGCCTCCGGGTGTGTGGGGCTGCAGACCACAGCCAGGGGCCCTGGGAAGCCTGGTGCTCTCCGTGCTGTGCTGAGTCTGGGCGGCCAAGCGACCGCTGGAGGAGCCCTGCACTTGCCATTCCCTTCCCTATGACAGAGCTCTCACGGCTGGAGGGCTTGGCAGCGTGCACCCCACCGGCCCCTAAGCCCTCCGCAAGGACGCCTGGGGACTAGGTGCAAAGGCAAGGCAGGAGTGGAGCTGAGGCCAGGAAGGCGCCAGGAGCGTCTGCCTGTCTGGCGCAGCCTGCTCCTTCCCGGGCAGGAAGCCTAGCAGCGAGGCCAGTCTGGGCAAGGCTCGCCCAGGGCAGAGCAGCCTCACGCCAGCAACTCTGCCAGATCGGGCCTCTGAGCAGAGCTGGAGCTCTGCCGTACTGGAGGCTCACTGGGCTCCGCCCAAGGAGTGAGTGCAGACGCACGCAGCTGGGCTGCCTCCTCTTCTCCCGAGGAGGCTCGCATCCCGCATGCTGTGCACTAGGCTTCCAGGCGGGGGCGCCCCGCGCCCCCTACAGGTCTTGGCTCAGGGGCTGCTTCCCTGGAGCTGGGGCTGCCGGCGGGAGCCCAGACACGCAGGGGCAGGCCCCACCCCCTGCACACGTCTCTGCCGGGGAGCAGAGCGCTAGGGACATGACGTCTGTC